>NC_092044.1:25509582-25837582 GCF_003086295.3 Arachis hypogaea | reverse complement strand
TACCAAGATAAACAGTCTGTTTCACAAATAACCTCACGAAATCTACTCTCCCAAGCAAGAAGTAAACCTCTCCAAATTGCATACAATTCAGCAAAAAGAACACTGCACACTTTGACTTTTCCAGTGCAACCTTTCAACCAACATCCATCAGGATTGCGAATAATACAACCAAAACCAGCATAGCCAGAAGGAGCAAACCAACTAGCATCACAATTCAATTTAACAGAATGAACTGGAGGTGGAACCCAATGCAAACAAAGTGAAAGAGGAGACAGAGATTGATGCATAGCAAAAATAGTGTGAAACTCCCTTACTGAACTACGAATCAAACTCACCACTTTACTAGCACTCCATGAATCATCTATATTAAATAAGTCATGATTCCTGCTTCTCCAAATCCACCAGATGGTCGAAAAGAAAAGAAAAGCATCTCCACTCCTTGCACCTCTGTAGAGCCAATAATGTAAATTCGAGTTATCTGAATACAGGCCTAAAAGGGTCCAGACCTCCTTGGCACTAGGGCACTCCCGAAGACAATGAAGAATGGATTCAGAACTATTCTGACACCGATGACAGGTGCTAGATAAAGCTAAACCACGACCCAAACGAAACTCTGCCATAGGAATAGCATTATGAAGACTGAGCCAAATCAAGAACTTATACTTCTCAGGAATATGCAGACGCCATACCCACAACCAATTATCATGCTCATTCCAGTCAAACTTTCTTTTGGCTAGCCAACTGTACTCACTCCTTGGGTTTGTAATTGAATAAGGATGTCTAGAAACAATAAAACGTACCAGAAAAGGGAGTCTAATTACATCTTAAAAAGGGAAACTTAAGTCAAAGAACTCTAATAAGAATAAAAAGAGAAAAGAAGGTATATTAATTTTAAGTGAGTTCAAACTGAATTTTAATGGTATAAAGTTCACAAAAGGAAAATAACTAGGATTAATGGCAACATTTTAGAAATGTTTAGGAACATAATCAAATAAGATATCTACAAGGAAATGGAAAAAACTTGAGAGGGAATTAATTTACTTTCTTAAAAGAAAAAAAGATATGAATCAAATATTTTTCAAAGAAATACTAAAAGCATAAAGGAGGTATTACATCAAAACAATTTTAAATCAAAATGAATTATGCAAGATTTACAAATGAAAGTTAATTGGGCGAAGGACAAAAATATTTTTCTAAAAAAAAATCTTGAAAGATACTTAGATACATAATCAAATAAGAATTTGTATAAAAAAGGCAGAAAACCAAGTTATAATTAAAGAAAAAAGTTTAGGATTTGATTTTTTCCATAAGTCAGTTAAAAAAGCAAGTTGTGCATTACAAACATACAAGTATAAATCATGTAAAGAGGTTTCAAAGTTCAGGTAAGGAAGTACATGATAAATTAAAAGCAAAGTTTAGAAATTCAAAGAATGGTTGTGGACAGAAAATCAGATAAGAGAAAAATCAAACTAGAACTTCTTTAAAAGATCTAAAATAAGAATTCCAAGAGGATAGTAAAAAATATGAGGTATTATCATAAAAGAGATTCAGATTTTCATTAAGGAATTACATCATCTGTGTGGAGGAACACAAAATCTAGAGCTATGACATCAAGAATCTGCGAGATAGCTAGGAGCATGGTTAGAGCAAAATACGTATAAGATGTAAAGGCTAAGAAATCAAATCATACCTTAAGAAAGGAATCAAAATTAGAAAATTTTGATAGGAACAATACAAGAAAAGATATTATATTGATTGAAGCAGGTTCCAACTAAATTATAGTACGAAGTTCATAAGTAAAGGCAACTCAGGTCAATGGCACTATTCCCAAAGATTTAAAGATTGCTCATTATATTGAAACAAGTTCGAACTCAAATCAAATGGTACAATTTTCAAAGAGAAATGTAAAATATCAAGAATGAATACTCTAAAGAATCCAAACAAATGGTTAGGTTCTCATCAAACAAAATATATGAACAACTATGACTAGAGGATGACCAGATCACATTCCAAGGAAGAAATTTGAAACGGAGAATTTCAATGTGAACAACAAAAAGAGAAGCGGTACACCAAGTCATGCGACACGAATGAAGTAGGAGTGTTCAAAACCGATTCGGACTGAACAAAACCGGTCAATCAAACCGAAAAAACTGAAAACCGAATAAATCGATAACCAAAAAAACCAAAAAAAAAATCATATTTTGCTTTTTTTTGCGGTTCGGTTCGGTTTTCGGTTCTGACACTAAAAACCCTAACCGAACCAAACCGAACCAGCCACCGAAAAAAACTCTAACGAAACCAACCCCTCCCCCAAAACAAAACTAAACCTAGCGCCGCTCCTCACTCTCTACCAGCGAAGAAACCTCAAGCCTAAAGCCCTACTACCCCAGCCGAACCCCTTCCTCCCAGCATCGTCATCCTCCACTGTCCACAGCACCGTCGCCGACTTGCAGGTAGCAGCATAGTGGACAGCATCCTCACGAACGGCACCCACAGCAGCCTTTTGTGTCATTGCCGACAGCAACCAGCCACCCACAGCACGGTTTTCTCCCTCGCGGACAGCACCCAGCACCCACAGCACTGTCTCCTCCACGCCGAGTTTATGAAGCCTCCAAGCCAGGTATTCAGTTTTATTGTTCTATATATTTGTTGCTTGATTGTTGATTGTTGTTTATTGCTAATTGTTGTTCATTATTTTATTGTTGATTTTTTGAAATTGCTAGTAATTGATGATTGTTGTTCATTGTTCATGGTTGATTGTTATTCTTTGTTCATTTTTGATTGATGATTGTTATTTATTACTGATTTTTTAATTATTTGTTCATTACTGATTGTTTAAAATTGTTAGTAATTAGGTTGATGAAGGTAGCTATTTTGTAAAGTAGATCAATGTTGTTTTTTTCTCCCTTATAATATTTGAAAGAAAGGGTTAACTACCAAAAACGCCTCCAAATTATTCAAACGCTGACAAAAATACACCTGAATTTTACTATCGATAAAAATGCCTTTAAATAATTTAAAAATACAATAAAAATACCTAACAGTAAATCTGTATTTTTAAAAAATACCTTAGAGATTGAATTTTGATGCAATTTTTTGTAAGCATGATTAGAAAAATGAGATATTATTATTCTTAAAATTTGGTAATTTTTTGCTAAATATATATTTTTTGTGAGTTTTTAAAAGTATTATTGGTTCTTAACAAAAAATTACAAAAATATTATATACTTAACAAAAAATCACCAAATTTTAAGGATAATAATATCTCATTTTTCTAATCATGCTTACAAAAAATCGCTCAAAATTCAATCTCTAATGTATTTTTTGAGAAATAGATATTTAATGTTAGATAATCTTGCAAAAAAATTAACATTAAATATGTATTTCTCAAAAAATACATTATAAATTGAATTTTGATGCTATTTTTTGCAAACATGATTAGAAAAATGAGATATTATTATTCTTAAAATTTGGTAATTTTTTGTTAAGTATATATTTTTTTGTGATTTTTTAAAAGTATTATTGGTTGTTAACAAAAAAATTATAAAAAAATAATATACTTAACGAAAAATCACCAAATTTTAAGAATAATAATATCTCAATTTTATAATTATTCTTGCAAAAATTTGCATCAAAATTCAATTTCTAAGGTATTTTTTGAAAATATATATTTACTGTTGGATATTTTTGTTCTGTTTTTAAATTATTTAAAGGTATTTTTGTTGATAGTAAAATTCGGGTGTATTTTTGTCAGCGTTTGAATAATTCGAGGACGTTTTTGGTGGTTAACCCTTGAAAGAAAACTACTTTCTGTTTCAGGTTGGGGAGATAATTAGCAGATTTGAGAATAAGGGATTTTACTTGAAAAGGTAACTTCTTTTGTTTTTGTTACTACTTAACACACGTGCTAACAATTTAGCTTAGAAACTCCACAAATTTTTAGCCTTATGCCGAAAGGCACTATACTAACTTATCTACAAAGCCTTTCTTTAATGGATTGGTCTAATACATTATCTCTGGTTCTATTGTTGCCATGGTCTGGGAGGGTAAAGGTGTTGTTGCAACTGGCTAAAAGTTGATTGGAGCAACAAACTCCTTGTCATCTGAGCGTGGAACTATCCATGGTGACTTCGCCATTGTATTGGAAGGTAACTATTTACTTAAACTCATCTCTATCTAACTGCATGGTTTCGTATGTCCTTTCCATAAATCTTGATCATAGGTCTATTAAGTAAATTTCAGGTTGACAAGTAAAATGGTTAATGTTGTAATCTTGTTTTTGAAATAATTGGTCAAATTAATCATAAAATCAAGTGCACTTTAAATAAAGGTTGTAGTGGTCTATGTGTGTGGATCCTTTTTAATTAGAGTATTGGACCATGTCAGTTATAGAATTTTAGCATTGTTTGAATAAGGTAGCCCCTAGAATAGGTCCTAAGAGACTATGGTAAAGATTCACCTGTGACATGATCAAGTACTTTTTCCAATTATTATTGTTCTTATTAATTATGTAACTGTCTTTTGATTTCAGGTTGGTTTGCTTAAAGAAGTTTCATTGTTTTGTTGGAGAGGACACCAAAATGTGGCTATCTATTGCTGGATTGTTTTTATTTTTTGTTGTGTTGACTATTGAACTTTTAAACTTCTTTAATTGTCATATTTTAATTTCTTTTGTCATTGAATTTTATTGGATCAAGACTTTTGTTAGTTATGGTGTACTTGTATACTATAATTTCAATGTCATCACTTTGTGAAATAGTATGATATGTTTTTGTTTGAATTGATTGGAAAACCGAACAAACCAAACCAAACCAAACCAATTTTATTTGGTTTGGTTTGGTTCGGATGATCTCAATAAAAAACTAAACCAAACCAAACCGCAGTTTAATTAATTGATTGGATCGGATGACTTTTCTCTAAAAAACCAAACCAAACCGCACCGCAAACACCCCTAGAATGAAGGTCATACTTTGAAGTGGAACGGACTCTAAAAAGTAACTTCTAATGTCCCTAAAACCTCGTGATTCGCGTTACCTATTACCTTTATTTCGTCATGATAACCCATTAGTGTTCCCAAGTACATAAACCATTAGTGCCAAGTTAGCCAGACTTAATAACATGAGATATGCAATGGCGGACTAATAGCATTAATCAATAGACAGTCATGCATATAAAACTCAAACTCTTGTCATTAATACAAGTCCTATTATATGATAGACACTCAGAGTATGCAGTGAAGCATACTCAATCCATTCCCAATGCTCTACGGAAAGGACTGCTCTGATACCATATTGTAATGGCCCACTTCCAATATGTCATGATTGCACCAAAAGTAAGGTGTTACTAACCTAATTCGTTTATTATCTATTTAGTATTGGACCTTTACGTGTTAATCTGTCGACAATTTTTACTAAAAGTTCAATTTTTTCCATCAGGCACAGTTAACATATATTCACATTCTTAATATTAATAATATATTATAGTATTACATACAAAACCAATTACAAAACCTACCACTTTGAATAAATCTACAACTAACAAGGCGAAGGAAAACTAAATCCTAACAACAACTCAACTCTCAAACAAATTCTTCTATACTTCTGCAGCTTCACAATAAGCTTTCACACTTGCAATTAAAAGGGTTAAAAAGAGGTGGTAAGAACTGGGAGTCCTTAGTAGGATCAGGGTAGAAACAAACTCAGAGATACAAAGAGAAATAAATCAGAAAGCACACATGCACAGTCACAACAAACCACAGAATGCAGAGAAATTACACACACAATCATAAAAAAGTATGCACAAACAAGTATGATGGATTTCTGTCCTATGTAAGCCATGAGCTTATGTGTCCATTTATATCCCACAACTCGACATTACCTGGAAACAAGTCCCAGATATGACTTCCCATTGCATATTGTACTGCATATGTGTCGATATGGTTAAGAACATCATCAGTACGTGACCAACGGCAATCGTCGCAAAGCTAGACACCATAATACATGCACAATGGTAAACAGAAATCAACAGTGTGTGAGCGTGCCCGAGTTCAACAATCAATCAGTACATGGGCTTTTTTGAGTTCAACAATTAATCAGTACGTGCACCTGGCAAGCGGGACAAAATCCTCGTCCTTGCCAGGTGAACCTTCAATCATTTAATTCTTGTTTACCAATTTGTATATCTTTCTTAGTTTCCAGTTCTCAGTTAGTCTTAGCCATTCTCATTCTCAGTCATTTGTTCTTTCATATCATTTCTATAAAACATTATTTTAGTCTCCTTTCTCTACTTTCCATGGAAAAATATTCTTTCAAATTATTTCAGTTTTCTTTAAATATTCTATTAGAGCGAAAATTCCTATAATAATTTTCTTTTCTCCTCTTGTCTTTCTTTCAGTTATCAGATCTTTGTTATCTTTCTTTTAGTTTCCTCTTTCAACTTCATAATTAAACTTCACACTCTTCTCTCACCTTTTCCTAGATGTTTTATGAAGGGAGAATAATGAGATCCTTAACTTAGATTTGTCTTTCTAAAGTTTTTGGAAAAGGTCACTGTTTATCCTTCTATTATATCATAAATAAAATAATATATTTTAAATAAAATATAATGTATTATGTTAATATAAGTAAGCTAGTACTATTAATAAAGGAGTAATAGTATCATTATTTTATTATCCAAAACATATTAACTAAAGTCTCATTCTTGAGCTTTTAGGAATTTATTTTCTAACTTCAAGTTTTTAATTACGTTTATCCCAATACTTCCATAAATTACTAAAATAACCTGACATAATTATGACTTTTAAAATTATCTTTGTACTTTCATAAAATACCCATTTTACCTCTGTACTTTTACTTAATAGCCTAAAATGTCTTTAAAACTTGTTTAATTACTATTATTTTTAATAACCCTGATCTTTTATAAAAGTACATTTTCATTCTTTAATATAATAATGTTATGTTGGTGACAAACACAAATCTTAAAACCCAAAAATCCTTTTTTGCAATCTGTTCGAAAATATATATGATTTTTAATCCGTTTTTGAGCTTTATGGCTACTGATTTTTCACAGTTTTTCAGTTAATCTCTCGGCCATCAAATTTCATTAATTCCTATCAATAATTTTCATTCACAGCAATCCCAAAATCATCAAAACAACCCCAGTTGGGTTGTTCCTCATGGCCGGACTATAACACCCTAATATTCAAATCCTTATGCTCGAGTCATAAGTCAATGATATTATGCTGGTACGACTCTCAGGTGGATCTTAATTATATAAATATAAGTATAATTGGAAGGAGTATTAATCGAGAAGCTTGAAAAGAGTAAATAAAATCGCGAAGGTGTATCACTCACATTTCGATAACTAAAAGATAAAGCGCGAAGCCGAAAGTGATATACGGACAAAGGCATAAAGGGGATTAAGAGATAGATAACAGATATATATATAACATAAGTAAATAGCCACTAGTCGCGACCCGCGAAGTTTAGGCCGGCTATGGTACAATATGAAAGCAGTTGACAACAAAAACTCCTAATCTCTCCCAAATAGAACATGAAAGCCTCTATAGGCAAGTTCAAAAAAGTTCAGTACATAATGTAAGCCCTTCAAATAAAGGGGGAGATATTCTAAGCAAAATATAAGGTAGAGTGTATAAAGATCTTCGCTGTCTCTCAGATGAACCACAGCTCACTTTTAAGCACCTGGACCTGTATCTGAAAAATAAGAGATATATACGAAATGAGAACCCCGGGCCTATGGGTTCCCAGTACGATAAAAGTGCCAAATAAATATAATGCACTGCAACAAAAACTCACTAAGCATCCTAAACTTCCTTCCACCAAACATTCACCCTATGTTCTCGCTAATCCACAACTTGGGCAACTGCCATAAGGGAATGCTAAGTCTAATACTTATTCTTCATGCTTCTTAACTCTCCCTAACTCTCCAATGAATCAGAACCAGAGTTATAAGCAAAACCATTACCAGTTATTCTATCTCAGCAATACTATATCAATACATCCTATCCTCACCTAGAGCTAGTGAAATCACTTCACTACGTCTACCCAGGGAGCTCGAATCATCTCATTCAATAGTCATCATCATTATTTAATCACATCATAAATTCATCTCGTCAAGAATAGCCCTCAGCGTCCACCGATACCAGCATGAGGGACTTCTCAGTGGTACAAACACAAGCAATACAGGCAAGTCATACACAATTAAGGTTCAAGTAGAATGAGTAGCACATAATCAGATAACATATCATATATGAGATAACAATCCAAAACAAATAGGCAAACCCAAACAATTCAAACATATGCAAATGATGAATGCCTACCCTATAGCTGATGATATCATCTGTCGGTTATCAAGCCAACCCGACATGTCTGGTAGCTAACCCGGGCACAGTCTCTCTGTTGCGCATTAATATCATTAGAGATGTGCCCTGTCACCATTAGAGGGTATCTGCGCCCTGTCGCCATTAGAGAGCATCGGTGCCCTATCACCCTTACAACCAGAGAGAAAACACACAAGCATACTCACATACAACATTCATCTCAGCCATCCGGCTTAAATTCAAAATTCATTCAATAGCATATATGCATTTATACTCAGCCATAATCAATAATGGCTCCGCCGTAACCCGACAATCTCAGCGATCTGGCTCACAGTTCAATCCAGAACTAGCCAATTTATCAACATGGCTCCGCCGTAACCCGGTAATAACTCAGCCATCCAACTCACAGTTCAATCTAGAACTAGCCAATTTATCAACATGTACAGCTCTTCGGCTCATGACGCATAACGTACTTCTATCGCCATCCTCCATATCTCATACAATCATCCTTGATCATAAATTTTTCCCTTGCTCTATTCACAAGTTATCACGTCCCCTAGCTCAATTCTCATTGCTAGGCATATCATAATGATTTAATACACAAGGGGTGAGATCGGAGGCTTAGAATATGAAATTTGGCTTTTAAAACTTAAAAATCAATTTTGGCATGAAAATAGGGCCACGCGTACGCGTCCTCCACGTGCATGCGTGGATTGAAAAACAGCCAAACGACACATACACATCAGCCACGCGTACGCATGGGTGTGTTTGTGCACCACGTACAAAACTGGTACAACTCTGGTACAACTCTGGTACAAACACATTAACAGGTCATACATCCTTCCTCATCCCAATTTCCAACAACACCATTTCCAATCAACCATCATTATACATAGTCAATATCATACTCACCATCACATGGTTTCACCCACAAATCAACCTCAATCATTCATCAGGCATATATCACAACATGCATATCTCTCATGCATCATACTATCAAAGCATCAATAATCATAATCACATATATGACCATATAATATATCTCAACCAAAACCAAACATACCCCATCTACACAATTTCACCCAAAATTATCGAATTCCACACTTCAACTCCTCAAACCTTATTATTCAATGACCAAACCAATTATTCACATATTCAATATCTAAAATTCATCCAATCACTTATGTCCTCACACAATGCACACATCAACTTACCTTCTTCACCTTTTTCCGGCCTCCGGCCCAAATTCACAATTTAATTGCATAATCCACAAACCAATACTCATTATCCGATTCATCATATTCTCAACACACCAAACACATAATTTCACACAATTCTCAACCCAATCATTAATTCACACTATATATCAATTATGCACGTTAGCACTAACCATTCACACAATCCAAACTTAATCCTAGGGGGTATCTAGCCTAGGAATTCTCATCACACCACACGGTACTTAAATGAAACTTAAACTGTACCTCTTGTAGCCAAACCAGTTGAGCTTCTTCTTTGGAAGTCTCTACCAACCTTAGCTCTAAGTCTCACCAAAGCTCCTCAAACAACACCAATCTCCCAATTGTGCACCAACATCACCAAATACACTAACATAACCAATTTAACATATATACATTAACCTAGGGTTCATGAAATTGATAAATCAAAAGAGTTTGAGCACTTCTTACCTCAGCCCATATGAAATAGGGATAGAACCTACTTAGAATCCATGTGTTAGAGTATCCCTAAACAACCAAAATCACATGATTTCAACACTAACTACCCAAAAATGTATAACAGTGGAAATTTCGAAAACTGAGCAGAGATGAATGGAATACTCACTACAAAACTTAGATATAATTGTAGAGGATGAGAAGAGCGATGCGTGGCCGCAAACGACTCGTCAATCAGAGCTCCGGAGAGAAAGTTATGGTGATTTGAAGATCAAAGAGAGTTAGGTTTTCTCTCTTCTCTCCTCTCTTCTCAATTCAGCGCCCCAACCTTTTATTTTAGGGTAAAATGAGCTGAAATATTCATAACTAATATTTACATATGTTGGATCTTGGACCCACTTAGACCCGGTTCCCTTATTTTTGTCCGTTGGCCCAATTTTGGGCCAAAACCTTTAAGATTAGCGCTCCAAATCGCATTTTAAATATTTCTACCTTCCCTAATTAAAATTCCACATTTCTTAACCTTATTTAATTATAATCAATTTTCTCAGCTGCAGTACCAGACAGATCTCAGCCGGTACTACCAGTCAAAGTTCCAGTGCGCGTCTTCACGCAGAAAACTATGTTTTCTGACTCAGAAAAATTCACTGAATCCAAATATCATATTTAAATTATCAAATTCCAATTGTCAAATCTTCTAACAATATTAGCTCCTATTTAATTTATTATTTAATGAATTACGATTAGACCGGGTTTTACACAGACTAACAATCACAAGCAACAATAATAATTCAACAAAATTTCAATATAAACTTAATAAAAAAAATTCAACTGATAATCAATCAAACCAACAATCACTTATCACATTAACATTTAATCGGTGCAAAATTAGCAAATCCTACCTCCATACGAATTCACAAGAACCAAAGTTCTAGAGAAAGCTCCTGAACGAAAAATTAAAGACGAAAACATCGAAAATCAGCTACTCCCTCCAACTCATCAATTGGGCCAAGTCATGCAAGGGGAACAACAACTTCTCCATCGACTTGTCCCGAACAAAGGTGACATCAACGTGAAGAGGAGGAAGATACAAACACTTTAATCGGATTATATTTTTTATTAGAGTTATAGAGCTCAAGAAATTAAGGTTGCAAATTCAACGGTGTCGTTTGGTCATGCATGAGAGAATGATGATTAATGGTGCTAAATGAGGATTATGTGTCAAAAAGGGGTATGTGTCACATATTAAGACTGCTGAGTCAATGATTTAAGTTATAAAGATCTTAAATGAATAACTATTAAAGGTGGATGTATTAAAACACAAGTAATAATATTATATATATGTGTGACATTAGTACCATAATGATTATAAGAATAAAAGATATATGATGAAGCATTAGCAAAGCTAAGTTCATCGAAGAGTATTGATATTTACTCATACCAGCAGATTTTGAACTCGATAATAATATTATTAAACAAATTCTTATTCCAATTAAAGCGGGTAAAAAAATAAAATGTCAATATAATAATAATAATAATAATAATAATAATAATAATAATAATAATAGTTTTATGACTTTTATCCTTTCATAAAATATTCTGTTATAATAAAAATTAGGTTTAATTACTCTGTTGGTCCCTATAGTTTTACCAAATTTTTAATTAGGTCCTTATACTTTTTTTCTTTTCAATTGGGTCCCTACACTACTTTAATTTTGTAATTAAGTCCTTCCTAGTGTAAAAAATATTAGAATTAACTGAATATTTTTTCACAAATTGAAGGTATTTATAATTAAAAACTTAATTAAATCTTTGATTGCATGTCTTTTGGTAAAAATATTATATTAATTTTAACATTTTTAACATGAAAAGGACGTAATTACAAAATTAAAAGTAATGTAGGGACCCAATTGAAAAGAAAAAAGTATAAAGACCTAACTAAAAATTTGGTAAAACTATACGGACCAATAAAATTAAACCTAAAAATTATTTAAAAATCTTAATTAATTTAAACTCTAGTTTTTATAAAAATCAATTATATAAAATATCTTATTATAGCAAAATTATATAATAATCTTAAATGATCTACACTCAAATGATGATAACAATTATAAAAATTAATTTAATTTTACCTATTAAAATAGTTTCTATTAAATAGTTCAAACTAATAAGAGTAAATCATAATTAATTTAAACTTCAGTAATTATAAAATTAATGTAATTATTTTTTAATAAAATAGTTTCTAACATTATAAAATTTAAACTTAGTAAGATAAATTATAATTTATTCATATTTAAATTTAAAAAAATACGAGATATTACACCTCTCATCTTAAAGAAAACATTATTTAAGTTGGCAAAATGTCCCAGGTCATTGACACAACAAATAAAATGAGTATAAGTTAGCAATGTCAACTTTTATTTTTATTCTTATAATCACAATAAGTAAAATTTTTTGTCTCCATTTTCAATTTTCTTAATCCTAATCTATTTCCTTATTGGTTTATCTCTACATGTGGTTAGTAAACCAGACTCCTCAAGCGAACGAAACATTAGCATTCCATTATTTTTTGACTCCTCAGACTCGTTGCGAAGCAGAAACATCATTGACAGTGCATACCTCACAGCGTCATGGCCTTGCATTGCAGCAATTCGCAGAAGTTGCAAACCAAAATCATCTAGTTGTCGAATAAAAAGCTGTCAAATTCCGTCCCGATAGAGAAACTCTGAATGATCCATCGCCTAGCACCGGTGAAATAATCTCGTTGCGCCCGGGTCAAGATACCAACTCCACCCAAATTCATGTGGTTCAGGTATTGAAGCACGTGTGAATAATATCCTCATCTCCTGCTTTGCACAAAGCCTTACATGTCATCTTGAAAATGCATAGGTCCCTAAGGGAGTTTGCTAAGACTTTCATGCTAATGGCTACCCATATATCGTGAAAAAAGTAGACGAGTCTGTCATATGTTCCATTACCACTTTCATCCTAGATAAGGGTAGGGGTATACTTAGTTGAATATAAAAAATGGAGTGAGTAGAGTCATTTTTTTATTCTATATTTATAAGCCCTTTGAGACGTTTTGGAAACTGTTGCAAGAGTCTAAAGCGTCAAATTGTTTCTCTCTCTCATATGGCTTTGAGAACACGCGAAGCGCAATGTATTCCACAAATATAACTTTATTACTTTATTAATGTGGAGATAACTAATAATAAAATATTACAATTATTTTAATTCTGTGTAATGGCCTTGCTATAATATCATCATATAAATGACTATTAGATTTATTAATTTTATGTAAATGAATGTTTAACCGAAACGGTTATAATTAAAAAATATGATATTACCCTTATTATCATGATTATTTATATTTATTAATATAGCTAATTTTTTTTCCTGGTAAATTATAAAACGTATTAATATTGCTATTGTTATTAAAACTGTTGGTAATGTTATTACGGGCCTACTACATATACAAGTTTACAAGCTTACAAGTTGGCCCAGCCCAAATAGAACTCACGCGCATGAAGAGAGATAACATGGCGCGTCAAAATCACGCGCTCAACACTCAAATGGTTACGTATGGCAGACTCTTCCACTTCTTCCACTTCTTCCACTTCTCAAAGCGCTTTGAAAACAAGGAAACCCTCCCATTTTCGAGCAAAAATCAAAGTTCAAAATATACAAATCGTTGTTCGAAACCTCCATCAAAACACCATCAAACTCTCCGTGAAGAATCTGAAGAGAAAACAAAGCAACAATACTCAACGTAAGTTCATTAAGATTCCTGTATATTTTACTTTTCTTCTACGTCGTTCTTCTAGGGTTTATTATTATTCTTGCTTTTTTGTTACACTGTTCTAAGTTCTACGTCGTTCTACGTTGTTGTTCTAAGTTCTCCTGCTATTGTTGTTGATTTTTGGGGGTTTATTCTGTAGATTGGGGGGTGTATACTGCTTAACCTTGTAATGTGGCTTGATATTGAAGCATGGTTGAGTGATATCTGACTAATATCTATATGGATGTATATGAATAATATCTATGGGTGTATCTTACTGTTATCAATGGATGTATCTTGCTGATATCTTTGGGTGTATCTGACTCATATATATGGGTGTATCTTACTGTTATCAATGGGTGTATCTTATTGTTATTAATGGGTGTATCTGACTCATATATATGGGTGTATCTTACTGATATCTTTGGGTGTATTTTTCGTTTCAGAGAAAATGACAGCAAGAAACCAAACAAAAGACCTTAAGTGTGCCACACATCTCCTGAGTGATAAGTTCAGAAACATGACTGAGGAGAAGAAGGCGATTGTGAGGGATCTCGGATTCGGTGGGTTGATGCACATCCCACCACTAAGGGTGGATCACCAACTCTTAAGGGAGCTGGCAAACAACTTCAAACTTGTGGAGAACAGACTGAAGACAGGATATGGTTCTTTCCAAATAACAAAAAAAAAAAAAAATAGGTCATGCGCTTGGCATCAATGCAACAGGTAACTAGCTTAACATTATAGGTATATATTAAGTTGTTGCTTAGGTGTATTTAAGTTGATGCTTGGGTGTATTTGAACCGACTTAGATACTTTGTTGTCTTCCTTTTTGTAGGAGATCTATTTCCTGAGAAAGTTGAGTATAAGAAACTTTCTGATGATGACAAAATAATTTATAGAAGATTCCAGGGTAAGACCCTCAAAAGTCTTACCGATGAAATGATGGAAATCGGCGTTGGCAACGAAGAGGAACGCCTGATGTTCAAGAGGATATTCATCCTCTACATACAGATGGCGTTCCTTTTGCCAACGACGATAAACAAAATATCGCCCGTGCACATGGCCCCAATTTTTAAGATGGACGGCATATCGGAGAGAAACTGGGGGGCATGTTTTGACCTTCATGGTCAAGGGCATCACAGACTACCAGGAGAAGAAGAAGAAGGCAATTAATGGCTGCCTCTTCGCCCTGATGATAATCTACTTTCATTTTTCAAAAAACAAAGGCAAGAACAGGGCTGAAAGACCACCAAAGCCCTGGATTGCCAACTGGACTAAGGAGCAGTTGGTGGAAAGAATGACTGCAGAAAGAGAGGAAATTTTGGTAAGTAAACATAATAAGTTGGGTGTATTTTATTTACCTGAATGCTGCTAACTAAAATATCTCATGTTTCAGGGGATTGTGAAGATGGTAGAGACAAGAGAAAAAATGAAAAAAAAAGAAAAAAAGAAAAAAAACAAGAAATCAAAAAAACAAAAAAAGGAAGGTGAGTCCAACATCGTCTTCGGAGACAGAAACTACTGACAGTGACACTTCTACCTCTGAGTTTGAGGCTCAAGAAGACTCAGAGGATTCAGGAAGAAAATACCCCAGCAAAAAGGGAAAAAAGTAAGTACCATACTTGGGTGTAATTTCTTTTTCGAGTTGGGTGTATTTTGTTTGATCACGTTGGGTGTATGTAGTTTATTAAGCAGGGTGTGTTTCATTTGCTGCGTTGGGTGTATATTGTATATTTAGTTGGGTGTATCTCGTGAATTCATTTGGGTATATTTTTAGTATGTTCTAAATGATGATTGTTTGCCTTCCAGAATGGACTCCAGAAAAAGAAATCAGAGGCAAGAGGAGTCAGATTCTGATTCAGAATCTGAATCTAAACCAAGTGATGAGTAATGTCCTGAAATTATTACTCCTTTCTTTTGGCTTCATTATAAAGATTTCGTGTATTAACTGAAGTGTCTATTATTAACTTATATGAGCGAAGAATCATCACCTGCGGAGAAGGAGAAGAAAAAGAAAAAAACAAAAACAACACCAAAATAGTAAGCACTTCTTTGGATAATATTCTGTGATAAAATTAATTTTTTATTTCTGATTGGTACTCTTTTTTTTTTCCACCTAGAACACAACAAAAAAAGAAAAACGTTGTTGTGGAGGATTCACCTCCTGAAGAAGATCAATACTTTGACGGGTACAGTACCTCGTAAGCTATATTACGGTCTATCATCGTAATTATTTTTGTTAACATCTTATTTTATGAATGTAGTGAGAGATATGAAATATCAAGTGACGAACTCGATGAATGGCTAAGGAAAAACGTTGATAAATCTACTGCAGAGGGGTATGTCTTGCTGGGCTGTGTATTTGAGATTTTGGTGTGTTTTGTTTGGTAATAATTGTATCTTGTTTCACAGGGAGAACCAAGCTGACCTACGATCGACAGAAGGTCGCTATGTGTCCTCTGAAGCTATGTGTCCTCTGAAACGTAAGAAGCTTTATTATTTAATAAAATCTTATTATCATGATTTGGATGTATTTTGTGAAACCATTTGGGTGTATTTTATGGATCAAGTTGGGTGTATGTTGTTTACTAAGTTGGGATATTTCGTTTGTTTTGTTGGGTGTATATTGTCCATTCGGTTGGTTGTATCTTGTGCATTCATTTGGGTATATTTTATACCTGTATCTTATTTTTTCTGAATAACATGAAATCTGTTTAGATTATCGGCTGTGAACTTGGGAAGTGATGATCCTTCCTCTCAAGGACGCACAGAACATAGTAGTGTAAACCAGCCATCACAGAGCATGTAATTTCTCTTTCAAATAACCGTTACTTTTGTTCTTCTATTACATTCTACTTCTAATTCTGTATATATTTTTTTTAGAAAAAAAAGCCCTTTATTATTTTATTCAAGAAAAAAAAGGCAGCAAAAAAAAGCAAAAACTACAAGTATGTAAGTTCTCAAAAAACAAAGCCTGTCTTCTTTTTGAATTGTTTGGGTGTATTTTTTGACCTTCTTTGGGTGTATTTTAGGTTGAGTCCGACTGATTCGAATATGATGGTTGTGAGGGAACAAACACCGTCGGAAGCGCTTGCAGTGTGAGTTTTCCAAGAATATTTCAACCTTATAACCTTATTATTTTCAAATACGTTGTTAATCTTTCATTTTTCTTCTTGTTTAGAGTCCCGATCCAGGTTTTTGTGCCGGCATCCTAAACAACCACTAAGATAGATTTTGAACCAACCCCTATGCTACGGATTGAAGGGACTACAGAAACGTAAGAAATAGTATTGGGTGTATATTTGTTTAGAGTTTGGGTGTATATTTGCTAACAGTTTGGGTATATATTGTTCCTGATCAATTTTTTTTACGCCATGATTAATTTTGTGTAACTGTGCAGCACTCCTGAACCCCCCAAACAAATTCAAGAAACCACACCCACGCTTCCCCCAGCTCCAACTAAAATGTAAGTTCATCAGACTAAAATCAATCTTTGCTTATCATCCGTATATTCTTATTCTTACTCTTATTCTTATACATCATGACGCAGTCATCCAGCTGCAGAAGACGCTGCTGCCCTGTTGATGATGGCACGGACAGCAACCTATGTTCCTAAAATATATCCAGGGATGCCATCATTCAGCCTTGGATTGACTGATTCAAGCCAGGAGGGGGCGTCAACGCAGGAGACAGAAAGGGAAAAATCTCCAGAAACTGCAAATTTGCTAGAACAATTAGACAATTTAGTCCAAAAATTAGCAAGCAGTGCGGCGAAGGAAAAAATGAAAGTCCACAAATTCAGAGGGAGACTGGGGGAGAAAGTTTTGTAAAGTTTGAAACTCCTGGGGGAATAAATCAAATTCCAGATGATATGAAACAAAAGTGCTACATCTGGGGGACAAGACTGAAGGAAGACATAGATGGCAATACTAACGAGTATGAGGAGATGTGCACTCTGATTGGCCAAGGAGAATACATTTTGATCAGAATGCCCTTGCATCCCTCCAGGCAAAAAGTGATATAGAATCTCAGGTAATATTAGAATAACATTAATGTTTTTACACCAAAGTCAACTGCAATGTTTATTAATGTAAAATTGATTTCGGCATATATTTCTAGATTGTATCTGCCATCTGCCTCATCCTCAACCAGAAAAATGAAAAGAGGTTTCAGGAACAAATATACTGTCTCCCCCCGATATTGTGGTAAGTGTTACTTCTACGAACTTTGGGTGTATTTTCTGTATTGATTTGGGTGTATTTTTTAGGTTCGATTGGGTGTAAGTTGTGTATTTTCAGTATTTCATTTCTTGTTTTGCAATTCTTGCAGAGCATGGCACTTTCAAATCACCCAAAGGGGGAATTCATATCACCGAAAATGAAAAAGGAATTCAGGGTGGAATCCTACCCGAGTTTCATTCCCTTCATAGATAGATAAAAATTAACTTCGCATCCATATGTAAGTTTTCGTTTGCTAAATTTGTTAGTACGCTTATTTACTTATATGCCAAATAAAATAACACACTGTTGAAATGTGGCAATCCTTCAGATTTTTGCTCCTGTTTGCCACTCGGGGCATTGGTGGTTATGGCTGATAAATACAACAAAGCGAAAATGTCAAATACTTGACCCGCTACACAAAAAAGCTCCAAGCGATGAGAGAAAGGACATTAATAAATTCACTGTAAGTTGCCTTTGTCTTCTTTATTTTAATAGATAGGTCTATTTCGTTAGTTGTTTTGGGTGTATATTGTCCATTCAGTTGGGTGTATCTTGTCCATTCATTCAGGTGTATTACTGATTTGTTTTGGTATTTAAGGGATATGTATTTTCAAGATTGATAACATATGCCAGCGGGGAACCTCTGGAGAAAGGGGAGAACGAGAAGAAAATTAAAGCATCATATGTTAAAATATCAGGCCAAAAAATAAGGTATAAATTTGTGACTCTGAACATTAAACTTTCCTAAATGAGATTTGTAATTTATTTTCATCGTTTTCAGCTATGACTGCGCTATCTACGTTATGAAGTGGCTTGAGTTAATTGAGCCGGAAAATATCAAAAAGAGGAAGTATGAATGGGATAATTGGCCACAGGTAACTGTCTTTAGAACTATATAACTCTGTATTACTTTACTGAATTAATATTGTTGTTTAAACAGAATATACTTTTTAATTGTAGGAGGAGGTGGACCACTATAGAATGGAGTATGCTTCCCGGATACTATTCAGTGAGATAACAGAGAGATCGAGCAATTAGAGAGAGTAGTGCTATAAGGTTGTCGAAGCCATCCTCTGTATTATTGAGTCCGTTTTGTCAGATTAATTCTACTGATATAGAAACTGGGTAATCCAACTGCTGGGTAGTTTGTAAATTGAACAAATGATGTAAATATTTGCCATTTATCAACAACTTCTATTCCATGTATATTTTTTCCCATAGTTAAACTATCTGTGCTGGTAAACTGTCTGTGATGTATTCAAAAGCTGTATTACAGGTGGTAAAATATGAAGCAAAAAATCAAGGCATATATAAATGCAAATTATAAACTGTTACACCCAACGCAAGTCTAATAATACACCCAAGATTGCATAAAATATACACCCAACTGTCTGTGCTGTATTCAAAATGTATGAATTACATGTACTAAAATATGAAGAAAAACATCAAATGAAATATACACCCATAACCTGCAAATTTTTACAGCTTTTGTTCTATATGTATCTATATATGTGTCTATATGTAAATTGTGAATTAACAAAAATACACCCAAAAGAACAGTGCTTTTACACCCATATTCTATAAAACTATACACCCAAAGAGTTATTCTCTGCTGCTGGTACCCTGAACTGATAATTCATAACGTGTCCTTGATATTGGCTGGAATTTGAATGCGCCGCTGATGCAGCATCAAACAGGTTTATCTGAATATAACACTCACACATTAGCTAAACTATTAACGAGAAAAATAAACTCAATCGCCACAAATTTAAAGAACATTACTTTTACCTCGCTTAAAACTTTCGTCTTCTTCTTCTTTGTGGCATTTGCAATCTGTTTCTCCAGCTTTGAACCTAGCCTGTTTTTTGGACGTCCTCTTGTTCGAATCCTTGGCGGGCTTTGAAGCTCGTTAACGGATTTCAAGTTGGCGTCTTCGTGGGATAAAGAAGATGTCCCCTTCCTTTTGGCTTTTAATGCTTCCATCTCGGCCATGACGTTATCGTACGCACGGTGCAGAATTGCAGTCAGCTCCTCCGATTCGGAGGCAAATTCGCAAATATTTTGCGAACGAAAAATCAATTGGTCGAACCTCTTGCTTCTTGGCTCCATTAGTGGCTCGTCGTGGCTGCTCTTGATGTGTGTGTGTCGCCTCTTTACCTTCTTGCTCCATCGTTCCAGTATATATCTAGGGGACACTTGGCTTACTTGTTCGAAGCTTAACACGCTTAGTACGTGACGGCACAGTATCCCTCTCGACTCAAATAATAAACATTGGCATTTTACCTCGGCTGCAACTGAGTCGTAGGTAACCACGAACTTGTTAAATATTGAGCTGGAAACTTATTCTCCGACTTCGTATATTGAATAGCCTAGAGCGGAATTCTTTAATCTGGTGATGCAGTTCGCCTTTCCTATGAATTACGCTTGGACTTCCCTAAACTTTGCATGAGTGTATGCATCTTGAAACTGAGCTTCAATGGAGGATTTGGTTGCACACGGTATGACCGTATGAAAATCTGCAGCATCTGATTCTCTCTCTGCTTGCTCCCTGCTTCCGAGGCAATTATCGTATTGTTTGACGAACTGAATAAGCGAGCTGTTCCGGGTGATGTACTTATTAAAAAATGAATGCATGCTCTCGCTCCTTTGTGTGCTTCTCATCCCTGCCCAGAAGTGGTGATCCAGATAGATAGGAGCCCATATTTGACGGTCTTCGTACAGATCTGCATAATACACCCAAACACAGACTGTAAAATACACCCGAGAGAACATACAATTTACACCTCTGCTGCAGATTTTAAAAACACATTACCTGAAAGCCACTTGTTGTCCGCAAGACCAAAAGTCAGCAGAAAATCGTTCCAATTCCTATCAAATGAGTCTTTGCTAGGAGAGTTCCAAACAACATGGCTCATTTCTTGTTCGATATCGGCATGTCCCTTGTACCCGTTTAATTTGCTTGGAATCTTCTTCATGATGTGCAAAATACACCAGCGGTGAACTGTTATTGGCATACAGGCCTCTAAAGCCCTTTTCATTGATGTGCACTGATCGGTGAGAAATCCTTTCGGAGCGTTTGCTCCCATGCAACGAAGCCAGCATTGAAATAACCATTTGAATGATTCAATTTCTTCGTTCTTCATCAAAGAGCATCCGAGAAGTGTTGACTGACCGTGGTGATTCACCCCGACAAAAGAACCACAGACCAAATTATACCTGAAACAAATTACCATGGTCCAGAATGCAAAATCATTAGGTACACCCCAACAAATGCTTAGAATACACCCAATGAAACAGCCAATATACACCTCTGCTGCGGATTCATAAAAATAAATTAATTTAGCATCATAAACAGGGACAGTTTGTTACCTGTTTGTATTGTAGGTGGTGTCGAATGAAATGACGTCTCCGAAATACTCAAAGACGGCTCTGCTTCTTGCATCGGCCCAAAAAGCCAGCTTAATCGATTGATCCTCCTCGAGTTCGAGCTCAAAAAAGAAATTTGGATTCTTCTCTTTCATTCTTAAGAAATATTTCCCGAATTCCTTTGCATCTTCTTGTTCGGAAACATTCCGCACTTCCCTGGTAATGTAATTCCTCACGTTCTTTTCGATAAAATTTAACTCGCGGTGACCCCCGGTAGCCGCAACAAATGATTGGTAGGTTTTGCTTGGTCTGATACCGGCCTCCTCGTTATTCTCTATCGTACGACAAATGGACATGCTTAGTTCCTTGTGCTGTTTGAGCATCTCTGCTTTGCTTGGACAGCAGGGGTGTGAATGATCCAGCACAACCTTTGAAATGATCCAAGCACCAACATCCTTCAATGTGTGTATATAAATTCTTGCAGGACAGTTTAAACCGGCTGTCGAATTGGTCTTCTCGGTTGGAGATATTTTAGATTTCCATTTTCCCTCTCTGCTACATGTAATCAGTTGATTCTTAATCTCGTTTCCCTTCCTATTTGTGCACCGAACTCTTGTAGAGAAACCTGCAGCCTTGGCGTAGTTCCTGTAAAATTTTCCAGCATCTTCAAGGGTGGTAAAGGTCATTCCGACCTTCGGAACAAGCTCGTCATCAACAACCGAGAGAGGCTGCACAATACACCGTGTCAGAACTGTGAATACACCCATAGATATGATTCAAATACACCCAATCATGTCTAATATGATACACCCGAACCGCAACAACTCAACTACAGAATGACCTTTAAATCCATAAACTGTAAATACACAGGCTGCAGAATACGCCATGTCAAAAACTAAAAACACACCCAATCATGTCTGATATAATACACCTGAACAACAACAACTCAATTAAAATAACAAAAAACCAGTAAAGTGTAGATACACCCACACTTTTAGCTAAAATACACCCAAAGAAGAATTGATCTACACCTAAGCGTCTGCTATAAATTCCAGGTAATTAATCACAACTAATACATTGAATCGACAGATTCATGTTAACGTGTTACTTTCACAGTCAATGTTCAGCAATTTTTCAACTACACAATGCTATACAAATTACTGAAAGAAAATTCATACTAATCCTATGTAAATCAAACCTTAGGAACTTCGTTAGATTCAAATTCATAATCCACTTCACTTGGATTCAGCTGACAATCTGAGGTTGAATGATCCATTATCTTCAAAACGAGTTCAAACTTTGATTTCAGAAAACAACAAATCAAAATAGAAAACGAAGCTCGAGTTGCAGAGAGAGAAAAAGGTAACGTAAACGAAGAACATACTAGTGAGAAAAGGAGAGGAAAAGAACGATGGAGAAGAAGGAGGGAAGACGCGCGAGAAGAAGAACAACCAAATCTCAAAATATCAAAAACGAAGAAGGAAACAAATATTTTAAATTTGGTAGTTAAATATACGCGGGATGTTATATAGCGCGTGTAATCAACGTACGTGGAGTAGCGCGTATTTTGATTTTATTGTTTAATGAACTTGTAAAGCATATGCAGAGCTTTTCCCATGTTATTAATGGTTTGACTAAATTTTGCATTAAGAAGACACACATATTATACTTCAAGAAAAATTAATATGGAAAATACAAAAAGAATAATGTTTTAATGTATCTACTTTTTTGTTTAAAATTTATCTATCTTATGACTTAAAGATACATGTCAATTTACAAAGTAAGATAACTTTTATTGAAAATATTAAAAAAATATATAATTTCTAATGCATTTGTTTTAAATTTAATGAATGAATAATTCATAAATACTAAAATATTATTACTATTAAATGACCTCGAAAACGAATAGCGATTTTGATTCCCTTTTTTATTCTTTGAGCTTTGCAAATTTCCTCTTTTGATCATTTTGAATTTTTCTTATCTTCTTCGTTAGAATTCTTTTTTTTATACTATATAAAATTATTATGCATCGATTTCGATCTGTATTATTCTCGTTATGTATACTCTGAACAAATATTTACCTATACTTGAGAAGGTTATAAATAAATATTTGATTTTTAAAGGAAGGCGGTAGATAATTATTAAATATTTAAAACCAGGCATAAAAATTATAATACTAAAATTAAATTCACGTCCTAGTAATTAAAAAAAAGGTAATAATAAAAAATAACATATTTCTCCTATTATTATTATTATTATTATTATTATTATTATTATTATTATTATAAGTAATTTGTCTGTTTGTTCTGTCCTAAATGATCAACGGTATTAACATCGCTATTGTTATTAACAACGTTAGTAATGTTAGTAATCATCATTTATCTATGTTTTGCATTAAGAAGACATGTTCAGATTATAATAACAGAATGTTATTTACATGTACTTGAAATGCAAATTATACAAGCGAAAGGAAAAATGTTATAAAAATGAAGTGTAAAATTAAATTATCATTTCTTTAAAATATTTGCTTAACTGATAAATCTTTCGAAGTTATCGAAGACAAACAACCAACAAATAAAAAAATATCGAGATCGAGTACAATGAGACAAGCATTGGAGCAAATTTGATACGTTGGTAAAAAAAAGTTACTCTCCCATACGTTTTGCAAGAATCTCTCGATAGCATTATAGAATATATTTCTTTATGGATTATCACTACAATTAAAATAGGCCTGCGAGTAAGTTAAACACCAAGCTATTATGTTTTCATACCTACCAAAATTACTCAGACCAGATGAAATAAATAAAACATCCAAGCAGTACGTCTATCATATATAAGATAATTAGGATAACAAAATAATTACGTTGATGATGTAGAAATAAGAGGATTCAGGGACTGAGGGACACATTATCTACAAGAACATATCTAACCCACGAGTCCCAATTAAACGTCACAAGTAATTAAAGAAAAACTAATGCTAGAAAAATAAATAAATAATAAATAGCTCACACCATTAAATATATAATTAATGGTTAAGAAAGAAATTAGATTTTGTCCTCAAATCTACATGTGAGACAGAAAATTCAAACAATTCGATTATTAATTGAGTTATAAAATGAACATCTCCTATACTATCTAGAATAATCATCCGAGTAGTAAGAATAATAAACATCCTCCCAAAAATTTAAATTGATTTTGGGGTTCACCAAAAATTGAACTCTTGACCTTTCAAATCTAGAGCTTTAATACCATGTCATGATACCACTCATCCTAAAAGCTTCAGCTGATGGAAAAAGATAACACTAATAATTATATCTCTAATACTCCCTAAACCTCCATTGTATATATTGTACAAATATTCTATTGCCTCATACTTTTCCTAAACAAATTGGCCAAGGAAATGAATTCCCTCGAAATTAATGAAGACCACAATCAATAGGTCAAAATATAGTGATCGAAAACAACTGCAGACAACACATTATCTATAAGAATATATCTAACCCACGTGCCCAATTAAACGTTGCAAGCAATAAAAAATAACCTAATGCAGAAAAAAATAGATTAATAAAAAACAAACAGCTCACACAATTAAATATGATTAACGATTAAGAAAGAAATTAGATTTTGTCTTCAAATGTACATGTGAGACAGAAAATTTGAACGATTCGATTATTACAGAGGTGAAGTCGATAACAAACAAATCGACCAAAGAAATGAATTCTTTTGAAATTATCGAAGACCACAATCAACAGATCAAAATATAGTGATCAAGAACAACTACATACAAGGATCGAAACAACTTTGGTACGCCCTTAGATTCAACCTCCATCAGATCGGTTAAAACATCATCTAAATCGACGCAAAATAACATGAAACAAAGAAAAAGCAACAAATGGATTAATAATTACTAATAGAAACTAATACAGTGAAAAAATTAAGGAATAAAATTAAGAAACGGAAACAATGAATGTAAAGTAAACATTGTTATCAGATATTTCAAAATTATATTTAAACATATAAAAATCATCAAATATGAGCAGAGACAGCAGATATCCCTTAACTAAAATCCATCACAACATTTCCCTACATATTTCAAGTACCAATAGACATAGACCAAGAAGAATAGAAATATATAATACAAACACAAACACAGATAAACCACCACGAATAAATAGAAAGATAATAGATTCAAAAAACGAAAAAAGGAAAGGGTGATTAAATTCAGAATACAATATAAAATTGTCGACTGAAAAATAAATGATAGGGACAAAAGGAAAAAAAAGGAAAGAACATGAAGACCACCTAAAAATTTGATCCACCGGGTGAAAACATAGAAGAAATTCAGGCAAGAAAAGAAAATAATAAATGGATGTAATAAGAATAATAGTGCACAAAACGAATTCGAGATGAAAGCAAACCCAGACTATATATCATCAAACTTAAGAGTTTAATATTAAAAACATAACTATGACAAACATTGTCCAAACCAGATACTCAATTAAGATCATCGTGTATACAAATATAGATACATAAGACAAAGTGGGAAAAAAATATAACCACATACCAATAAGGACATATTAGACAACAAAAGATCACTCAACTGAAGAGCACAAAAGAGATGTTTGGCCAAAGAAGTTGGACGAAGACTCAAAGAAGATAAAACCCTTGGATGTAGAAGAGCTAGATCAATTACAACAATTCGGCAGCCACGACCACACACCTTAGTAAAACCACGACAGATTAGACAACCAACAATCAAGTGACTAAACAACATAAAATAAATGCCTAGCCCAAGAAGTAAGACGAATATCAAGAGAAGATGCAGTGTTCCGACATAGATGATAATGAACGAAGGCAAGAAATCTAGTAGCGACAACCACACACCACCAGTAAAACCGACGATCAATTTTTGAGTTTCACGGGAGAGCAACAAAGAGTAATGATGAAATCTGTTTTGAGCTACAGATTTCTTAATGAAAAAATGAAGATTCTGCTATGCAAGTTAAAAAAGAGAGAAATGTATCTATTGCATTATGGGAGAAATTACACCTTTACAAAGACAAAAGGTACAACTATATATAACCAAAAAGAAAGAAAAAAGAAAAAAAGAAAAATTATACTAGCTATCACTTCATATTCTATTATAAAGCTATGATCTACTAGTGTCACACAAACCAATAAAACAGAGAGTATTGGGAGTACAATGGTATTCATACATTAATAGCCTCCTTTAAGCTAGAAATGTACAAATTATACATTCTAATATTACTACATATCTCTTCAAAATGACCTGGTGGAAGTGCCTTTGTAAGGACATCAACAAGTTGTTCTTTTGATGGAAATGGCATGAGCTTTAATGAACTGTCTTGAACTTTTTCTCTAACTTTGTGACAATCAAACTCAATATGTTTCGTCCTTTCTTGAAACACTGGATTAGATGCAATATATCTAGCAGATTGGTTGTCACAAAATAATATCATAGGGCCTGGTAACTTGATTTTGAAGTCATTCAAAATGTACATAAGCCAAATTTCTTCACAAGTTGCAAGAGCTATTGCTCGATACTGTGCCTCCAAAGATGATCGAGAAACTATTTGGGTATTGTGTGACACTAGTAGATCACAGTTGTATAATAGAATATGAAGAGGTAGCTAGTCTAATTTTTCTTTTTTTCCTTTTTCTTTCTTTTTGGTTATATATAGTTGTACCTTTTG
Organism: Arachis hypogaea; assembly: GCF_003086295.3. Taxonomy (NCBI): domain Eukaryota; kingdom Viridiplantae; phylum Streptophyta; class Magnoliopsida; order Fabales; family Fabaceae; genus Arachis; species Arachis hypogaea. The sequence goes on along the minus strand of NC_092044.1, from coordinate 25,810,493 downwards.
TCTCTTTAAAGGTGTAATTTCTCCCCTAATGCAATAGACACATTTCTCTTTTCTTTAACTTGTATAGCAGAATTTTTATTTTTTTCACCAAGAAATCTGTAGCTCAGAATAGATTTCATCATGGTGCGGTGAGTGTGGAAGAGCTGCAAATATTGTTAAGCAAGAATTGTGAGCTTTGCCCCTTTCTTTAGCAATATCCATGGCAGATCGAGAAGTTGAAGTGGATAATCCAAAAATTCGCAACTGCAAACATTTTCAATGAATTGTTTACAAAATCTCACAAGATTGATGAATCAACTTGCCAACCTTCAAACGTAAGTAGGGAGATTAACGTTGAACCCAATTCAAGATCAGACAAGACTTTTCTACCTCTATCTAAATAAAAGCCCAGGTTTATCACTAACTCAAACTCCTCTTACAACTCAAAATTATCACTCATGGGCGAGATCTGTTTGGCTATCCATCAAATCAAAGAACAAGTTAGGATTCATTGATGGAAGCATTCTGAAACCTAAAAAAACAAAAAAACTGACTCAACCTATGAAGCATAGGACAGATGCAACACCTTTGTACTATCATGGTTGCATTCTTCCCTAAGCACAGAGATTCTTCAAAGTAACACCTTTGTAACGTGCCCTCGGAGCTCTAGAACAATCTCAAGCACATATTTTATGAAGGTGATTTGTTTCGGATAGCTGATCTTCAAGAAAAGATGTTTGCAATGAAGCAGGGAGATCTATCCATCACTACATATTTCACTAAACTTAAAGAGAATTCGAGAAGAACTTGATGAGTTCAAACCAATTCCATCCTGTGCCTGTGGAGCATCATGCTCATGTGGATTGAAGATCATAAGAGAATATAGAGACCAAGAACATGCTATTAAAATTTTGAGAGGGTTAAATAAGCAGTACACAATAGTAAAATCACAGATTATGTTGATGGTGCCACTGTCCAATGTGAATTTCATCTATCTTTTGCTTTTGCAACAAGAAAGACAATTAACCAACTCAATTCAAAGTGAAAAAAGGATGCTAGTTAATGCTGTCAATATTGGAGAACTGGTAATGAAAACAATAGAGGGTTTGGTATCACCTTGAATGCAAATTCTGGTATCACAAATTGAGGTGGCTGATGCGGACGTGGCTGAAGCCGAGGCAGAGTAGTAGTGGAAAAGGAATAATGAGAAGTTGTTCTCATTGCAGAAAGGCTGGACGCACCATAGAGACCTACTACCATAAGCATGGATTTCCTCTTCATTTGCAAAAGAGATTTGGAGTAGCAAATGTGAACAATATGATTGTTGTTGAGAAAACGTGTGGAGATGGCAACATACCTAATGTACGTTCAACTCAAGAGGAGAATAGTAAGAGCTTAGATAACTTGGTTTCCAAAGATAAAAAACAAGCATTGATTTCTCTATTTTAGCAACATAAAGATGATCCTTCTCATAGTTCTCTTCAAACACAAGGCATAAACACAGTGATAGCTCCTTCAGCAGGTATACACCATATTTATGAGTTTCTCATATTCTTTTACACACACATAACTGGATAATTGACACTGATGCCACTGCACATGTTATTTTTTTTCTTCATACTTTTCACTCTCATCATACAATAGATCCTATATTAATCAAATGTCTAAATGGAACTGAGGCCATAGCAACAATTAGTAAAACTATAATTTTATCTCGTAATTTTTACCTTACAAATGTGTTATATGTGCCCTCTTTTAATTTTAATCTCATATCTGTGTCTGAAGCAACTAATTTTTTACCTTGTCAATTTTTATTTAACAATACACATTGTAAAATACAGGACAACCTTTTCTTGAAGATGATTGGTCATGCTAGAATAGAGATACTTGACAACCTTTTCTTCAATACAAATGCACCTTATGTCAACTTAGAAGCAAAGAATAGAGAACTAGTCAATACCAGCAATTCAGTTAGTGTTGCTGCTATCGCAGATACTATAAATTATGAAACTTGGCATTGTAGGTTAGGACATATCTCAATTGGTAGGTTACAAGAAATAAAAAAGAGTTATCCTTTTATTGTATGTCCATTAAAAGATGAACCTTGTGAACCATGTCATTATGCAAAACAAAGAAGATTGCTTTTTCATTTGAGTCAAACAAAATCTATCAATTTATTTGATTTAGTGCACATGGATATTTGGGGACCTATTTCTATTCCATCTTTTGCTGGCCATAAGTATTTTTTAACAATAGTAGAAGAAAAAAGTATGTTCACTTGGCTATTTTTTATGAAAAATAAAGTGAAACTTCTTTTTTTATCCAACAATTTGTACAACTAATTGAAACCCAATTTCAAACAAAAATAAAAAACACCAGGACTAGTAATGGAGCTGAATTCATCATGAGTTCCTTTTATGAAAAACAGAAAAAAATTCATCAGACTTCAAGTGTTGAGACACCTCAACAAAATGGAGTTGTAGAACAAAAACATCAAAATATTTTGAATATTGCTAGAGTACTCATTTTTAAGGCTTATCTTCCTAAATTTTTTTTTTTGAAGATATGCTGCATCACATGCTCTACATATTCTCAATAGAGTGCTTAGTTCATCTATTAATAATAAAAGTCCTTATCAGATTCTTTTTAATAAAATTCCAAACATTCAACACTTTATAAGTTTTGAATGTCTTGCTTTTGCTTCAACTTTAGTTGTAAATAGAAAGAATTTGGAAAAAGAGAAAGAAAATGTATTTTTCTTGGCTTTAAAACACGAACAAAAGATATCTTTTGATAGACATTAATAACAAAAAAAATTTCATTTCTAAAAAATGTAACTTTTTGAAAATTTCTTTCCATATAAGAATAATCAAATTTCTCATGTTTCCGATTCTAATCAAGACATTAAGCCTACATTACATAATCATGATTCTATAGATGTCTTTGATAGTAGTATATTATCTTCCCATACGGTTTAGATTTACATCCCATTCAACATATATTGTCAAATACTCATTCCAATACAATTGATGTTCAACTACAGCCAACCTTACATATATTGCCATTGTTCTCTGATAGCATGGTTCAATCATCAATCACAAACGGTATCCTCTTCCAATTGTTTGAGTTACAATTCTCTACCACAATCACACAATACCCAATAAAACAGAGAGTACTGGCATACATTAATAAGCAAAAAAAATAAAAGATACAGAGCAATATCCGTTGATGTAGTTTATATACTATTGAGCAGAAGATATAACTATAGACCTTAATTTTAATTAGGTGTTTGAAAAATTTAACGCATATGTAGGGACGGATTAAGAAATGTTATCATGGAGAGACCAATAACATATATAATATTAAAAATTATGTAAAAAAAATTATATAATATAAGATGTATTACAAAAATATACCGATAGAGAATATATTTTAAAGTACAAAAAATATGTGTGTATTTTTTATTAACGAAGTGGTTGATTCTCTGTATCATAAAATTCATTGATAATATAATTTGTGTCAAATTTTTTAGCAATTTTCTTTTCAATATAATTAAAAGACAATTAGCAAGAAATTTATTTTTTATTTTGTTTCTGAGTTATTTTTCACAATATTTATAGTTAAAAAAATTTCTTAATTGTAGCAGTTGAAATAGAGAGAATTAATACCAAATGAATCAAAAGAGACAGTCACAAAAGAAAAGAATTCACTTTATGAGATTTGAAAATTTTTATTTTATTAAAAAATATTAGTAATAATATCTTTTTAAATTTTTTTTAATATTGTTACTTATTTTTTAAATATTAAAAATTAGTAATATTTAAATTGGACTGAACTTTTATTTATACAACAACAACAACAACAACAAAGCCTTGTCTCATTAAGTGGGGTCGGCTACATGAATCAAACGACGCTATTGTGCTCTGTCATGTATCATGTCTACAGAGAGACTGTTTACATGTAGATCTCGTTTGACCACCTCATGGATGGTCTTCTTAGGTCTTCATCTGCCTTTCGCCCTTTGTCCATCTTCCATCTCATCCACCCTCCTGACTGGATGTTCTATCGGTCTTCTTCTCACATGTCCAAACCACCTGAGACGCGATTCAACCATCTTTTCCACAATGGGTGCTACTCCAACTCTCTCCCTTATATCTTCATTTCTTATTTTATCCAATCGCGTATGGGCTAATTTTTTTATATTGTATAAATATATGTGTAATACATTGTTATGGGAAGATTAGGTGTTTTTTTTATATGGTGTTTTATTCAAATCGGACGGTTCGATTTGTTTGAAAAAAAAAGTAAAGTACAAATCGGAGGGTCCGATTTGTTTGATAAAAAAAACTACAAATCGCATGGTCCGTTTTGTATTTTTAATTTTTTTTATTTTTTAAAATAGAAATCGAACGGTCCGATTTCAACATTAAAAAATTTTTTATTTTCAAAAACACAAATCGGACCATCCGATTTGTGATTGTTGATTTAAAAAATGAAACAAATCGGAGGGACCGATTTGTTCACACTATAGCAATGAAAAACTCATCTCTTCTCCCATCATTGTGAGATACACTCAGCTCTCTCCCACAAAAAAAATAATAAGCGTCGCGTATGACCACATATTCATCTCAACATCTTCATCTCTGCCACACTCAGCTTATGTTCGTGCTCCCTTTTAGCCGCCCAACACTCCGTACCATACAGTATAGCCGGTCTTATAGCGGTGCGATAGAATTTACCTTTAAGTTTCAAAGGCACTTTTTTGTCGCATATAAAACCAGATGCACTCCGCCATTTTGACCAACCTGCTTGGATCCTATGATTTACATCCTGTTCAATCTCTCCATTATCCTATATGATGCACCCAAGATACTTAAAACTTTTAACTTTTCCTAGGATGTTTTCTCCAATCTTCACCTCTATATTGGGGTTTTTCCTTCTCAGACTGAACTTACATTCCATATATTCTGTCATGCTACGGCCTCTCCATAACTCAAACTTCTTATTTAGGTCTTCCTTTGACTCTCCCATAAGGACGATATCATCGGCAAAAAGCATGCACCATGGCACAGGCTCTTGGATGTGCTCTGTGAGTACTTCCAAGACTAATGTGAAAAGGTATGGACTTAAGGATGATCCCTGGTGTAATCCTATACCAATAGGGAATTCTTCCGTCACACCACCTTGAGTCTTCACACTAGTTGTGGCCCCATCATACATATCTTTAATTGCCCGAATATATGCGATCCTTACTCTCCTCTTTTCTAAAACCTTCCATAAGACCTCCCTTGGTATCCTATCATACGCTTTTTCCAAATCAATAAACACCATATGTAGATCCCTTTTATTACTACGATACCTCTCCATCATCCTTCTTAATAGGTATATCACTTCAGTGGTAGATCTTCCTGGCATAAATCCAAATTGGTTCTCTGTTACTTGTGTCTCTTTTCTCAACCTCCGTTCTATCACCCTTTCCCATAACTTCATAGTATAACTCATAAGCTTAATCCCTCTATAGTTTCCGCAACTTTGTATATCCCCCTTATTCTTGTAGATAGGTACCAAGGTGCTCTTTCTTCACTCATCAGGCATCTTATTTGATCTTAAAATCTCATTAAAAAGTTTGGTTAACCAGTTAATGCCTTTTTCTCCAAGACCCTTTCAAATATTTTTAAAAATTAAATTATACATAATAACTTATTACTATTAATTTTTTTAAAAAAATTTGAAGGGGGAGGGGGTTGAGGCCTCCACTCGCGTCCCCCCTCCCTCCTATGTCTATGTCTGTTCCTGCACATATGACGAGTGATAACAGAGATCTTATAACTTTACAAAACTTCCTACATATACCACAAAATTAAATACATTCAACCCCACATGCATTGACAATATATCAGATTATTTTTTAAATATTAAAGAGAAAAAAATACAGTGAATTTAGAAAAAAAAATATAAATAAAAGGGATTTAATTCAAACTGTTAACCGTCAAATAATACCTGCATTAAAAATATGTACAATGAAATTAAAAAAAAAAGAAAAAATCAGCTAAAAAAACAATAAAAAAATTCAAAAATAAAGGAAAGCAAGCACATCAGCCATCAAAGATTGACTTTTAAGATATAACTGTAACTATAGATGGATGCATGTCACCAAATAAACTAATAAAGGCTGCGAAAAGCATAAATAAAATCGCTCCATTTTCACAGACAAAGGTATAAAAATGGCAAAGAAATATATTACTCCATTTTCAGTTGGCAAAGGCTGCGAAAATAAGAAACAAAACTTTCTCCTCCGTAAAACTGCAGTGTTCATACTCATTTGCGTAATTCTTTTTATTTTTTTTATTAAATTGGTAAATAATTTTTATTTATCGTAGCAGATGTACCGATTTAGTACGATCACGTAAAAATCATGGTAGCTATGACAATTTACACTTCGGAAAATTTCATAATACCAAATTGTTGAAACCTACAATGATTTAGTACCATGACCATAAACTCCTACTAAATCTTTTTTGCAAGGTGTAACGAACCTTAAATAGTTACATACTGCAATAATTCACATAAAATAAAAATAGGATAAAAAATAAGCAAAAATCATTTAGGATTTATGGGTAATATTGGTTCCAATTTAATTTATGTAATGCATGACTATGTTTTTCTTTGACATTGTATTTTTTTTATTTAACATGTAAATTGATCCTGAAATAATCTAAATCGAATGTTTTAATAAATTTTTATCTTTTATAAAATTTCTAGAATTATTTTTATCGAACAGATTAAATTAAAGAGAATTAATTTCTTTTATAGTAATATTTTTGGAATCTATTTATCTTAGAGCTCCAGCTCGTTATTGCCTCTATTTTTCTGGGATTAAAATGGGAATATGGAGTGGTTGAGGCTTTGGTCCGATAGATAATCCATTTGTCTAGTGAGTAATTACATTCAATAATGGTTAAAAAGTTTTATTGTTTTGTATAAGTATAGTATGTATTATGTAACGTGGATAAGTTCGTGACATTTTAATGGATAAAAAGTTTTAATGTTTAGAGTTGCTGGCAATCTAAGGCGAAAGCTAGTGCACTCCAGACAAAGTAGAGAGTGCAGCATTCTTTGAAAAGTAACTTGCTATCAAAAGTTATCAGGTAAATTAAATTTATTTGTTATTATTAATTTTTTTTATTCGTATGGGCTGAACAAATAACAATACACACCAAAAAACCTAAACCCCTCTCTCAACTCTCAACCCTGTAATGTTCAAAAAAAAAAAAGAACTCTCAACCCTGTTATAGCATCCTCTACCGCCGTAAGGAGAGACAGCGACGCCACCGTCCATTGTGCTCAGGGGCCACCGCCGCAGGGAGTGAGAAACTGCCATCGTTCGATGCGTTGTGGTCGTGCTCCAAGTCTCCCCCTGTTCACTCTCACCATCTCAAAAAATCCCCAAACAAAAATTAAACCCTAGCTTCTTCAAAGGTTCTGCCGCCGCCGTCCGGGGTTGTCGGTGCCTCCGCGTCTCCGTTCTTCCCCGTGTCCCGAACCCAGGCCCTGTCTCCTAGCTCGGCACGTCGTCCTCATCCTCGCTGGCTTCTCTGTTCGAGGCTTGGAGGAGCTCGTCGTCGTGTAGCCCCTCGCCCCTCGACACTCGCCGTAGTCTCTCCACTCGCCGTCCTGCTGTCCATCGAAGGTTAGTGGCACTGCTTTCACTTTTTCGGTTATTACTTTTATGCTCTGTTTAGTGATTTGAGTATTTGACTGATTTATGAATGTGAACTAGTGAATGTAAATCAGATAATTGATTTTGTGTTGTTGAAATTATTGCTAGTTATGGATTTTTTGAAATTATCCTGCTGTTTTCACTGATTTCTGCTTATTCTATTTTTTTTCTCTTTAAATTTTGAAGTTTGAATGAAGTCTGATCTGATCTGCTACATTTTTGTATTTTAATTACCTAAAGTCCCAAAAAAAGATTTTCTTTTTTGGGTTTTCTTTTCAGTACGCTCATATTTTTAGAATTTTGCTGGTTAGACTAATTAAACAGAAAGAAAAATGAACTTCAAGAATGTTTAGTGCATTTAAATTAATTTAATGTTGAATTTGTTGTGCTGTTGGTAATAATTTTTTTTATTGGATTTATCCTTTGAGAGCTGCTGTTAGTGTGGTTTGGTGTTGCCTTGTTGATTTCAGTTGTTGATTTTTGGATATGTGATATAAGAATGAGGTTGAATCGTGCTATAAGAATTTTTTTTGAAGCAAGTGAACTATGAATATTTATCAAGTCTTTTAAGCTTTTATTATCAGTATGTTAGCATATAGTTCAAAAGGCCCTTTAAAACAATTTCTATGGTTAAAGCATAAAATATCGTTATCTGAAGAAGAGTTTTTCTAAATATTAATCTTAAATACTTTTAAAAAAGTCATTTGATATACTTCAGATTATTAGATACCTTCTGAGGTATTTGATGACTTTAGATTAGGTTAGAAGAGTATTTGGGATATTTATAGAACTTGAGACAATCATAAAAAAGAATCTCTTAACTAAAATAAGTGAGGAGTATAAAATATAAAGAGTTAAGAGTTCAAAAGATGTTGCCTTATTGATTTCAGCTATGGTTTTATGGATGATTATTTGATTTCTGACTGTGTTGCTGCTGTTTTTAACATTTAAACAGAAAGAAAAATGAAATTCAAGAATGTTTAGTGCTTTTAAATTAATTTAATGTTGAATCTGTTGTGCTGTTGGAAATAGTTTTTTTTATTGGATTTATCCTTTGAGAGCTGCTGTTAGTGTGGTTTGGTGTTGCCTTATTGATTTTAGTTTTTGATTTTTGGATATGTGATATAAGAATGAGGTTCAATCGTGCTATAAGAATTTTTTTTTGAAGCAAGTGAACTATAAATATTTATCAAGTCTTTTAAGCTTTTATTATCAGAATATGTTAGCATATAGTTCAAAAGGCCCTTTAAAATAATTTCTATGGTTAAAGAATAAAATATCGTTATCTGAAGAGGGGTTATTCTAAATAATAATCTTAAATACTTTTAAAAAAGTCATTTGATATACTTCAGATTATTAGATTCCCTCTGAGGTCTTTGATGACTTTAGATTAGGTTAGAAGATTTGGATATTATAGAACTTAGACAATCATAAAAAAGAATCTCTTAACTAAAATAAGTGAGGAGTATAAAATATAAAGAGTTAAGAGTTCAAAAGATGCTGCCTTATTGATTTCAGTTATGGTTTTATGGATGATTATTTGCTTTCTGACTGTGTTGCAGCTGTTTTTAACATTTAAACAGAAAGAAAAATGAACTTCAAGAATGTTTAGTGCATTTAAATTAATTTAATGTTGAAGCTGTTGTGCTGTTGGCAATACTTTTTTTATTGGATTTATCCTTTGAGAGCTGCTGTTAGTGTGGTTTGGTGTTGCCTTATTGATTTCAGTTTTTGATTTTTGGATATGTGATATAAGAATGAGGTTCAATCGTGCTATAAGAATTTTTTTTGAAGCAAGTGTACTATAAATATTTATCAAGTCTTTTAAGCTTTTATTATCAAAATATGTTAGCATATATTTCAAAAGGCCCTTTAAAACATTTTCTATGGTTAAAGAATAAAATATCGTTATCTGAAGAGGAGTTATTCTAAATATTAATCTTAAATACTTTTAAAAAAGTCATTTGATATACTTCAGATTATTAGATTCTCTCTGAGGTCTTTGATGACTTTAGATGAGGTTAGAAGAGTATTTGGGATATTTATAGAACTTGAGACAATCATAAAAAAGAATCTCTTAACTAAAATAAGTGAGGAGTATAAAATATAAAGAGTTAAGAGTTCAAAAGATGCTGCCTTATTGATTTCAGTTATGGTTTTATGGATGATTATTTGATTTCTGACTGTGTTGCTGCTGTTTTTAACATTTAAACAGAAAGAAAAATGAAATTCAAGAATGTTTAGTGCTTTTAAATTAATTTAATGTTGAATCTGTTGTGCTGTTGGCAATACTTTTTTTATTGGATTTATCCTTTGAGAGCTGCTGTTAGTGTGGTTTGGTGTTGCCTTATTGATTTCGGTTTTTGATTTTTCGATATGTGATATAAGAATGAGGTTCAATCGTGCTATAAGAATTTTTTTTTGAAGCAAGTGAACTATAAATATTTATCAAGTCTTTTAAGCTTTTATTATCAGAATATGTTAGCATATAGTTCAAAAGGCCCTTTAAAACAATTTCTATGGTTAAAGAATAAAATATCGTTATTTGAAGAGGAGTTATTCTAAATATTAATCTTAAATACTTTTAAAAAAGTCATTTGATATACTTCAGATTATTAGATACCTTCTGAGGTCTTTGATGACTTTAGGTTAGGTTAGAAGAGTATTTGGGATATTTATAGAACGTGAGACAATTATAAAAAAGAATCTCTTAACTAAAATAAGTGAGGAGTATAAAATATAAAGAGTTAAGAGTTCAAAAGATGCTGCCTTATTGATTTCAGTTATGGTTTTATGGATGATTATTTGATTTCTGACTGTGTTGCTGCTGTTTTTAACATTTAAACAGAAAGAAAAATGAACTTCAAGAATGTTTAGTGCATTTAAATTAATTTAATGTTGAATCTGTTGTGCTGTTGGCAATACTTTTTTTTATTGGATTTATCCTTTGAGAGCTGCTGTTACTGTGGTTTGGTGTTGCCTTATTGATTTCAGTTTTTGATTTTTGGATATGTGATATAAGAATGAGGTTCAATCGTGCTATAAGAATTTTTTTTGAAGCAAGTGTACTATAAATATTTATCAAGTCTTTTAAGCTTTTATTATCAGAATATGTTAGCATATATTTCAAAATGCCCTTTAAAACAATTTCTATGGTTAAAGAATAAAATATCGTTATCTGAAGAGGAGTTATTCTAAATATTAATCTTAAATACTTTTAAAAAAGTCATTTGATATACTTCAGATTATTAGATTCCCTCTGAGGTCTTTGATGACTTTAGATGAGGTTAGAAGAGTATTTGGGATATTTATAGAACTTGAGACAATCATAAAAAAGAATCTCTTAACTAAAATAAGTGAGGAGTATAAAATATAAAGAGTTAAGAGTTCAAAAGATGCTGCCTTATTGATTTCAGTTATGGTTTTATGGATGATTATTTGATTTCTGACTGTGTTGCTGCTGTTTTTAACATTTAAACAGAAAGAAAAATGAACTTCAAGAATGTTTAGTGCATTTAAATTAATTTAATGTTGAATCTGTTGTGCTGTTGGCAATACTTTTTTTATTGGATTTATCCTTTGAGAGCTGCTGTTACTGTGGTTTGGTGTTGCCTTATTGATTTCAGTTTTTGATTTTTGGATATGTGATATAAGAATGAGGTTCAATCGTGCTATAAGAATTTTTTTTGAAGCAAGTGTACTATAAATATTTATCAAGTCTTTTAAGCTTTTATTATCAGAATATGTTAGCATATATTTCAAAATGCCCTTTAAAACAATTTCTATGGTTAAAGAATAAAATATCGTTATCTGAAGAGGAGTTATTCTAAATATTAATCTTAAATACTTTTAAAAAAGTCATTTGATATACTTCAGATTATTAGATTCCCTCTGAGGTCTTTGATGACTTTAGATGAGGTTAGAAGAGTATTTGGGATATTTATAGAACTTGAGACAATCATAAAAAAGAATTTCTTAACTAAAATAAGTGAGGAGTATAAAATATAAAGAGTTAAGAGTTCAAAAGATGCTGCATTATTGATTTCAGTTATGGTTTTATGGATGATTATTTAATTTCTGACTGTGTTGCTGCTGTTTTTAACATTTAAACAGAAAGAAAAATGAACTTCAAGAATGTTTAGTGCATTTAAATTAATTTAATGTTGAATCTGTTGTGCTGTTGGCAATACTTTTTTTATTGGATTTATCCTTTGAGAGCTGCTGTTAGTGTGGTTTGGTGTTGCCTTATTGATTTCGGTTTTTGATTTTTCGATATGTGATATAAGAATGAGGTTCAATCGTGCTATAAGAATTTTTTTTTGAAGCAAGTGAACTATAAATATTTATCAAGTCTTTTAAGCTTTTATTATCAGAATATGTTAGCATATAGTTCAAAAGGCCCTTTAAAACAATTTCTATGGTTAAAGAATAAAATATCGTTATTTGAAGAGGAGTTATTCTAAATATTAATCTTAAATACTTTTAAAAAAGTCATTTGATATACTTCAGATTATTAGATACCTTCTGAGGTCTTTGATGACTTTAGGTTAGGTTAGAAGAGTATTTGGGATATTTATAGAACGTGAGACAATTATAAAAAAGAATCTCTTAACTAAAATAAGTGAGGAGTATAAAATATAAAGAGTTAAGAGTTCAAAAGATGCTGTCTTATTGATTTCAATTATGGTTTTATGGATGATTATTTGATTTCTGACTGTGTTGCTGCTGTTTTTAACATTTAAACAGAAAGAAAAATGAACTTCAAGAATGTTTAGTGCATTTAAATTAATTTAATGTTGAATCTGTTGTGCTGTTGGCAATACTTTTTTTATTGGATTTATCCTTTGAGAGCTGCTGTTACTGTGGTTTGGTGTTGCCTTATTGATTTCAGTTTTTGATTTTTGGATATGTGATATAAGAATGAGGTTCAATCGTGCTATAAGAATTTTTTTTGAAGCAAGTGTACTATAAATATTTATCAAGTCTTTTAAGCTTTTATTATCAGAATATGTTAGCATATATTTCAAAATGCCCTTTAAAACAATTTCTATGGTTAAAGAATAAAATATCGTTATCTGAAGAGGAGTTATTCTAAATATTAATCTTAAATACTTTTAAAAAAGTCATTTGATATACTTCAGATTATTAGATTCCCTCTGAGGTCTTTGATGACTTTAGATGAGGTTAGAAGAGTATTTGGGATATTTATAGAACTTGAGACAATCATAAAAAAGAATTTCTTAACTAAAATAAGTGAGGAGTATAAAATATAAAGAGTTAAGAGTTCAAAAGATGCTGCATTATTGATTTCAGTTATGGTTTTATGGATGATTATTTAATTTCTGACTGTGTTGCTGCTGTTTTTAACATTTAAACAGAAAGAAAAATGAAATTCAAGAATGTTTAGTGCTTTTAAATTAATTTAATGTTGAATCTGTTGTGCTGTTGGCAATACTTTTTTTATTGGATTTATCCTTTGAGAGCTGCTGTTAGTGTGGTTTGGTGTTGCCTTATTGATTTCGGTTTTTGATTTTTGGATATGTGATATAAGAATGAGGTTCAATCGTGCTATAAGAATTTTTTTTTGAAGCAAGTGAACTATAAATATTTATCAAGTCTTTTAAGCTTTTATTATCAGAATATGTTAGCATATAGTTCAAAAGGCCCTTTAAAACAATTTCTATGGTTAAAGAATAAAATATCGTTATTTGAAGAGGAGTTATTCTAAATATTAATCTTAAATACTTTTAAAAAAGTCATTTGATATACTTCAGATTATTAGATACCTTCTGAGGTCTTTGATGACTTTAGGTTAGGTTAGAAGAGTATTTGGGATATTTATAGAACGTGAGACAATCATAAAAAAGAATCTCTTAACTAAAATAAGTGAGGAGTATAAAATATAAAGAGTTAAGAGTTCAAAAGATGCTGCCTTATTGATTTCAGTTATGGTTTTATGGATGATTATTTGATTTCTGACTGTGTTGCTGCTGTTTTTAACATTTAAACAGAAATAAAAATGAACTTCAAGTTATGAATATGTGTTGTTCAAACTGGTTTCATGGTTGCTCAGATTATTTTTATGAAGTTAACATTAGATTGTCAAGTTCAATTTTGTATAATTTCTGTAAAATTTAAATATTGTTTTTACAGGCACAAAGGAATAACCGGACAATTGAAGATTGAGGGATTTTCAGATTTGTTATTTGAGTCGTGGCAACTTTGTAGCAGAGCATCGCACAAATTTTTTGGTATGTACTATTTCAGAGTATTTAAATAGAATTCTGGTCAGACCATAAACCCATATCTCTAGCAATTCTATGATTGTAATGCTAGGGATTCTTCTATAATCAATAATTTTTAACGAGAAATTTTGTAGCATTGTGTTGATAGGAGCTCTTATTTCTCTATCAGTTAATGATTCTGGAATTTTGAAAGGTTCATTTTCTTCTGATATGGGAGTGTTTAAACTGGTATTTTGTGTCCTCAAAAATGGTATAAGGCTAATGCTAGATTATCAACTCTAATTTTTTTTATAATTTCTATAACATTTTTATAAAATTTTTCTATAGACATAAAGTAACAATTAAGATTGAGGGCTTCTTCAATTTACTGTTTGTTGAGTTGTTATGAATTTGTGGAAATGTGTCCCCGCTTTCTTTCCATGTGATTCTCAACTTTCTAATTTATTAAAAGAGAACCCATATAGTTATACAATAAACTAATACCCCTTGTGATGGTAGGAGCTTTGCTATAATGTATAGTCAACAATGTTGTAGAAATGTGATGCTAGGAGCTCTTCTTTCTTTATCTATTTAATAAACTAATACCTCGTGTTGAAGTTGAATCTTTCTAGCATTTTTGTTACAAATTTTTTATTTTCATGACCTTTTTTATTCTTTTTACTCTTTATCTTTGATTCTTGTGGCATTTAAAATTTTTCTTATTAAGGAAGACTTTTGTTTTGCCACGTCTTTAGTTCCGCGACATTGCTAAATTTATTGTCGGTTATCTACTTTACATGCAAAATTTGAAGAATAAAAACTAGTTAGTTTTTCTTTATGTTGTCATATTGTATTGTTTCGAGTCATATTTTGGACTAGAGATCAAAAACTTGTGCTATGTTACTTTTTTTTTTCTTTATCTTTTTTCAAGTCATTTCATTATAGTAGTTTTTTATACTTCAAATTTACAATAATATTGAATAACACAAAGCCTATATTTTCAAAATATTTACTAGAAAAATAATTTTAATATGATTTTCATTCATTGCAAGAAGCTAGTAACAACATGAATCTTGGATTAGCATTCATTTCTCTAGTATAGTGGGTTGAGTAACGGAAAGCAATACGGAAATATATTTTATAGTAATATTGATTCATGAGTGCTATTTTTATGTTTTGTTATTATGCTATTTGCGTGATTTGGTTGTTGTACTTTGGAAGTGCGAATGTTGTGTTAGTAAAATATTTTTTTATTTGTGATATATCTTTGTGATTTATTTGTAATTGTTTTATATTTTATTATTTTTGTATTTTGAAGAAGAGAATTTTGGACTTCATTTCGTGGTATTTTGTGCCTATTTTTGTCATATGGTACTTACTTTCATACTTGTGAATATCTCAAATATTTTGTACTTGTGTCATTTTATAAATATAAATATTTTTCGTTTTATTTTGTTGTAATAGTATGCAGTAAAGTATAGCATTCGACAAAAATGGTTGATTTGATCGAAGAGTCATCGCATAATCAAATAGGGAATGTTTCAGCTGAGGTACATCTTTTTAGCTGGATTATTCCAACATTTTAAATTTTAAGCTTTATTCTTGTTTGAAAGTATATTTAGAACGTTGCGGTCTGTTGTTGTTGAATGGACTTCAGGAAATGGACGAATTGTTAGTTGATAGTGATGGCAATGATGTTGAAAACCTATTACTGAATAGTACAGGAAGTATCGGTCGGGTTAATTTCGTAGGTTTGAGCGTTGATGCTGCTAAGAAGTATGTATTTTCAGACCTTGATATTGCGTATGCTTTTTACAATGCATTTGGGAGGGTCAATAGATTTTCAATTAGGAAGTTCAAGGTTGGGCGAAGTGAGATTGATAAGCGCATACTCTGGCAAACATTTGTGTGTTCGAGAGAAGGATATCGTATTTTCAGATGGGTTGATGAAACAAATAGGAAGAGAGCTCCAAAGCCAGAGACTAGGTGTGGGTGTGTAGCACAAATGCGCGTTCACATAGATGTTGGTAGGGACTGGTGGTATACAACATTATTTCAAAATGAACATAATCATGAGTTAGTACCGCCAACTTTGAGCCGGCTGCTGAGATCGCAACGGAGAATGACTGATCAAGAAATTCAAAGAATGAACAACATGAGAGATGTTGGAATTTCCACAACCCAAATCTATATGCAATTTGCCGAGCAATCTGGTGGTTTTGAGAATGTTAGATTTCGAAGAACAGACATGTACAACCAAATAGAAAAGCAAAGGCAATTGATGGAAAGTGATGTGACCGAAACGTTGAAGTACCTAAAGAAGCGGAAGAAATTAGATCCAAAGTTTTACTGGAGCTACGAGGTGGATAATAATAGTGTGTTTCGGCACCTAATCTGGATGGACGGGAAGAGTCGTGTTGACTTTGAAGTATTTGGTGATGTTATGGCCTTTGATGCAACTTACAAGAAAAATAAGTACAAGTTTCCATTGGTAGTTTTCTCAGGAGTGAACCATCACCTTCAAACAATAGTTTTTGGCAGTGCAATTGTGGCTGATGAAGGAGAAGGAACTTACATATGGCTATTACAGAGATTCGTGGAAGCAATGAATGGAAAACGACCAAATGCTGTGATAACTGATGGTGCCAAGGCTATGAAGCTTGCAATTGAAAAGGTCTTTCCAGATGCACATCATAGGTTGTGCGGATGGCATTTGTTAAGAAATGCCACATCCAATGTCTCCAACCCCAAGTTTACCCAACAATTCAGGAAATGCATGCTTGGCGATTATGAGATTGATGAGTTTGAGGAGAGGTGGGCGTCAATGGTGAATAGTTTTGGGGTTAAGAACATGGAGTGGGTTGAGACCACTTATGGGATTAAAGATATGTGGGCTACAGCACATATGAGAGGCAAATTCTTTGCCGGGTTGAGAACTACATCGAGGTGTGAGGCACTACATTCGCAAGTTGCTAGGTTTGTAAAATCTGGCTATAGCATTAAGGAATTCCTCCATCACTTCCGCCGGTGGATGGGTTTGTTGCGGAATAATGAGGCTGAGGCTGACTATTACACCTCATACGGGTTTCCGATAATGCAAACACAGGTGCAAGCATTGGAGCGATCAGGAGCAAGTGTTTATACAAGGGAGGTGTTCTACTTGTTTCGATCATTATTGTTGAAAGCGTCAAGTGTGATAATAGTTGATTGGCGAGAGACTTCATGTAGTGTGAACTATGATGTACGAAAATATTGTGAGTTAACACGAAAATGGGTTGTATCTTATTGGCCTGGTAGCAGTGAGTTTAGGTGTTCATGTCAACGAATGGAATCATTTGGCATTCCATGTGTTCATATCATTCGTCTGTTGATATATCTTCAAATTACAGAGTTACCTGAGTCACTGATATTGAGGCGGTGGACCATGAAAGCAAAAGAGGCTCATATAAGGTTGGAGCAGCAGGGATCGTTAGTTGGAGATGGAAGTTATGAGAGTAGGATTGCTGCTATGAATGATGAGCTGGAGGGCTTGCCATTTGCTGCTTGCGGAGATTTAAGTGATTTTAAGGATGTTATGGAGTGGGTCAGAAACAAAAAGGCTGAATTATTTGCCAAACATAAAAAGAATAGAGAGGGAAGTTCTAAAAGTGCGGGTGAGAAATTCAAAACATGGACGGATGCTACTTCAAAAGAATCTAGGGACAAAAAGAAAAGGCGAAGGATCCGGTGCAGCAGATGTAACGGTATAGGACACAATCGGCGAAATTGTCGCCGTGGAGATGAACATAATCAAATGGAAAGTGGAGATGAAGGAGGTTCCGAAGATGATGACGATTGGTCTAGTCAAACCAGTGAGGAGGAGATCGATGAAATGGTGAGTATTTAAGATATTGCTTCTTATCAATTACATTACATGGTCTAATTTTAATTTTTTTGTTCTTGTAGGATTTTGATGTGACCATTGCTAATCAGAAAGGCAAATATCATTAGCTATAGAGGTCTAGCCTTTGATGAAAGATGAATATGGATTTTATTTTTTTTAAGCTTTAGTGTAAGAAGTTTATTGGACAATAATAAAAGTTTTTTTGTATTTATTCGTAATTTACTCTTTCGATACATGTGTTTTATTTATTCACATTTGCGAACTTAATATTGACTTCTACAAAAAAAAATATGATAGCCTAACCATGCTATATTATCTAAGTCTGGTTATACACATTATAGGATAAGTGAATCTATTTTTATGGTTAACTTTTCAATAATAGATGTGAAAATTATATATGCTATTACTCTTAGGATACATTTCTGTTTAATAGTTACTACATCATGAAAAGATATATTGGTTTATAAAAATTAAAATTATTTTTTCTTTTTCACATTATAAAAAAGTAATTCAAAACTAAGGTAGTATTAGTTGAACGAAATATGATGCAACTGGATACAAATATTAAGAATATTCCTAATCACTATTTGGTCTAATCATCTGGATAATACATTATAAGAATAACACATTTTAAAAGGTGAATTATATGGTACTGATGCTAATACACAGATATTCTATTCAAGTCACATAATTAGAGAATGACTTAAGAAAGCGAAAATGTTAATGAGCTTTTTTGCAATGTATATAACGGGTTTGTTATTTTATTAAGGTAGAAATGAGAGACAATCATACTAGAGAAATAACAGAATTGTACTACCAGTTCACCTTTCTTTAGTTTATACTTTATATTTTTGTTGTTAAGTTGAGTCTAAAGTTTAATATCATATCCATAGGCAATAGCTATTGTTTTTAGTAAGAAAATTTATAACTAATCTGAACTACGATGTAAAATACACTAAGGCGCTCAATTTTTATAATATTTATTTTCAATATTCAATGCTACAGATAGAAAAATGTAAATAACAAAAATAGTCAACTACTAAAATGCTACAATTAAGATATAGTTTAAAAGTCCGTGTATAAATTGAGTGCATTGTATCTAACATATAATTATAATAAAGTTTCTAGCACTACATCAGGACATATATAATTTATAAAAAATATTTTTTAAATAATATTTATCTATCTTTTTATTTTTATATTTTTTTAATTTTTTTAAAAATTTAGTAAGATTACTTAGTAAAACAAGAATATATTATAAGTGAGATATAAATTTAATTATAAAAATAGACAAAAATAATTTATTTGAATTAAATTAAATAAATTTTGAAAGTTAAACCTAAAATTTAATTTAAGTTCAATACAAATTATTTTTAATTTTGATAGGTTTTAAATTTAAAATTAATAATAGTTTTATATATATGTACAAAATTTAAATTGTAATGGCAATCACTTATAAAATACACGCATTAGGACGAGAATATCTTTTCTAAATTTTATGTTATTTAAATAAATCTAAAATTACATATACGTACATAGTATAGAAAAAATTTAATTATTTTCAGTAAATGGGATAATTTTTTATTTTGTTGCCTTTATCCGTTCTTCCTAAAAAATATCGTAGTTGTCATATTAATTCTTTAATGTAATGCAAAATATATCTTTTACAGTATTTTATATCATATAGTACTTCTTGAACTAAAAATTTATGACTATAATTTTTGTGTTACTTAAATTATATTTTTTGTATAATTCAACTAACTTATTTATTTTTTGTTAATTAATTATTCTATCTTTTTATTACAATGTATGAATTTTTTTGGGTATTATTCAACTAAACAATCTGCATGATGAAAAATAACTTATGTATTATGGAAGTGCCACGTAGGTTCGGAATGCCACGAACCAAGCTCAGAACCAAGGCGGGTCACTTTTGTCACACGGACCGCATCTCTCATGGGTACAAGTCTAGTTTCGGGCTATCATGGGTACGAATGTCAGCGTTTTCATCTCTCATGGGTAAAAATGGTCATTTATTCGTTATTCATCTAAAAAATTACACAATTTAAAATTACTTTACTTTAAAAAATATTTTTCACATAATAATAAATAAAAAATATTTTTATATTATTGTACTCATATATAATTAATAAATAAAAATATTTTTTATTTAAAATACTTAAACATAAAATGTATTTTTATTTGTTAAAATAATTTTTTGAATAAAGATAATTAAATTTTTATATAAACTCACCCAAATAAAATTTAAATTTGTGAATATTCTAAGTTTACTATAAACAACATACTAGCTAAATGAAAAAATAATTAGTTTACTAAAACACAACATTTTGTAATGAGAATATATATATATATATATATATATATATATATATATATATATATATATATATATATTATTTTACTGCCATATAGCTATAGATTATTTTATCTACTAGTATATTACATTAGGCTAGGAAAAAAATAAATAATTTTGAGTAAAATAGAATTAGGGAGTACATAATTGAATTTCAACGACAAAATAATATGCTGTGTAACTAAAAAATCCTAAATATTAAGGAATATGGATAAAAACTCAGAAAAAAAAGTAATTGGTCTAATAAATAGGTCCCATAACAAATAACATAAATAGCAAACAATCAAATCAAATGCATTCTATCTTTTTCTAGTAATAAATAGGGTAACTATCTAATTGCCAACTAATGCTTTCCATCTAGCTGCAGAACGATGTCTGACCATGTCATTGTATTCATTGTGAGTCCCATTTAAAGTTGTACATGCCGCAAGCATTCGAATCTTGGAATCAGGAGGCTACAAAAGGTAGAAGTTAAATTAATTAGTGTGTCAAAAGAAACAAAAAGTACACAAGGTAGAAATTTGTTAACTTACCCTAGCAGTGAGATTGGGTTGAAACATGTCCTCCATTGCCATCCACTCAAGCAACCAAATAGCGGAGTTATCACTATAAAATTCAAGTCATTTAAATAATTAGGATCATTACTATTCATGATCTAGTTAACAAGCATATCACAATAAAATAGGCTCTATACCTTGTGTTGCAATCAGGGATGCCACGAGCATTATAGAGAGGCCAATTGTCCATTGGAATGCTTTTTTTGTCTAATATATTAGTGCTGGAGTACGGACCAGAGAAAATGAAATCTAGTAGACCGAGCTATGGCCCAAAGCAAAATGAATTAGAAAAACATGTTAATGACGAATAAACTTTAAATAACATTTACAGAAAAATATTAAAATTAAATTAAAACCTATGTTTAAAAAATTATTTTCTATTATGCATAATACATTTATAGTAGCATCATATGAACTACTAGGAAATAATAGGTAGTATTAAAAAATATATAGTTTACTCTGCTATCAACAACTAAAAATACACGAAGAAGATTAAATATATCACCGTCCATCTCATGACGAATTTTTTGGAGATATCTCACTTTAGATTTGGATATAAATCAAGTTTGTACACCTTTCCCTCGTCAATAGATATTACCATCAAGAACCAGTGAAAAATGTCGTCAATGAGTGGAACATATATCTGTGTGGACATATTCATAGACAATTAGAGTAAAAAAAAAATCTAAATAGAGATTGAGTGAGAATAAAATACATATTTTAATGTAGAAGACTTCGGCATCCACATGTTTTTGTACTTCTCATACACCTCTTCACGTAGCATATCTGGGTTAAGGGCATCAACCTAATTTTTGAGATTATACATCGTTAGTTTCAGTGGGACTATAAATTTGCTTCAGTAATCGAAATTTCTTACCCCAAATTGTGGTGGTAGAGACCAAGTTGTTATTTTGTTGGACATATCTTCGAAGGCATCATCGATACGTTGTGTCATTGTTATTTTAAGGGCAGCCAGCATTAAAATCTACATGAAAATAAATATGTAAATTACTAAAGCATATTTTTCACGAATCTAATAAAAATTACCATATTTACTTACATTAGATAGAACTTCATTGCCAGGAATGAGACACTGAAAATCTGCTCGACTCATCTCAATATTTTTATTTTTGAACAGAGTTTCCCTGTGTAGATAAAAAAAATTGTAGTTATATAAAAACTTACGAATACAAGGGACAAAGAAATAAATATTCGACATCAAGATATAACTTATTTATATCTATGTTTTATTTTTGTTAAGTAACTAACTGAATTTTTTTACCCTTCGTATAGGTCATGGCCAAATACATAAAGTGATATTTGACATTCTTGTAGTGTCAACTGCATTTCCTTAGGCTGGGTTTGGTAAAGCTTTTTCAGGAGGTGCTTGTGCTTTTAAAAAGCACAAGCACGTCATTTTGCGTTTGGTAAATTAAAAAGCTCAAGTGCTTGTGCTTGCGGCTTTTAAAAGTTAGGGGTGCTTTTGAAAGCACCTAGGAGGGAGCTTTTCAAAGCTGGCTTATGCTTACCAAATTTTTTTCATTTTCCCGCACATATTTCCCGCTATTATATTGCCATTAAAATCTTCATATATTTCTAACTTCTCTTCCTAACCTTCATAAAATCTAACACAATCTTCATATATTTTTCATTTTTCAACCTAATCTTCACAAATTTCAACACAAATACATCTCTATCACATATTAGGTATGAACTTCTATCTATTTATATTATTTTTTTGCGTTAATTTTGTATTTTTTCAGTAGATCTATTATGTTTGTTTGTTTTTTCTGTTCTTTGAAACGGGAAGAGGTTGATGAAAACCAATCATAAAATTTTTTTTGCATGAGCATTAGTCCAAATTATAATAACAACATGTATATACATATGTAAATATAGATATATAATCATAAGAGTAATTTATTTGAGATATGTGTCCCATTTTTTATGATCTGTAAAGGTGAGCCAATATACATAGGTGGGTAATGGACGTACCCAGTACTAACATTGGATTACATACAAATTTTATTATTGACTAATGATAAATCTATTTATATTAGTACAGAGAATAAATCAAGTAAATATGTTAATTATTAGTCTCTAAAATTTGAGTTAGTATCAAAATAAAGTGTTAATTGATTCAATTAGAACTCCAAAATTTGATTCATGAATCATATTATCAGTTTATTGTTTCTTGTGATTTTTTTTTCAAGTAATGTTAATTAATTATTCTATGATTCTTTTGTTTTTATAATATATCCAGTTCCTGTGTTATTATTAGCCTACTAGAATAGAATAATATTGTATGTTTATTAGTCTTATTAATTGATAATAATACTTTATAAAATTTATTATTGTGTACCACATAACAAGTATTTAGGTATACCTGACTTAAAATTTTATGATTTACTTTGTTTTCAATCTTTCAATTTTTGTATGAACTTATGGAATAATTTTTGTTATCATATGATAAGTTTGATGGATACAACAATGAATTTGATCACATCTGAAGAGAAAAATGATGGAAAAGAAATTGCACAATGGAACAAAAATTTAGTAGACATCTTTTGTGCTTTGTGTGTGAAAAGTATTGAAGCTGGTAGCAAACCGGGCACACATTTTGATACCAAAGGTTGGAAACAATTGATAGCTGAATTCACAAAAGTTACGAGAAAAGAATATAATAGAAAACAATTGAGAAACAAATGGGATCAGTTGAAAGTAGATTGGAAGAATTGGAAGCAATTGAAAGGGAACGAGACTGGACTTGGATGGGATTCTGCTAAAAAGACAATTGATGCAAGTGAAGAGTGGTGGGCTAAAAAATTAGCGGTTAGTATTCTTAAGCTTAGTTTAGTAAGCATAATAGCATACATATTGATATATATAATTAGTACTAAGTATCAATATTTTATGTAGGTTATTCCAAAGGCTAAAAAATTTAGAAAAGAAGGGATTCATCCAGATTTTGAGGCAACATTGGATAGGATGTTTCAAAGAACAGCTGCAACAGGAGAAGATGCTTGGACTCCATCTTCTGGAATAGTTCCTTCTTCAATTGAGAAAGATACACAACTTGAAGATAGTGAAGATTCTGATATAGAGCCTGAGTCTAGTGTGATAAACATTAAAAGAAAAAGGGAAAATTTCACTAATGCTAATACTTACAAGAAAGCAAAAAAAGTTGGAGGTGCTCAGAAATTGTCACACCAAATTGATAGACTTTGTGAGGCTGTGGAACGTAGGAGCTCCAATAAAAATGATACTTTGGGACCTAGTATAACTCAAGCAATAGAAGAATTGGATGCTATACCGGATATAGATCCACTTGGACAAATTTAGATGTTTGCAACTCGACTCTTCTTGGATAAAGATAAAAGAGAGCTGTTCGTTGCCTTAAAGCATAAAGAAGTCAAAATTGCGTGGTTAATGAACGAAAAGAATGTCCAAGAGGAGAAGGAGAATAATTTATTTACAAAGCTTTTTTAAGATTTTTTTACATTCATTTTATAGACCATGAGTTGTGTCTGCTGTTTACATTCATTTGCTTGGATTTGTTTATTTTATTTGATCTTCTTTATTGTAAATAAAAATTACAATACTTTCCTTTCTTGATATATTATTCTATTTTTTTAATCTTTGTATTCTTTCTTTTAATATAATTATTATACAGTGCATTGGAATATGGAAATTGATTATGATGAAGAGGAAGAGGAAGAATTTGATCGAGTTTTAACTTCTACAACATGTTTGGTCTTCCAATATTATAATAAGTATATCTATAAAAGACCATGCATGACTTCTACACAAACAGAAAACAAATGGCTTAAAGAGATATTAGAAGGGAATAATAGCCGTTGTTGCAGCATGTTTAGGATGGAAAAAGATGTTTTCAAAAGACTATGCTATGATTTGGAAACAAACTATGGTTTATGTGCCTCAAGGAGAATAAGTGCTGCAGAAATGCTAGCAATGTTCCTATTTGTACTAGGAGGTGGAAACTCAAATAAGTCAACTAAGGAGCGGTTTCAACATTCCGGTGAAACAATAAGTCGAAAATTTGAAGAAGTGCTACAAGCTGTGTGCAAAATGGCCATAGACATTATACAACCAAAGGATCGTGATTTTAAAGAAGTTCCTACAAAATTAAAGAATGATGATAGATATTGGCCTCACTTTAAGGTAATTTATATATTATTTATTTTAAAAAATATTATAAATAATTACCAAAAAAATTATTATCTTTCATTGCATGTATTGGTATTAAATTTGCTTTATAGTATTTGTAAAATTAATGTTCTAATCATGTTAATCATAGGATGCAATTGGTGCTATAGATGGAACTCATGTGCCAGTGATTGTGTCTACTGAAGACCAAATTCAATTTATTGGTAGAAAAGGAATTCCAACCCAAAATGTTATGGCTGCATGTAATTTTGATATGGAATTTACTTTTGCTTTGGCCGGTTGGGAAGGGACAGCTCATGACACAAGAGTATTTTTATATGCAATTGGTACATCTGAGTTGAACTTTCCAAAACCTCCACCAGGTAATACTTGATTATCTTTAAGATTAAATTATATACTCCATATATAGATTTAATTTCTTATCATGTTTTCTTTCATTTAATAATATACAGGTAAATACTATTTAGTAGATGCAGGCTATCCAGAAAAGAAAGGTTATCTAGGACCATACAAAGGAGCAACATATCATTTGCCAGAATTTCGTCGTGCTAATGGACCTTCTGGATACTACGAAATATATAACTATGCTCATTCTTCACTTAGAAGCGTGATAGAACGTACATTTGGAGTTTGGAAAAAGAGATGGAAAATTTTACGAGATATGCCTAGTTTTAGCTATAAAAAACAAATTCAAATTGTTATTGCAACAATGGCTCTGCGTAACTACATTAGACGTTATTCTACAAGTGATCGTAAGTTTAAAAAATATGATCAGATGGACGTTGAGCTTGAAGAAGAAGATGGATATGGCGATGAAGGTGAAGCTGAAAATGGAGTTGAAAAAGTTGGAGATGAGTTTCTTGGAACTATGGAGATGGTTCGAAATAATATAGCATTAAGTTTGATTGGTGGAAAAAATTAGATTATAGTAATTTAGGTAATTTAATATTTTTAGTAATGATGTTTAGGATAAAATAAATTTTTATGATACTTATATAAAATTTTAAAGTTAAAAAATAGAAGAATTTATTTATTATATTTATGTTTATTATGAATTTTTTATTTTAACATTATTTTATTTTAAAATATTATATAAAATTTTAAAGAATTTGAAAAAAAAATTATTTTTTTGTTATAAACATGTTTATTATAATTTTTTCAACTTTTAAAAGCTGTTTTACCAAACACAATTATGGTGCTTGTACTTATTAAAAGCCATTTTTAATTTGATTTTACCAAACGTAAGTGCTGCAGCTTTTAAAAAGCTTGTCTTTTAAAAGACAGCTTTCATAAGCTACTTTTAAAAAGCAAAAGCTTTACCAAACTAAGCCAGTTTGACGAAATTTAGACTTCAGTTCAACTGGGAGTACACAACCAATTTCAGTTGATAGTATTCTAGGTCCATTAGATCCTTTTGGTCTGCCCCTCTTTCGCCCAGAACAGATATTTTCACTTGAGTTGTGACATTTCGGTGACGAGTTCAAAGCAGCTTTGGATGCTTTTTTTGCCTACACGAATTATATAAAAATATAACTAAAAAATTAATAACTAAAATATACGAATGCTGCAAATGAAAACAAATACCTAATATACAGATATACCTTTTCACGAAGATAGGTGCGAGTATAATTGACATTTCGTGATTGTGCTATCATTTCTTCAGGTTGATAATTGTTATCTTTTGAGATTTTTCATTCAGCGGAGTACTAGTATTCTCAGGCTCGCTTCCACCAAGAATGACATCAATATCTTCTTCTATGTTTGCATAGTCTTTCTCAAGTACTTCCTTCCCTTTGACCCGTCAGCTAGATAATGCCGTTGTGGCATTTGATCAGGAGCTGCTGGGCGGTCTCCAAGGTCCAATACGGTAACTTGAAGAATGGCCATCTCTCCCTTCATACTGTTGTACAATCTCTCCAAGTCAGTTATTTTAATGTGCAAATCCTGCAAAACACAATATTAATATTAACAAAAATTTAGTTGCAATCGTGCATAATAGATACATTTAGATTGAAACATATCACACCTTCAAAGAGGCAACTATTCCATCAACAACACTGTTGGAGTGGAGGGTTTCAACCTGACCAGATTGGTTTTCATTGATACTTTTATCAACACACTGGGAGGTATTATTATCAATTTCCATTCTTAAGCGGAAATGAAAATATTTTTCACGGTTTAGAGGTTCTTATGTATACAAAGTTATGATGCTGCCCACTAAGAACACGTAACAGTTGCACGAAGCGCATGACGCAGTCAAAGCATAGAATACATGGCAGTTACAACAAGTCTGTTATCTTTTATTTCAAAATATCCACAACGTTCACATAAGTGGATAACAGAATCAAAAATTAAAATAAAATTATATCTAAACAGTTATTTACCGCATTACGTGTTGTTATTAAGTTATTCAAAAAAAATTAAAATTTGAAGCTATTCAATATAAAATAAAATTCTACAGAAATATTATTAAATAATCAGTCTATTTAATATCAGAAAACTTTTAAATATAACAATACAACCATATTTCAATAATTTTTAACCATTGATTTTAATTATATATAATATATATATTATGATTAGGATCAACCGTTAAAAAAATATTGACATAGCCATGTACTCATTCACTAGCAAATTTTCCTTTCATATATAATTAAGAGTACTTTTTTTTTCTAAGAAAAAATTTATGTGCACATTTCATTTTATTCGTTTATTATAACTATTTTGTTATCATATTATTCGATTGACCAAAGAAAATAACATCTTATTTTAAGAGAAACTAATAAACTATAGTTATTAATTCTTTTAATACAACATAATAAATTTTAAATGTCCTTTTGAAGAATATATATTAATTAAAGTAATATAATTATTCTAAATACAATATTTTAAATATAGTAAATAACACGTTTAAATAAAAAAATTGTTAAAAGTTATATCAATATATTTTATATGTATTTTTTTATTAAATTTATTTTTCATTTGCAAGACCAATTATAAAAAGTAAACTTAAATATTTGGTTTTATTTTTTATTTGGTTCGAATTTCGTCAGTAAAAAAATATGACATATATACATATATATAGTTTGGGATCATCCACTATAAATTAATTAACATAACCTACCTTATCATACATATGATTATATACATGAGATTACTTAAAATATTTAAAATATATATCATGTACAAAACCGTTTTGACGCAACAAATGTATTGTGTGGAAAATAATCAATACTAATTCTTCTATTTTTGTTGTTAGTTTTCTTTTAAACGAATTAATTAGATATGTAACATACTTAATTTTATATTTTAATTCTTAAAATTACAAATTTAATATTAAAATTGAAAACAAATTTTAAACAATAAAATATTCTAAGTTCATGTAAAATGTATATAATAAAAAAAATTTAATGTAACAAAATAAGATTAGGAAAATAGGTTGTTATTATATGAACAAAATCAATTTTAAATTTGACTAATATTATTTAAAGATTACTTATTTATGAAGTTATTAAATTTATTTATTTTCTCAAACTTATTTCGTTAGACGAAAATTTATAAATTTATATACAAAATAATTTATTGAGTTATTATTATTATTATTATTATTATTATTATTATTATTATTATTATTATTATTGTCAACAATATTAAACATTATATATACAGATATGTATATATGATGATATACAGATATTCTTATCTACTTATTACTGTAATGCAAGGTCCTGAGAGTTCAAACTGGCTGATCGAATCATAAACATGTGGAAACAACGAATTAGTTAGATACTATAACAGAAAGATTCAGAAATCACAATCGGTCGGTCAAACTAAATTGGAAATCGGCCGGTTTTCTCCCAACAGTCCAAAATCTCGCTGTTTGGTTTAGAGAAAAGGAACCCTAACCAAACAACCAAAGGCCAAAATGTTCAGTATCACCCTCGTGTATTAGAAATTAAAAATGCAATTTTGATTTAAAGAAATGTTAATTAAACTTTTAGTTCATATAAAAAAACCAAAATACCTTCTTTATAACTCAAATAAAGTTTTCCTTTAAAGAAATTTTAAAGTTTTTTCATAGATTCTATTTCAAGAGACTAAAAGATTCTTAGACCGTTTAAAAAACAAAATAAAAAAATACCCTTGTAATTCATATTTAAAGTACGAGTAAATGGTCAATTAGTCTCTGAAAGATCACTCATTTTTCACATTGGTCTTCGAATTTTTTTTTGTTTGAATCAAACTCGTTCTTTAAAGATTTTAAATTAGTCATGGTAGTCCTTTCGTCACTTTCTTTGTTGATGGGGTCAAAATTTGCTAATGTGACAGGTTAAGTGACACTACAACACACACGTAAGGATGCGTTTGTTTACAGGCACGGGACACTGAGACAAAAAAATAGAGACAAAAAATCGTGTTTGACGGATAAGACATAGATACAAATTTTGTGTCCAGAGACACTAAATTAGAGTATTTTATGTTCATCCAACCAAGAAAGACACAGAGACACTAACAAGAGACACAACTTATTTTTT
Organism: Arachis hypogaea; assembly: GCF_003086295.3. Classification (NCBI taxonomy): domain Eukaryota; kingdom Viridiplantae; phylum Streptophyta; class Magnoliopsida; order Fabales; family Fabaceae; genus Arachis; species Arachis hypogaea. The sequence continues at coordinate 25,781,033 of NC_092044.1, read as the reverse complement.
ATGTTTTCTTTCATTATTCTTGTTAATTTTTTATAATCATAACTCTTATAATTATATTTTCCTTCCTAAATTCTTTAAATGAAAAAAATTGATAACAAAATAGACTTTCATAATTTGTTCTAGTTTATTACCAAATAATAGATACTGAAAAACAAATATTAATACTCTATGGTAATTGCAAAAACTTTACAGAGTAATAAGTTAAGCTTCAAGAAAGCATTTTAAAAATAAAGTTGAATTTTTTCTCATTAAAATTCAGTTAAACGAAATCATAACACACTAACATATAAAAACAAAATAATTATTTTACAAAAGATCATACTATTTGTCTGATTTTCTCAATAAAATTCATACTTGCGCTTTTATTTTATATTTTTAATTGAAAAGATAGCAAAAAATCAATTAAAAATAAATTTATCAACAAAGATAGTAACCATTACCACAACATTAATTAAAGTTTGAATGAAGGAAAGCTTTACGGCCGCAGTAGTTTGTGTTGAATTAAAAAATTAAAAAAATTATTTAATGATGATAAATATTATTTTTAGGCAAATTAAATCATTAGTGTTGATTAATGATAACTGTATGTTGCTAATTATTTATTAAAACATTGCAGGCCAAAACTTTGTCTAGTAACCCAAATTGGAATGAAAATAAAAACATCAAGACTAGTGGGCTGGTTAATAAAGTGAAGCCCAACAGTAACAAAGCCAAAGAAATCAAAAGGGTTGTCTAATGAATATCTGATCCAAGCACGAGTTGATTTCAAATCCCCCCATCTTGCTTCCAAAACAATGTTCTTTTCTCCTGTCTCGTTCAAATCACATAACTCAGAAAAAGTAACAAAGAGAGCTTAGTTCCTAAGCTAGTCATGAAAGAAGATGGAAATAGAAGGTTAAGTAAAGAAGGGTAAGGTCTAATCAACCATTTTCAAACCACATCAAGAAAAGATCAGAAGGTTAAAGGTAACCTATTTCCTTAAACATGCAACACACTTTCTTCTCTTCATCTTCAACTCTCTGCCACTCTGATTTGAGCTATATGGAAAAGAGAATTTCTATTCTTTACTGGTGTGTATCTAGGTCACAAGTGATTCTTGGGGACCAAGTTGGTTTTCAAGGGTTCAAATTCGATTTACCATTGGAAGACTTTTGTGGTTGCTGTTTTATGGCTTTGGGTCAAGATAGAAAAGTCAGAAACAAATTTTTCATTGTGAGGATTAATGGGAAAAAGTGAGACAGTGAGTTGGTGAAGCTCAAGGCTCAAGAAGTTGACTTAGGATGAGCAACCAAGCAACATACAAGGAGATAAAAGAAGATTTTCTGTTCTTACAAAAGTAAGGAGAGATAACCAGTGTATTGATGTTTTGTTCTGTGAAGTGTTCGTTGAAGAAGTTCAAACATGCTGGTGTTAGCTTCTCTCTTCTCTGTTGTATTCTGTTTTCTGATATTCATCAGACAAAAAAAATTGTCTCATAAATTTTCGCTGCTAAGTTCAAACAAAACCAGAGTTGAAAGATTGTTTGAAAGGGTCATTTCAGTAACTTAAAAAGAAGGCATAGATTCAACCCCTCCTTCTCTAAGCCTACCACAACCTTCAGTTTGTTCATTTTATATCTGAATATCGGGTTCACTTCTTTCTACAGTCTTATGACATACACCACAGCAAAAACTAATTAATTCTACGTAATTGGTTATTTTTGGATTTTATTCTGTATATATAATTACCAAAAGTTAAATTAAATTTATACACATTTAGAAAGAAAAAGTAAAAAGAAAAATATTAGACAAATAAAATTTTAAAAAATAGCTCATGCAAGAATTATTTAATATGGGTAATTACTAATGAACAATAGCAAAAATATAGTATCACATCATGATGTCTTCGGTGTGTCAAAAAGCAAAAGAAGAAAAAAATTAGCATTGCCCGGATTCGAACCTAAGACCTTCAATGTGCTAAGCTGACGTGATAACCAACTACACCACAACACCATTTAATGTGTTTTATATTCTGTTTAATATAAATGTTTAATGTAAATGAATACTAAAATGCATTCATGAATTGTGGTCGGTCAATGTGATGTGGCTCTGGCCTTTGGAACCCTGAAAAGTGAAAATGGAAAGCCCCTAAAATATTAAAACAATAAAACATCTCATTGTGCCATCGCTCATTGCAGTTGCGCCAACACCCCACGCCACTGCCTCACACAATTAAGGTCTCTCTCTCTCTCTCTCGTTCGGCTTCATTGTATCTGTAATTTTGGAAGCCATGATTTCTAAGCATATTTTATAGAGTATTCAGTGGGATTGACCATTTGGTAATCATGCTTTTGTAATTTTCTCATTACGAACATGTTTATATTGTCATCATAATAAACATATTAACCGTCTTTAATAATTTTAATTTATGAAAGAAAAATAAGCAGACAAAAAATAAAATATAAATTACCGTTTGCCTCTGTGTTTGATGGAAACAGAATAAAATTCATGATATTCCCCGCAAGACACTCAGATTTGATGTGGTATCTTATGGAATTCATTATATATTGTACATTGATATCATACGAAATTATTGTATTTAAAGGTATTATGTTGTAGCTGAATCAAATTTTTAAAGTGTGCTTCTTGAGTTAGGGTCTTTGAGGGAAAGAAAGGATCTGAAGATAAAATAGACTTTATCAAATGTGTGCATTATTAATTATTTCACCTTTCAATCATATAATAACAATCTTTTTTTTGGATTATCATTCACATGGTAGATGTAAAAGATAGTTATTTTTTATTGACGTGACGAGATATAATTAAATGCAAGTGTGAATCTGTTTTATATTTCTTTAAAATCAAATTCTTATTTGAAGAGGAGGGAAAAAAATTGAAATAAATGGTTTCGTTGTGTTTAGACTAAGGAATGGGGAACAAGAAGAAGAAGGCTCAAATGTTTGTCAAACTACTGTCTGCTGCTGGGACTGAATTTTTCTATGTGAAGAGGAAGCCAAGGCCGTTCACAGAGAAGCTCGAGTTTCGCTAGTACGATCCAAGAGTTAACCGCCATGTTCTCTTTACAGAGGCTAAGATTAAGTGATACACCACCTCAGTTTCATTTCGATGATCATGGCTACATTCTTGTAGCTGAAACAATTCAGTACTGTTTTCTTTGAAACAGTAAGTTTGAATAATGCCAATCTGTATTTTTTTACTTTTCTGCTTTGTGTACATGTTTCTTAACAACGTAAAATGGTTGCTGAGTTTTTATAGAATTAGGAGATCGTTACCTCACTAGAAGCATTAATGGTTAATCTAATCCACTTTGTATATGGGATATGTTGATAGGTCTGAGCTATAAGAATTTCCTATACTAAAAATCATAAAATAATTATTGTACGTCGATTAAAATAAAATGCTCAAGGAACAAATGGAAATTAAAAATAACACTTTAATCACATCTTGTAACACAAATAAATATTTATGATCAATTTTGTTAAATGGACACATGCTCCTCGAAAAAAGAATAGAAAAAAGGCACATGCTAAAGATAAAGAATCACCGAGTATTAAAGTTGTTTATTGCCAAAAGAAAATACGCTTAATATACTTTGGCTTCGTTTACAATAAAATCAACTATAATCGTTTCAAAGTTCATATGCTCGGATGGGAAACCTTGAAGCCCTAAAAACCAAATATATTGTCCTTAGAAAGATGTACAAATTGTACAAATGTACAAATGAAGCTTGAAATAATAATGGTATCTATTCCATTTTAGGGTAGCCATTTATAAAATTAGCACCACCCTGATTTGATCATGATTTTAGCTGCCAACCATGATAACTGATATCCTTGTCATGTTTGATTCGGTTAAAGTAAATAGAGGTTTATATGCACATTTATGCATGATGATGCACTAGAGAATGAGTTAAAAGCAAGTTCAATTAGAGCCAAACTCCTCATTCCAGTGTTCCATGTCTTCACACTTGCTTTTCTTTAAGCTTGATTTCATGACCGTCATTGCCTTCTTGAAATCATTGTAAGTTAATCCTCTTACCTGGTAAAGCCAAAAAATATCATTACACAACTTATTGTTCATTTTTTTTTATGAAAAAAGTAAATACTTTAACAAAGACTTTATAGTCGCATCTTCAAATCCGTCACTGAAAGGGTGGAAAATTTGGGGGTGAGAACCAAACCACATGTTCTCAGTAGAGGTAGAGAATGCCGTAAAAGTAAAGAATAAAGCGCAAACAGTTAATTTCATTCAGATACATCTAAAAGAAAATTAACCTTCTTTAAAAGCATTAGTTAATTATTCAAAATCCTAAACCCATATTTTCTTTATAAAACTCTCAAAAGTTTCCTAGACTGTATGAATGACTAATTTGTTCCAAGCATAGGTTCATTAAGTCTATGCTGAACCAGCTTAATCTTTCATACTTTACTAAACCTCAAACACAAACCAATCACGGCCTCAGGCCTAAGCAATTCAATCAACATCCAATTCACCACAATCCAGTCAATCAGTTACAACCACAAGTAATGAGGTTCAAACACAATCAAGAGCAATTACATCAAGTATAGCAATTAGCAGTTAAACAGAATTATTCACTTAGGCATTCCAATTACAATATACACACCCAAACAATGTCACATAGATGCATATGATGAATGTCTAGTCCTAGTGCAGGCCATGAGCTCATGTGTCGGTTAGCACCTGCCTTCCCGACATTTATCCGGTCACGAGTCCACGATTTCCCGGATACGATTTTCCATTCAAATAAATGCGCATATAATTATTAGCAGCTCTATTGAGACAGCCTCTGCTTTCTACTCGCAGGAAATATACTCTTGGGAACGGAAAATTACTCTTGGGTTGCCTCAGGGCAACAGATAAATAAATAATATCTCTTGGGTTGCATTAAGCAACATATATATATAATATCTCTTGGGTTGCATTAAGCAACAAATATATATAATATCTCTTGGGTTGCATTAAGCAACAAATAAGCAAACACTATCTCTTGGGTTGCCTCAAGCAACAAACAGACATCTCTTGGGTTGTTTCAAGCAACAAACAAACATCTCTTGGGTTGCTTCAAGCAACAGATAATCATACAATAAGTACATTACTCTTCCCTTTTTCTTTCATAATTACAAATACGCAAGCGGGACAAGACCCACGCCCTTGCCAACAATCTCATATACCAAATAATCTTTTCTTAAAAGAATCATGGAAGTTATTATCATTAAATAAACCTTAAATATTGACTTTGATTAAGTCCTTATACTTTTATAAAAATTCGGACATAATCTCCTTTAAAAATAGGACTTAGCCACCCTTACGGGTCCCAACCAAACAATCCACCAAACTCTTTTTAACCTTTCCAATATCAATTCAATTCAGAAACAAGCAAATTCCAACATTGAAACAGCCATATTTCACTAAGGTTCATCTTTAGTTTTATGAACTCATAACTCTTACTCAAGCATTCCCAGCACCCTATCTTCTTTTCTGTTTTTAATATAGCAAATGAACTCGGAATTGCGCAAACTTTATGTCCAGGCGTTCGTCTTAAAATAAGCTTTCTAACAAACTAAAGATCATAATTTTCTGGTTTCTCTAGCCTTAGGAATAAAGGAAAAACCGAGACTGCTCTGCAGTGAGTAAAACCAGAAAAACAGCAGCAGCATGTGATATTCAAAATTCAATATAAAATCCAAGTTAAATCCAATGACTTTGAAAATTAATACAGTTCAACTACACTCATCCAAGTGTCTTTTCCAATTGGTTTCAGGTCAATATCATTTTTAATGAAGAAGTTATATAACCTAGAAGCTAACTAATTTTCTGCAGAATTCTGTTTCAAAATTTAATGAACTTATCTTCTTCCAAGTGCCATAACTTACTCATTAAAACATGGATAGCCCTGAAATTTACTTCACATATGCTAAACATACTTAATTTTTACTTCCAATTGGTTGCACCTCGATATCCAACCAGGTTCAAAAGTTATAAACTTCCAAATTTACTGATTTAAGAAAACAGAATCTGGCCTTTGCTGCATAATGCATCGTATTTCAAAAATTTGTATCTTTTAAACCGCAAGTTCAACCATTCTGAAATTTTACGACATAAAAATAATAGGACTAAAGTTTCATTTAAAATTGGTTCCATTTCAAAATTCCAAGTGCAGAATTTCTATTAAAGGAATCAAGTTGCTGCTGTGTTAAACGTTCTGCAGAAAAACCAGATTTGACATCCCCAATTCAAAAATTTACCATAAATCATAAACTTAATGAAAAAGTCTCAAATTTACCAGTTTAGTTCCTTGTATCCCCAAGTTTAACCCAGATTTGGTTTCACGCAATTCCGATAAACACAGAATTAGTTATAGCTTTTCAAAACTGCTGACTCAGTTTAGAAGTTATGCAGAAACTCAGATTTTGGAATTCAACTTTAGAAAATCATAACTAGTTCTCTAACTGATACGAAACCTTAAAAATTGAATTTCCACAATTACACTTAATATAATTTACTTAACATTTCAATTCTTATAATTTCAGTCACTATAGAGTTACTAACTCACTTTCAAAGTTGCCGTTTAATTTCAAAGCTCAGCTTGTTCAGCAAGTAATTCAACATCTCAAATTCAATCCTTTAAACATTCTCTAAACCCAATTCCAGTCAATCATCAACTAAATCCATCACCGATAGAATAATTATAAAACCATCTCAACAGCAACAATTCCAACATAATCCATCAAAATTCAGAATTTTCATCAATCACTCTTCAACATTTCATATTCCACCCATGATCAATCAATTCCACAAAATCCTCAATTTCAATAAATTCACAGCCACAATTCAACATCCACACAACCAATCAATTTCGCTATCAATAATTCCAATTATACTTCACAAACACATTTTAGCATTCATATCATCAATTAATCACTCACAACAATTAAGACTATTTGCAGATTACTCAATAAACCTTGCGGGCATTCTAAAATTAAAACCATTTAATTAAACCCCCTACCTCGATGTCGCAATTACAAGAGACCGTTGGCAGAATTGTTGCGAGACAGCTGGCTGTACCTCTACTAGTCACGCAACCGTTTCTGCCCAGAAAGCAGCAGCACTACATCTCAACACAACCGGGACGGCAGTAGCATTAACTTCCACAACAATGACCATGGTTGCAGTGAAATGAAGATTTCGAATTCAATGGAATCGAAAGGCAGAAACAGCTCTGGTAATTTAAAACGGAGCACAGGCCAAATTTAAATTAAAACAAGAACAAGCAATTTAATAAGAAATCGGCAGAATAGAGCGTGAAATTGGAGCAGAAATAAGGGGAAAAGGCTAACCCAGGCCAATGGATGTTAAACCTAAGTATAGCGGAAGCAGGGCAGCAGCGATTCCTAGCAGCACCCCGCGGTGGTTCCGGCAGCAGCAACACCCCGCCAGTAACTCCATGGAGACAAGCTCCAACAAACATAACATAGTCAAGAACATCAGAGGTAGATACTGGGTATTTACAGAGCGGCAAAGGTTCAGAGATGGTGGTTCTCATGGCTAGGGTTTAACTGACTCACCACTATTGATGGCGGCGACCGAAGATTCCGGCAGCGGCAGCGGCAGAGGAATGGTCCCTCCTCGGCGCGTCACTCTCTCACACACATCTCGTCCTCTCCCTCTGTGACAGCATCAACGAAACCTCTTCTCCCATGTTCGTTTCCCCCGCCGTAGTGGTAGCGGCTTCCCCTAAAAGCAGCGCTGACGATGGAACTTCCTTCCTTCACGCGGTGCTTCTCTACTTCGATCACCCTCTCCTCTATAACGGCTAGGGTTTGGTGGTGTGGCGGTCAGAAAGCTGCGACGGTGGCTGTGTTCATCACCGGCAACGCCTCTTCCTTCCCTTCCCCTGTCCTCTCCTCTCATCCTCTGGCTCCCTTTGGTTCGGACTCTCCCTCTCCGTCACTCCCACTCTAATTTTGGCTTCCCCTTTTATTTTGCTGTCCACATATATATGATATACATTCTTTTGAAGATAAATGGTAAGAATGGGTAAACGTGGGGTTATAAGGAGGAGATGAGTATACCGGTGCGTGTGTGTGTTTAATTGGTTAGGAAGGACACGTATTAGATACTAACAGTACGTATAAAATAAGAAACATAAGACTAAGAAAAATATATATATACGAGTAATTTAACAATTTTACAAAACATTTATGAGAGGATAACAATTTAGAATTTAAATATAATGCTATAAAAATTACTTTTAAAGTGCATAAGATTTTATTTATTAATATATCAATGAGTTCAAACAATTATTTTTAATTTAAATTATAGAATAAGCATACTAATTACATTTTATAAAATATAGTTTAAACTCAATACTAATTATTCAAATTAAATGATATAACTCTTTATTATTTTTCTATTATCGAAACTTTAATTTCTATTTACAAAATATCTAATTATAATAAAATTACTTAAACTTTAAGTATTTATAAAAATCCATTTAATCATTCCTAATAAATTAATCTCTAGGAGCTCAAATTAATAAAATAAACCATAATTTATTCATAATAGAAATTACTTAAATTAAATTATATAATACTTCCATCACTAAATTTTATTTCCAAAACATATGAAATAACCAATTATAAAAATTACATAAGAATATTGATTAACTTAAACTCCAAATATTAATAAAACTAATTTAATTATTCTTAATCGACTAATTTATAAAATAAGATATCAAATTAATAAAATAAATCGTAATCCTTTTAGAATAATAGTTACTTGAATTAAATCATACAATTCTTTCTTATTTTTCAATTACTAAAATTATACAAAATATTCCATTATAGAAAATTACTTAAGAATCTTATTTGATTTAAAATGAAATTATCTCCGAATCTATTTAATTATCTCCAATAAAATAATTTCTAAAATTATAAAGTTTAAACTTAATAAAATAAAATCACAATTTATTTATAATTAGATTTTCAAAAATGCGGGATGTTACATTCTATCCAACTTACAAAAATTTTCGCCCTCGAAAATTGATATAAAATGAAGAAAAGATTTATATTCACATCCCCTTTTGAATATTTTAAAGGCTCCAAAAAATCATATCACATAAACATAGAAGAAAATATACTAGGTAATGCTAGAGTTGATAAAATAACTTAACATAAGAAAAATTTTAAAATCCAAAATCAAATAGGCACATATTCGTTCACAACTTTTAACAAAGCATGATCAGTTCCTCTCGTCGCCTCAAAACTCCATAACTCCTTATAACTTCATAGACTAACCAGATTCACTTAACGTACGCACAAATCATGTCCCTAAGAACTAGCGCAGATAAGGAATACGAAACATGAGAAGAGAAAGACAAATGGCACGAAAGGTTTATGTGAGAAATTGGAAGAATACTCAAGTTCTCAGTTAAACAAAATGGTATTTCGCCAGGATTTGAAGGAATACGTGAAATCATCAACAAACAAGGATATATATAAGCAATGAATTGGAGCATAAAGGGAATTAATTCAAGGCTTAGGAAGAAATTTTGAATCGAACAGTTTCAATATGAACATCATAGGGAAAATAGTACAACAATTTTAAACAACTTCAATTTGAAATAGAGGGAATTAGTTTATCTTTTTCAAAAGAACATATATAAATCCAACATTTTTCAATGTACTAAACTTAGTATAAATAATATGTTATATCGATTTAATTTTCAAATCAAAACAAATCATGCATGGTTTGTAAACTAAAGTTTGGAAGATACTTAAGTACATAGCTATAGAATTATAGTAAAGATGGCAGAAAATCAACTTCTATTTAAAGAATGAATTCTGAAATCAAATTTTCTATAAATCAATAAAAGATAAGTGGTATATCACAGATAAACAAGATTAAACTACTTAAAGAAGCTTCAGAGTTTATGTAAGAAAGTCTAAACTGAATTAAAAACAATCCCATCAAAATTTAAGCAAGGGTTGTGGATACCGTCAAGTAAGAAAAGATTTGAATTGAAATTTTTCTCAAAGAAAATTTGAAATAAATACTCAGAAAGGAAATTACAAGAAATGGTACGTTACACTGAAATGAATCCAAGTTCAGGACACGGAGCATAGAATTTGTAAGGTGAGAATAAATATTTCAAAAGATTCAAGCAACAACCAGATACAGAGTCAAGCAAGGACATGCACGAATGATAATACAAGGTTAGCAAGAAAGAAATCAGAAACTAGAAATTCCAATACAAATAGTAGAGAGAGATAACACTAAGCACAAATAGAGAGCATACGTCGAAACGGAACTAATTTCTAGAATTTAGTTTCTAACGTCCCCAAAACCTCGTAATTCGCGTTAACCTATCACTTCTATTTCGCCTGTGATAACCTATTAGTGTTCCCAAATACATAAATCATTAGTATTAAGTTGGCCAAACTTGATACCATAAGATATGCAATGGTAAACTAATAGCGTTAATCACTAGACAGTCATGCATATAAAACATAAAATCTTGTCATCAGAACAAGTTAGAAAGCATGACAGACACTTAGAGTATGCAATGAAGCATAGTCAGTCCACTCCCAAGGCTCTACAGGAAGGACTGCTCTGATACCATATTGTAACATCCCTTCCAGCAAAATACCTTGCTTAAGTCAGGGTATTTCTACTAGAAAGAACGTTACGTGACCTTTTCTAATATTAACTACTTAATTACTGAGCCTTTATATCGAGTTCGCGTTTTAGTTTTAAGAAAATTCCGGAAAATTTTGTTTTTATTCTTTCAAGACATGTATCAAAGATAAGCATTGCAAATAATAATACAATCATATAAGTATTATTAATAGTAATTCTTATACATAGAAAGTCATATAAACCCAAATACAATACCTACCCCTCTGATAAAATAAAACTTCAAAGGAAAAGAGCGAGGGGACTCTATGAAAGCAATTAAAACCATAAAGAAAACCTACTAATCGCTCGCAGCTTCAAATTGCATCTTCAAATCTGTGTCACTGAAAGGGTGGAAAATTTGGGGGTGAGAACCAAACCACATGTTCTCAATAGAGGTAGAGAATGCCGTAAAAGTAAAGAATAAAGCGCAAACAGTTAATTTCATTCAGATACATCTAAAAGAAAATTAACCTTCTTTAAAAGCATTAGTTAATTATTCAAAATCCTAAACCCATATTTTCTTTATAAAACTCTCAAAAGTTTCCTAGACTGTATGAATGACTAATTTGTTCCAAGCATAGGTTCATTAAGTCTATGCTGAACCAGCTTAATCTTTCATACTTTACTAAACCTCAAACACAAACCAATCACGGCCTCAGGCCTAAGCAATTCAATCAACATCCAATTCACCACAATCCAGTCAATCAGTTACAACCACAAGTAATGAGGTTCAAACACAATCAAGAGCAATTACATCAAGTATAGCAATTAGCAGTTAAACAGAATTATTCACTTAGGCATTCCAATTACAATATACACACCCAAACAATGTCACATAGATGCATATGATGAATGTCTAGTCCTAGTGCAGGCCATGAGCTCATGTGTCGGTTAGCACCTGCCTTCCCGACATTTATCCGGTCACGAGTCCACGATTTCCCGGATACGATTTTCCATTCAAATAAATGCGCATATAATTATTAGCAGCTCTATTGAGACAGCCTCTGCTTTCTACTCGCAGGAAATATACTCTTGGGAACGGAAAATTACTCTTGGGTTGCCTCAGGGCAACAGATAAATAAATAATATCTCTTGGGTTGCATTAAACAACATATATATATAATATCTCTTGGGTTGCATTAAGCAACAAATATATATAATATCTCTTGGGTTGCATTAAGCAACAAATAAGCAAACACTATCTCTTGGGTTGCCTCAAGCAACAAACAGACATCTCTTGGGTTGTTTCAAGCAACAAACAAACATCTCTTGGGTTGCTTCAAGCAACAGATAATCATACAATAAGTACATTACTCTTCCCTTTTTCTTTCATAATTACAAATACGCAAGCGGGACAAGACCCACGCCCTTGCCAACAATCTCATATACCAAATAATCTTTTCTTAAAAGAATCATGGAAGTTATTATCATTAAATAAACCTTAAATATTGACTTTGATTAAGTCCTTATACTTTTATAAAAATTCGGACATAATCTCCTTTAAAAATAGGACTTAGCCACCCTTACGGGTCCCAACCAAACAATCCACCAAACTCTTTTTAACCTTTCCAATATCAATTCAATTCAGAAACAAGCAAATTCCAACATTGAAACAGCCATATTTCACTAAGGTTCATCTTTAGTTTTATGAACTCATAACTCTTACTCAAGCATTCCCAGCACCCTATCTTCTTTTCTGTTTTTAATATAGCAAATGAACTCGGAATTGCGCAAACTTTATGTCCAGGCGTTCGTCTTAAAATAAGCTTTCTAACAAACTAAAGATCATAATTTTCTGGTTTCTCTAGCCTTAGGAATAAAGGAAAAACCGAGACTGCTCTGCAGTGAGTAAAACCAGAAAAACAGCAGCAGCATGTGATATTCAAAATTCAATATAAAATCCAAGTTAAATCCAATGACTTTGAAAATTAATACAGTTCAACTACACTCATCCAAGTGTCTTTTCCAATTGGTTTCAGGTCAATATCATTTTTAATGAAGAAGTTATATAACCTAGAAGCTAACTAATTTTCTGCAGAATTCTGTTTCAAAATTTAATGAACTTATCTTCTTCCAAGTGCCATAACTTACTCATTAAAACATGGATAGCCCTGAAATTTACTTCACATATGCTAAACATACTTAATTTTTACTTCCAATTGGTTGCACCTCGATATCCAACCAGGTTCAAAAGTTATAAACTTCCAAATTTACTGATTTAAGAAAACAGAATCTGGCCTTTGCTGCATAATGCATCGTATTTCAAAAATTTGTATCTTTTAAACCGCAAGTTCAACCATTCTGAAATTTTACGACATAAAAATAATAGGACTAAAGTTTCATTTAAAATTGGTTCCATTTCAAAATTCCAAGTGCAGAATTTCTATTAAAGGAATCAAGTTGCTGCTGTGTTAAACGTTCTGCAGAAAAACCAGATTTGACATCCCCAATTCAAAAATTTACCATAAATCATAAACTTAATGAAAAAGTCTCAAATTTACCAGTTTAGTTCCTTGTATCCCCAAGTTTAACCCAGATTTGGTTTCACGCAATTCCGATAAACACAGAATTAGTTATAGCTTTTCAAAACTGCTGACTCAGTTTAGAAGTTATGCAGAAACTCAGATTTTGGAATTCAACTTTAGAAAATCATAACTAGTTCTCTAACTGATACGAAACCTTAAAAATTGAATTTCCACAATTACACTTAATATAATTTACTTAACATTTCAATTCTTATAATTTCAGTCACTATAGAGTTACTAACTCACTTTCAAAGTTGCCGTTTAATTTCAAAGCTCAGCTTGTTCAGCAAGTAATTCAACATCTCAAATTCAATCCTTTAAACATTCTCTAAACCCAATTCCAGTCAATCATCAACTAAATCCATCACCGATAGAATAATTATAAAACCATCTCAACAGCAACAATTCCAACATAATCCATCAAAATTCAGAATTTTCATCAATCACTCTTCAACATTTCATATTCCACCCATGATCAATCAATTCCACAAAATCCTCAATTTCAATAAATTCACAGCCACAATTCAACATCCACACAACCAATCAATTTCGCTATCAATAATTCCAATTATACTTCACAAACACATTTTAGCATTCATATCATCAATTAATCACTCACAACAATTAAGACTATTTGCAGATTACTCAATAAACCTTGCGGGCATTCTAAAATTAAAACCATTTAATTAAACCCCCTACCTCGATGTCGCAATTACAAGAGACCGTTGGCAGAATTGTTGCGAGACAGCTGGCTGTACCTCTACTAGTCACGCAACCGTTTCTGCCCAGAAAGCAGCAGCACTACATCTCAACACAACCGGGACGGCAGTAGCATTAACTTCCACAACAATGACCATGGTTGCAGTGAAATGAAGATTTCGAATTCAATGGAATCGAAAGGCAGAAACAGCTCTGGTAATTTAAAACGGAGCACAGGCCAAATTTAAATTAAAACAAGAACAAGCAATTTAATAAGAAATCGGCAGAATAGAGCGTGAAATTGGAGCAGAAATAAGGGGAAAAGGCTAACCCAGGCCAATGGATGTTAAACCTAAGTATAGCGGAAGCAGGGCAGCAGCGATTCCTAGCAGCACCCCGCGGTGGTTCCGGCAGCAGCAACACCCCGCCAGTAACTCCATGGAGACAAGCTCCAACAAACATAACATAGTCAAGAACATCAGAGGTAGATACTGGGTATTTACAGAGCGGCAAAGGTTCAGAGATGGTGGTTCTCATGGCTAGGGTTTAACTGACTCACCACTATTGATGGCGGCGACCGAAGATTCCGGCAGCGGCAGCGGCAGAGGAATGGTCCCTCCTCGGCGCGTCACTCTCTCACACACATCTCGTCCTCTCCCTCTGTGACAGCATCAACGAAACCTCTTCTCCCATGTTCGTTTCCCCCGCCGTAGTGGTAGCGGCTTCCCCTAAAAGCAGCGCTGACGATGGAACTTCCTTCCTTCACGCGGTGCTTCTCTACTTCGATCACCCTCTCCTCTATAACGGCTAGGGTTTGGTGGTGTGGCGGTCAGAAAGCTGCGACGGTGGCTGTGTTCATCACCGGCAACGCCTCTTCCTTCCCTTCCCCTGTCCTCTCCTCTCATCCTCTGGCTCCCTTTGGTTCGGACTCTCCCTCTCCGTCACTCCCACTCTAATTTTGGCTTCCCCTTTTATTTTGCTGTCCACATATATATGATATACATTCTTTTGAAGATAAATGGTAAGAATGGGTAAACGTGGGGTTATAAGGAGGAGATGAGTATACCGGTGCGTGTGTGTGTTTAATTGGTTAGGAAGGACACGTATTAGATACTAACAGTACGTATAAAATAAGAAACATAAGACTAAGAAAAATATATATATACGAGTAATTTAACAATTTTACAAAACATTTATGAGAGGATAACAATTTAGAATTTAAATATAATGCTATAAAAATTACTTTTAAAGTGCATAAGATTTTATTTATTAATATATCAATGAGTTCAAACAATTATTTTTAATTTAAATTATAGAATAAGCATACTAATTACATTTTATAAAATATAGTTTAAACTCAATACTAATTATTCAAATTAAATGATATAACTCTTTATTATTTTTCTATTATCGAAACTTTAATTTCTATTTACAAAATATCTAATTATAATAAAATTACTTAAACTTTAAGTATTTATAAAAATCCATTTAATCATTCCTAATAAATTAATCTCTAGGAGCTCAAATTAATAAAATAAACCATAATTTATTCATAATAGAAATTACTTAAATTAAATTATATAATACTTCCATCACTAAATTTTATTTCCAAAACATATGAAATAACCAATTATAAAAATTACATAAGAATATTGATTAACTTAAACTCCAAATATTAATAAAACTAATTTAATTATTCTTAATCGACTAATTTATAAAATAAGATATCAAATTAATAAAATAAATCGTAATCCTTTTAGAATAATAGTTACTTGAATTAAATCATACAATTCTTTCTTATTTTTCAATTACTAAAATTATACAAAATATTCCATTATAGAAAATTACTTAAGAATCTTATTTGATTTAAAATGAAATTATCTCCGAATCTATTTAATTATCTCCAATAAAATAATTTCTAAAATTATAAAGTTTAAACTTAATAAAATAAAATCACAATTTATTTATAATTAGATTTTCAAAAATGCGGGATGTTACACAGGCCATTCAAATAAAATATAATAAATAAAGAGTTTAGATTTAACCAACTAACAAGGTATGCAGCACTCCTTACTTAGCAAGGAGCGTTTAAGGATGAGCCCTCAAACTAACAAAACAAAACAAAACAAAACAAACAATCAAATAAATAAATAAATAAATAAAATAAAATAAAATAAAAACAAAAAAGTGGCCACGGTTATTCGTTGCTTGTTTCAATAAGGTTAGTTTTTTCTCTTTTTGGCTGTGAATATTCCAATCCTTCCTACTTCTAATTGGTCAATGTCATCGCCCGCATAAGAGAAATGAAGATTCTTCCCTCTCTTTGAAGTATTCAATTCTCAGATTGGGAAGACTGGTTACTCTCTAGTTAGTTTAGGTTTTTTATTTTTATTTTTCTGATTCCACCATCAACCATGGATATCCAGAAGAAGAGGGTGCAGTTACTCGTCTTCGTCGTTGGCATCATCGCTCTAAGCATAACAGGTACTTTGTAATTCGATTTCTGTTGTTCTCATTGCTGATTTAGTTTTTACTATTTAGAGCAACTCTTATTAATCTTGAATTCATGCTAATCATGAAAGGGAATAATAGTAGGTGATTGAGATTCAAACTTCTACACATTGAACCCTGACTTTAATTAGTTTTCTTTTTATGTCTAATTTAGAAATCTAAATTCGTTTGCGAATTGGACCTATTTTACCAGATTTGTGTTTGCACTACATGTGGGAATTGGAATTCTCAAGAGAATTGAAATCCATGCTTGTATTTTGTTCCGGAAAAAAATAGAAGGAGAAGAGTTCACTTCTTGCTTGTTACTAATTACAATCACACTATAAGGGTGAGACTTAGAGATCCTAGGTTCAAATCCACCATTGGGGGCAGAGACTAGAGACTATGGTGCCAGTTTTAATAGGATTAACAAGGAAGGAGCAGCTTAGGCTTCCTTATATGGTCCCCAAAAGAAGATAAATCCAATTGAGAGGAAAATTTTTTATTTCTAGATTCTAGTGTTAGTTATAACTTATAATTATGTCTTTCTTAATTTCTTTCTTATCGAAACTGGCTTGATCTGCCATGAGGGTAAAAGCTTTTCCAATTTTGACTGCTAGTTAGTGAGTTTGTTTGTTTATTTTGTTTTGTTGTGCCTTTTTTTCCCCACTTGAAAGACTTCAATATCTGATCTTATTATGGGAAACAAATGCCAGCTACCTGAGTCAATTAAGCATTGTTTCGAATACTGGACCAAATATCTGGTTCTTCTAAAAGCTTAAGGTTATATTTTTTTTTAATTCAAAAATGTTTTTAGTCCCAAAACTCCAAAATTTTTTCTTTGATAGTCTTGCATTGTCATTTATTTTTGATTGAATATCTCTAATTAGTAAGTTCCCTCTCTGTTTATAGAGGCGTGGTATCTGGCATACACTATCTTCTTATGCTCATACAAGTGTGTTTCTTTCAGCTGAAAAATGCAGGCAGCTTGTTGGTGAGGAGGGGTCATCCCAAAGTGGGAAGTTCACAATCTTAAATTGCTTCGACATGGGCTCCGGAACTTTAGCATGTGCTGTTAAGGAAGGCGTGAAGCTCTATTTTTACAATCTTAGATCTGCTCATGTTGAAAGAGCAAGGCAACTTGCAATCGAGTCTTCCCTTGCTGATGCGGTGTCTCAGGGGATGTCACCGGCAGACTCTGCAAAACATGCACAAAAAGAGGGTAAGAAGGCAGTAAAACTGGCCTCTCGTCAAGCCAAACGCATTATAGGCCCTGTCATCTCTTCTGGATGGGACTTCTTTGAAGCCGTGTACTATGGTGGTACAGTCACGGAGGGTTTCCTTAGGGGCACTGGTACATTGTTTGGTGCATATGGGGGAGGGTTCCTTGGCGAGGAAAGGCTTGGTAGATTCGGCTATCTTGTTGGAAGTCACTTGGGGAGTTGGATTGGTGGTAGAATAGGACTCATGGTATATGATGTGATCAATGGAGTGCAGTTCTTGTTGAATTTTGTTCAAACGGGAGAAATTGAAGTTTCTGAAAAATCTGGAAAAGCCAATTCATTCTTCGAGGAAACTCCCGCTTATGATGACAGCTCTGAAAGTTCAAGTGTTTATGAATCATCTCCCAGCGAACAATCTAACGCATATGAATCTGAGTACCAGAGCTATGAAAAATATGAAGATTCTGAACTCTGATGATTTTTTGGGAGCTCTTTTATATATTTATAATGGCTCAAAGCACGGTTTGATGATATCGATTTTTTTTCTTCTTCAATGTATCTCTTTCAGTATAGTGTACAAATATTGCTAGAACTAGAAGTATCTTACCATATATCATATATACTCATTTCATTGTTGTCACGTGGAGTTAGAATCATGTCGTAAACCATAACAGAATAAGAGAGATGTGGATGTAATTCTCTGTAATGGGATTTCTAGTTATACCACTTGCTTCCATGGTGAACATTCCTCCTTTGAAAACTTTCATCATAACTTGTATAGCAGTGCAACATTTCTTAAGAGCTGTGCCCAGGTGAGGTATAAAGGTTTAAAACCGTTAGCAAGGCAAGGCTAGGCTACTTCCCACTACCGTTCTTGTTTGAGAACAATGGAAATCTCGTATTATGTATGGTCATTTTTGGGGTAACTTAAC
The DNA here is from genome assembly GCF_003086295.3 of Arachis hypogaea. NCBI lineage: Eukaryota > Viridiplantae > Streptophyta > Magnoliopsida > Fabales > Fabaceae > Arachis > Arachis hypogaea. The sequence continues at coordinate 25,762,467 of NC_092044.1, read as the reverse complement.
ACCGAAACCCTCACATTTTCTAGGAGCTTGCACTATCTTCCATTTGACCAGTGGGGAGTAAATCTTCATAGTAGTCCCTGAGATTCGCGTGATTACTTAATGTAGTCTTCGAGATCTCGATTTTCTCATTGTAGTCTTCCAGATAGAGCTTCGAGTACTCATAGTGGTCCCTGGGCATATTTCTGGTGATGAGTCATCATCGGAGCACTTACATGGCGTCGTTTTGCCATGCTGTAGCTGAGCTGGCTCATTTCCCACTATACCCACATCGGTTTAATTGAACAATCTTTTCTTTCCATTCTAGTGTAGAATCTTCAGCGCACTGGCAATTGGTGTAGTTTTTGGGTCAATTATATATGCAAGATTAACAACCGAAAGAAGAAACATCATCTTGTCCTTCCAACGGTTGAAGTTCGTTCTATCAAAGCGATCCAACTTGACAAAACTTTTGATTCATGACCTTGAACGTGGTGTTTTGATTTTGTGCCATCTTCAAGAAATATCTCTCTAAAATTGTTGGGTATATGAAGATGGTTTCAAGGTACAATTAGATCGTTTTTTTTAGAGAGATATTTGTCCCTACACTTAGTTGCTATAGGGTTGATGACAATACTCTCCCAGAATATGAAACCTAAGAATTTCTTAATTAGCAATAGTAAGAATTCTCAACTCTTTTGAACAAAAAATAAATAAATAAATAAATAAAAATCTTAATGGTTAAGTAAAATGTACACTAGTACTTGTTTGTTTGAAATAGTGGATAACGGCTTATTTATACATATTGTACGTAATAATTATAATTTGTTATGTACACAAATGGTTGTGTCTTTTTTATTACCAATAGATGTAATATTTTAAACATACACAATTATTAAAAGGTCGTGTCCCTTTAGCCAAATGATACTAAACTGTTAGTAACCATTTATTAATATTAATAAATCAAATTTGTAAATACCTTTCAAAAATTATTCCAAACTTGCTGATATTTCTACGAAAATAAGAAATACCACTTAAAAGGGACATGAAATTAAGAATCAATTAATTACATGTAGTAGAGAGGAAAAATGGAAATTCAATATATCTCCAACTCTGAAGACAAATCCCTCACCATTAAAGATATCTTCAACACAGGGAGCTAAGCATGTTTGTGCGTCGTACCATTGAAAATAATGAGGAAGTCGGAATTAGACCGAATAAAACATATTAATCATTTGTAGCAGCAATGGGTGGTCATCGTAAACTAAATTTTATTGAACAAGATGATGCCAAAGAATTTGAGAAGTACTTATTAAGAACGAAAGAGAAGAATCAAAATTTCTTTTATGAGCTTAATCTTAAAGTTGATCACTCTATCAAAAATGCATTTTGGGCTAATGCAAGAAGTATGGCTGCGTATGAGTATTTTGAAGATGTTATTTCATTTGATATGACTTACAAAACAAATAAGTAATTTTTTTTGTTCTGGTTTCGGTTCTTTGTAATATAGTATTCGGTTCATACGCACAATTAGTTTCGGTTCATAACGGATTTTTTTTTCTGGTGTCTATTACATGTACAATTTAGCTTTTGGTTCTTTTGTTGGTGTGAATCACCATGGTCAGTCAAAGACTTCTTGGATGTGCTTTGATAAAAAAAAATGAAGATATTCAGTCATTCAAATATTTATTTGAATGTTGGTTTCGTAGCATGGGAAAAAAGGGAGTAAACACCCAATCCGGTCCTCGTTCGTTTTCACGAAGGACAAAGCGGTCCCTGTCCAAAAAAAGGGACACTTCGACCCTCAACCTTTTTATTATGGGATAATACGGTCCCTCTGTTAAAAAAATTATTAAATAATAATAAAAATTAATTTTGTGGGGGTTTTATTTGTATTTTGTGGGGGTTTTAAACCTCCACAAACTATTAATAACTTTGTTTTTAAAAAATTCCTTCATCAATGGTGGTTAAATGAAGAAAAACCATTGATAAAAATGATGCCACAAAATAAAAGTAATTATAGTATAATACCTTTTAAAGGAAAAAAATAACATGGAATAAGAAATAAAAGAAGAAAACTTTAATGTTGATAATATTGGTATTGGTGATGATGACGGTAGAAGAGATAATGATGATGATAAAATATGGTTACACAATAAAAATAATAGAAGTAAGAGTGATAATAATGAGGATGAAAAAGATAATGGTAGTAGTGGTAGTAATTGGTTATATTGTTGAAAAGATTTTTGTGGGGGTTTAAAACCCCCACAAAATACAAATAAAACACTCCACAAAACTAATTTTTATTATTATTTAATGAATTTTTTAACAGAGGGACCGTATTGTCCCAAAATAAAAAGGTCGAGGGTCGAAGTGTCTCTTTTTTTTGGACAGGGATCGCTTTGTCTTTCGTGAAAATGGACAAGGATCGGATTGGGTCTTTACTCGAAAAAAGGCACCAAAAGGGATTCTTACCAATCAATGTATATAGATGCAAAGGGCTGCTGAAATGCCAACAACAATTCACATATGGTATATTTGGCATATTATAAAGAAAATTCCACATAAATTAAATGGTTACAAGAGACAAAAAAAATTGAACAAGAGATGAGTCATGTTGTTTGGAACTTGTTTACAAAAGATGTATTTGACAGAAATTGAAATGATTTTGTCATGAAGTATGGTGTTGGAGGCAACAAGTGACTTCCAGTTAACTGTGGTTTAAAAGGTAGAGAAAATCGAGATTTTACGTGAAATCAAAAAGGTAAATTAAGAACATAATACGCCAAATTTTAACAAGATTTAAATTGTATAATCGTCAGACTTAGTACAAATTTCGTAAAATCGATAGACCCATTTAAAATCATAATATCAGAAGATTTTAAGAGTTAAATCGAGATTTTAACTACTATGGTGGTTTTATTCTAATTAATTGATGTTATTTTTTTTAGTAAAAATGGGTATAACTTTTAGTTCATTTTATGTCTGATTTTTTGAATTCTGTCCCATTTTGCAGAGCTCTTTGAAGATTGTCATTTATGGATTTTAGTTTATCTTGTTCACCACTTTTAGGCTTGGATGAGAAGCACACAAAGGAGCGAGAGCATGCATGCTTTTTTTAATAAGTTGATTACACGCAATAGCTCCTTGATTCAATTTGTGAAGGAATATGATAATTGCCTAGGAAACAGAGAGTAAAGAGATAGAGAATTTGATGTTGCAGATTTTTATACTATCATACAGTGTGCAACAAAATCATCAATAGAAGCTCAATTTCGGCATGTGTATACTCATGAGAAGTTCAGGAAAGTTCAAGCATAATTTAAAGGAAAGGTGAATTGCATTACAAGATCAACGCAGTCTGCTCTAGGTTTTACAGCATATGAAGTTGTAGAACAAGTTTCTAACTCAACATTCAACAAGTTTGTTATTATATACGGTGTGATATCATGTGAAGTAAAATGTCAGTGCTTATTGTTTGAGTCAAGGGTATATTATGCCATCATTCTTTGAGTGTCTTAAGTTTTGAGCGAGTAGATAAAGTGGTATCAAAATATATATTGCAACACTGGAGTAAGAACGTAAAGAGGAGGCGCATACATATCAAGAGTAACCAAGACGAGCATTTATTGGAGCCAAGAAGTAAGAAATTTGATGATTTGATATTTTGCTAGCATAATATTTGTGCATTTGTGTCAGAATATGAGGAGTTGACTGGAATTCTGCCCCGTGCTTTTGATAAGATCATGGCTAAGATGCAAGAATATCAAGCAAAAAGTAAAGGTAAATGTTCATTATGATCTCATGAAGATGCTACATTGAATGATGTTAACGACCTTTAAAATCCCCCACATGTTAGAACAAGAGGATGTCCCAAGAATAGATTAGGATCGAATGTGGAAAAAAAGATCGCAAATACATCAAAGAAAAAGAAAAAAGCAACTCTAAGTGAGGTAACATTGACTTGCTTTTGATTAGGCAAAAATATGTTTGTGCATGTTAGTACATTTGCTAATATATAATTTATTTCTTTTGCAGTTGAACCTTTTAGATGGTGGATCAATAATCCAGTCAAGCTCTAGCCTTTATCATGCACAAGATATGAATTATCCTGGAGAAGATATGTCACACTATGATAGAAGTTTCGATGTTTAGTAAAATAAATTTCAGTTCATTTATGTTTTACTCATATAATGTTTTTTCCTTTGATGAAAATGAGGGTTAATTTCTTATTTCTGTTATGTTTTATTGAATAATCACTTTTTGATTTTTCAAATTAGTTTCTGTAATTGTGTTGTGGTAAGCAGTTTAAGTATTTATTAGAATATTTTTGGTTTATTTATGTCTAAATTTCGGTTCGTTTGTGTTTTTGCCACTAATGAGGTTTGATAAATACATTCAATTTATTTAGTGTGAACCTAAATTCATTCAAATTAATCTGATCTCAATACAGCCCAAACATTTTCAACAAATAAATCAAAAGAAATTTAAGAAAAGATTTTCAAACATATATATTAACATTTACAAAGAGTCAAAGAAGTGTTTGCCTCTTTACAACTCCTTACAAAATAGTGTTCAAGAATGTCAATAGAAATTCATTACAATTTAGAAGATTGAACCTATTTACTTTTTATAACCCCAGATGATAATCTACAAAAAAAACTTGAGAGAGCAGCAAAAGGCTTTGAGATTCTTATGACTTCAGATCCATCAATGACTTTGTCTCTCAATATATTTATCTTATCTAAAAGAATGGTTAGACTATATTCATGCCTAAAAGTATCAATTTGCTCTTACAATTGAAAGAAATTTATTAATTTGTATTAATTTAAAAGTAGAGGATCAACTATGTTTAATGATACTTACCTGTTTTCAATTTTTACATGTGTATTTTTCCTTTTTGATTCTTTTGGAATTCATTGTTTGCAGTCATTTCATGATGTATATTTCGCAATCCCAATTAATAAAGAAATAAGAAAGTAAAATATGATTAATAGGACAGACACATAAAAACATAGTAAACATATTAAATAACACTACTATAGCAAAAAATAAAAAGAAGATTGATACGATGTTTGTTGACCGCTGATCGAAATATATGGTGCGTTAACACCCTCTTCGTTTTCTACCAAAGGTTTTGCCCTAGCATAGACCCTCATTTGGGATACTATAAACTCTGAAAAGGATAGAAATCCAAATATAAAAAGCACAACAAAACCAACAAAAAAACAAAAAATGCACTCCAATTCAGTAATAGCTGCACCAAAACAAGCACATAAACAATGCTCAATCAGGCACAAAAAGTGATTGATATGATTTAATTTAATTAGAGCAGAAGCACCAGAAATAAGAAATTTCATAAGGAAAACAAAAATAAGTATTATGTAAATAACTTACAACAAATTTATTCAAAGCTCTTCTTTCGACAGACACATCTTCTTTTTTGATAGGGTCAAGTACATGAAAAATCTTCTTTTGAACATCAGCAATCCACAACCACCAATGGCCTCCATGACAAATTGGTGCAAACAGCTGAAGTTTAGGCAAATGATAGAATATTTTAGTTTAAATGATACCAAATGACAGACTTATTTAAGAAGTTTTAGAAATCATAACTTACAAATGGATAGCATGCTAGTTTTTTTTTTATCCAGAAAAGGTAGGTAGTCCTTAAATTCATTTATCTGGAAGGCCTTCTTAGTGTTTAGATCAATGTACTCGTACTTATGCTTCGACAACATGGAATTCTGCAAAATGAACCAAAATAAGTTTCTTGTATCATACCATACATAATCAAAACGAACCGAAACTAATGATAGCTTACCACAACCTCTGTTGGGAGCAATATATTTATTCATCAAATCTGTGACATTTTTTGTTGTTTAGAAGCATACACAGTACGAAGACCACCTATAGGACCAAAATTTATTAGATATGGGAATATAACTTTTTAGGAAAATCATCAACGTTAATGTAATAACAGAAGAATTTACCGTATTTTTTTATGTGTTCTATGGGTCTTAGGGACAAGAAGTGGCATCTATTCCCCTCTAAATGAGCTTTATGGTCCAAGAGGAATATGGTATCGAACTCACTGCTTGGCCCATTTTAGTTAGTCTTGATATGCGTCATTCACTAATAACATTTTTTTCTCAACTCCTCTGTTATTTTTTTCTTTTACCGGAGTCTTGTACTTTTCAAGGGTGCTCAAACTCTGCTCCAGATTTGTTTCTTTCGCATATTGCAATGTTACTGCCACTCTAGCATCCATCACTATCTCGACCAAACTTTTAATTTGTGTTATTATTGGTGCAGAGTTCGGTGGATTTATGCCAAGGTCGAATGAAGGTACACTAAAATCATCTTCCAAATGCTGAGGATGGGGAGGACTGCAAGATGACAGAGAAAAATTTTCAAAAATGATAAAAAATTATTATGATATAACATCAAAACTAATAAAAAGATTTTCAATAGAACTTATTCATCAACAGGAGATTCTTGCTTTGATTTTCTTGCCGAAGTTTCTGTGGAGGCTTGCTGTTGAGGTTGTGGAGGACAGCTGTATTACACAGTAAAGTGTTTTAAAATAAACCGAAATTATTATGATATAGCATCAAAACTAGTAGAAAGAATTTTAAGTAGAACTTACTCATTAACAAAAGCTTCTTGCTCTGATTTTCTTGCCAAAATTTCTGCAGCAGCTTGCTGTTGAGTTTGTGGAGGTCAGCTGGATTACACAGTAAAGTGTTTCAAAATGAACCAAAATTATTATGATATAGTAACAGAAATAGTAAAAAGGATTTTAAGTAGAACTTACTCATTAACAGAAACTTCTTGCTCTAATTCCCTTGCCAAAATTTCTGCGGGAGCTTGCTGTTGAGGTTGTGGAGGGTAGTTCGATTACACAGTAAAGTGTTTCAAAATGAAATGAAATTATTATGATATATCATTAAAACTAATAAAAAGAATTTTAAGTAGAACTCATTCATTAACAGAAGCTTCTTCTATTTGAGTTTCTGAAGGGACAGAGGTAAAGGTTGTAATATGATGAGCGGATATTTTATACGCTTTTTGGGGGGTAATTTCATGTAGTTTTTAGTATGTTTTAGTTAGTTTTTAGTATATTTTTATTAGTTTTTAGGCAAAAATTATATTTCTGGACTTTACTATGAGTTTGTGTGTTTTTTCTGTGATTTTAGGTATTTTCTGGCTGAAATTGAGGGAGCTGAGCAAAAAGCTGACTCAAGCTGAAAAAGGACTGCTGATGTTGTTGGATTCTAACCTCCCTGCACTTGGAATAGATTTTTTGGAGCTACAGAAGTCCTATTGACGCGCTCTCAATTGGGTTAGAAAGTAGACATCTAGGGCTTTCCAGCAATATATAATAGTCCATACTTTGCGTGAAGATAAACGACGTAAACTGGCGTTTAACGCCAGTTCCATGTTGCATTCTGGCGTTGAACGCTAGAAACAGGTTACAAGTTGGAGTTGAACGCCAGAAACAGGTTACAACCTGACGTTTAACTCCAGAAACAGCCCAGCCACGTGAGAAGCTCAAGTCTCAGCCACAGCACACACCAAGTGGGCCCCAGAAGTGGATTTCTACACTATCCATCTTAGTTTACTCATTTTCTGTAAACCTAGGTTATTAGCTTAGTATTTAAACAACTTTTAGAGATTTATTTTGGATCTCATGACATTTTATATCTGAACTTTGTACTTTTTGATGGCATGAGTCTCTAAACTCCATTGTTGGGGGTGAGGAGCTCTGCAGCATCTCGATGAATTAATGCAATGATTTCTGTTTTCCATTCAAACACACTTGCTTCTATCTAAGATGCTGATTCGTACTTAACTGTGATGGATGTGATGATCAGTGACACTCATCACCATTCTCAACCCATGAACGGGTGCCTAACAAACACCTCCATTCTACATTAGATTGAATGAGTATCTCTTAGATTCTCTAATCAGAATCTTCGTGGTATAAGCTAGAATCCATTGGCAGCATCCTTGAGAATCCGGAAAGTCTAAACCTTGTCTGTGGTATTCCGAGTAGGATTCAGGGATTGGATGACTGTGACGAGCTTCAAACTCGCGAGTGTTGGGCGTAGTGACAGACGCAAAAGGATCAATCGATCCTATTCCGACATGATCGAGAACCGACAGATGATTAGCCGTGCTGTGACAGAGCATTTGGACCATTTTTACTGAGAGGATAGGAAGTAGCCATTTACAACGGTGACGTCCTATATACAGCTTGCCATGGAAGGAGCCTTGCGTGTTTGAAAGTGAGAAAGCATTATGTTACAGGAATTCAGAAGACAAAACATCTCCAAAACTCCAACATATTCTCCATTATTGAGTAACAATTACTTATTTTATGCCCTTTCACTTTTTACAATTGAAACTAAAGAACTCTATTGGTATCCTGATTGAGAATAATAAGATAACCATAGCTTGCTTCAAGCCAACAATCTCTGTGGGATTCGACCCTTACTCACGTAAGGTATTACTTGGACGACCCAGTGCACTTGCTGGTTAGTTGTGCGGAATTACATAGTGTGAGTGTGATTTTCGTGCACCAAGTTTTTGGCGCCGTTGCCGGGGATTGTTTGAGTTTGAACAACTGAAGGTGAATCTTGTTGCTTAGATTAGAAAAAATTTGTCTTTTTGGTTTAGAGTCACTAGAATTGCATCTTTTATTATTCCCTTTTAAAATATTTTGTTTCTTTTTCTTCAAAAATATTATTTTTCTGTATTAATTATTAGTTTTTTTGTGAGTTTAGTGTCATGTTCTAAGTTTGGTGTCAATTGCATATTTTTTGTGTGCCTTCAATTTTTCAAAAAAAAAATAGTTTTTCTCCGTTTAGTTCATGCATTTTTTGAATGTGTCTATTTTCTTGGGAATAGTTGCCCCTTTGAATTTTCCTTTTAAAATTTTTTTTCAAAAATAATTTTTCTTTGATTAAATCTTGTGCCAAATTTTAAGTTTGGTATTTTCTTGTTAATTTTTCCTTAGTTTTCTAAAAATTTTAAGTTTGGTGTTCTTTCTTTTGTTCTTGGTGTTCTTGTGAGTTTTCAAGGTGTTCTTGAGTCTTCTTTGTGTTTTGATCTTAATTTTTAAGTTTGGTATTCCTTGGTGTTTTCCCTCCAAAATTTTCGAAAGCAAGGAACATTAGATCTAAAAATTTTAAGTCTTGTGTCTTTTGTGTGTTTTTCTCTTTCATCATAAAATTCAAAAATAAAAAATTATCTTTTCTAACTATCTTTAAGCAAATTTTTCAAATTTTTCTATAAAAATTCAGATTTCAATTTCAAAAATTTTCAAAATCTTATCCTTTTAAGATTTTTTTAAAAAAATCACATCTTTTTCAAAAATATCCTAACCACTTTTTCTCTCCTCATTTTTTTCGAAAATTTTTAAAATATTTTTTTAATTTTATTTTTATTTTTTATTTTATTTTATTTTATTATTTCAAAAATTACCTTTTTTATAATAAAATAAATAAAATAAATCCACATCATCTCCCTTTCTCCATCATGGACCTAAGTGGAAATGAATAGTTCAGAAGGACTCTGGGGTCATATGCTAACCCCACTACTGCTTTATATGGGAGTAGTATCTGTGTACCCTCCATCGGAGTCAGTAGTTTTGAGTTGAATCCTCAGCTCATTATCATGGTGCAGCAAAGTTGCCAGTATTTCGGTCTTCCATAAGAAGAACCTACAGAGTTTCTGGCACAATTTTTACAAATTACTGACACAGTACATGATAAGGAAGTAGATCAGGATGTCTACAGATTGTTACTGTTTCCATTTGCTGTAAAAGACCAAGCTAATAGGTGGTTAAATAACCAACCTAAGACTAGCATAAGGACATGGAAACAGCTGTCAGAAAAATTCCTGAATCAATATTTTCCTTCAAAACGGATGACACAACTAAGGCTGAGCATTCAAGGCTTTAAAAAAAGAGATAATGAATCTCTTTATGATGCCTGGGAGAGATACAGAGAGATGCTAAGAATACCCCTCTGAAATATTTTTAGAGTGGGTGCAGTTAGACATCTTCTATTATGGGCTTACAGAGAAAGCTCAGATTTCTATAGACCACTCAGCTGGTGGATCTATACACATGAGAAAGGCAATTGAAGAAGCTCAAGAGCTCATTGATACAGTTGCCAGAAATCAACATCTGTACCTAAGTAGTGAACCTTCCATGAAAGAAGAGGCTAAAACAGTAACTGCTGAACTAAGTCCTGCAGAACAAGTTACTGAATTCAATCAGTAATTAGATTTTCTAACAAAACAGCTAGCCGAATTCAAGGAAATACTACAAGAGACAAGAATGGCTAATATAAATATGGAAGTGTAGCTAAAGCAAACAGAACAGCAGTTATCAAAACAAATAACAGAAGAGTGCCAAGCAGTTCAATTAAGAAGTGGAAAAACATTAAATACCTCACTTCAAGGCAGCAGGAAGCCAAGAAATAAACAAACTGCTACCCAAAATCCCTCTGAGGACAGTTAGAGCCCAGAGAGAAATAATTCTAGCGCTCAAATGCCAGAAAAGGGGTGGAGAGCTGGCGTTGAACGCCCAACCCATGCTCAGTCCTGGCGTTCAACGCCAGAAACAGGCAAGGAATTGGCATTGAACGCCCAAAGGAAGCACAGTTCTGGCGTTCAGACGCCAGAAACAGGTAAGGAGTTGGCGTCTAACGCCACTCCAGCTTCCACCCCTGGCATTCAAATGCCAGTGGGGGATTAGACACATACAAGTGCTGATAGCAACCCCTCTAAAAAGGCTTCTCAACCCACATCTGTAGGCAATAAACCTGCAACAACTAAGGTTGAGGAATTCAAAGCCAAAATGCCTTATCCTCAGAAACTCTGCCAAGCAGAACAAGATAAGCAATTTGCCCGCTTTGTAGACTATCTCAGGACTCTTGAAATAAAGATTCCGTTTGCAGAGGCATTTGAGCAAATACCCTCTTATGGTAAGTTCATGAAAGAGATCTTAAGTCATAAGTAGGATTGGAGAGAAACTGAAAAAGTTTACCTCACTGAAGAATGTAGTGCAGTCATTCTAAAAAGCTTACCAGAAAAGCTTAAAGATCCCGGAAGCTTTATGATACCATGCATATTAGAGGGTACTTGTACCAAGCAATCTCTATGTGATCTTGGGGCAAGTATCAACCTAATACCTGCAACCACTATCAGAAAGCTTGGTTTGACTGAAGAAGTCAAACCAACCCGGATATGTCTCCAACTTGCTGATGGCTCCATTAAATACCCATCAGGCGTGATTGAAGACATGATTGTCAAGGTTGGGCCATTTGCCTTTCCTATTGACTTTGTGGTGCTGGAAATGGAGGAGCACAAGAGTGCAACTCTCATTCTAGGAAGACCTTTCCTAGCAACTGGATGAACCCTCATTGACATCCAAAAAGGGGAAGTGACACTGAGAGTCAATGAGGATGAGTTTAAGTTGAATTTTGTCAAAGCTATGCAGCATCCAGACACCCCAAACGATTGCATGAGCATTGATATTATTGACTTTCTGGTAAAAGAGGTAAATATGACTGAGAGTCTTGAATCAGAGCTAGAGGATATCTTTAAAGATACTCAGCCTAATTTGGAGGAACCAGAGAGAATAATAGAACCTCTGAAAATCCCTCAGGAAGAGGGGAAACCTCCTAAACCCGAGCTCAAACCATTACCACCATCCCTGAAATATGCATTTTTAGGAGAAGATGATACCTTTCCTGTAATCATAAGTTCTACCTTAGAGCCACAGGAAGAGGAAGCACTAATTCCAGTGCTAAGGACACACAAGACAGCTCTTGGGTGGTCCATCAGTGATCTTAAGGGCATTAGCTCAGCCAGATGCATACACAAAATCCTATTGGAGGGTGACGCTAAGCCAGTGGTTCAACCACAGAAGCAGCTGAATCCAGCCATGAAGGAGGTGGTGCAGAAGGAGGTCACTAAATTACTAGAGGCTGAGATTATTTATCCCATTTCTGATAGCCCCTGGGTAAGCCCTGTCCAAGTCGTCCCTAAGAAGGGTGGTATGACAGTGGTTCATAATGAAAAAATGAACTGGTTCCTACAAGAACAGCTACATGGTGGCGTATGTGTATTGATTATAGAAGACTCAATACAGCCACCAGAAATGATCATTTTCCTTTACCATTCATAGACCAGATGCTAGAAAGACTGGCAGGTCATGAATACTACTGCTTCCTGGATGGATATTCAGGTTATAATCAAATTGTAGTAGATCCTCAGGATCAAGAGAAAACAGCATTCACATGTCTATCTGGAGTATTTGCATACAGAAGGATGCCATTTGTCTTGTGCAATGCACCTGCAACCTTTCAAAGGTGCATGCTCTCTATTTTCTCTGATATGGTGGAAAAATTTCTAGAAGTCTTCATGGATGACTTTTCAGTATTTGGAGACTCATTCAGCTCCTGTCTTGACCATCTAGCACTTATTCTAAAGAGGTGCCAAGAGACTAACTTGGTTTTAAATTGGGAAAAATGTCACTTTATGGTGACTGAAGTAATTTTCCTTGGGCACAAAATTTCGAACAAGGGAATAAAGGTGGATCAAGCTAAGGTAGAGGTAATTGAAAAATTACCACCACCTGCCAATGTTAAGGGAATCAGAAGCTTTTTGGGGCATGCAGGATTCTATAGGAGGTTTATAAAAGATTTTTCAAAAATTGCCAAACCTCTGAGTAATCTGCTAGCTGTTGACACGCCATTTATCTTTGATAAGGAGTGTCTACAGGCGTTTGAGACTCTGAAAGCTAAGCTGGTCACAGCACCAGTCATCTCTGCACCAGACTGGACATTACCATTTGAACTGATGTGTGATGCCAGTGACCATGCCATTGGTGCAGTGTTGGGACAAAGGCATGACAAGCTTCTGCACGTCATTTAATATGCCAGTCGTATTTTAAATGACGCACAGAAGAACTACACAACCACAGAAAAAGAGTTACTTGCAGTGGTTTTCGCCATTGACAAGTTCATATCTTATTTAGTAGGATCAAAAGTGATTGTGTATACTGACCATGCTGCTCTTAAATATCTACTCACAAAGCAGGATTCAAAACCCAGACTCATCAGATGGGTGTTGCTTCTGCAGGAGTTTGATATAGAAATAAGAGACAGAAAAGGGACAGAGAACCAAGTAGCAGATCACCTGTCCCAAATAGAACCAGTAGAAGGGGCGTCCTTCCCTCTTACTGAGATCTCTGAAAACTTTCCGGATGAGCACCTCTTTGCCATCCAGGAAGTGCCATGGTTCGCAGATATTACAAACTACAAGGCAGTGAGATTCATACCCAAAGAGTACAGTAGGAAGCAATCAAGAAATTGATCACGGATGCAAAGTACTATCTTTGGGATGAACCATACCTCTTCAAGAGATGTGCAGACGGAGTAATCTGTTGATGTGTGCCTAAAGAAGAAGCACAGAAGATCCTCTGGCACTGCCATAGATCACAGTATGGAGGACATTTTGGAAGTGAGCGAACAGCCACAAGAGTCCTCCAATGTGGCTTCTACTGGCCTACTCTCTATAAAGACTCCCGAGTGTTTGTACTTAATTGTGACAGTTGCCAAAGATCTGGCAATCTACCTCACAGTTATGCCATGCCTCAACAAGGGATCTTGGAGATTGAGTTGTTTGATGTATGGGGTATTGACTTCATGGGGCCTTTCCCACCATCATACTCAAACACTTATATTCTGGTGGCAGTGGATTATGTATCCAAATGGGTGGAAGCTATTGCAACACCCACTAATGATACTAAGACAGTGCTGAAATTCCTCCAGAAACACATCTTCAGCAGATTTGGTATCCCTAGAGTACTAATCAGTGATGGGGCACTCATTTCTGCAATAAACAGCTTTACTCTGCTTTGGTTCGATATGGAGTTAGCCACAGGATAATTACTCCATATCATCCATAGACAAATGGGCAAGCTGAAATCTCTAATAGAGAACTTAAAAGAATCCTAGAACGGATTGTGATTAACCGTAGAAGGGATTGGGCAAGAAGCTTGGATGATGCTTTGTGGGCATACAGAATAGCATTCAAGACTCCTATAGAAACTTCTCCATACCAGCTTGTGTATGGAAAAGCCTGTCACTTGCCAGTGGAACTGGAACATAAGGCCTATTGGGCAACCGGATTCCTAAACCTTGATGCCATGTTAGCTGGAGAAAAACGATTGCTCCAGTTAAATGAGCTAGAGGAATTCAGACTCAATGCTTTCGAAAATGCAAAAATTTACAAAGAGAAAGCAAAAAGATGGCATGATAAGAAGTTGTCATCCAGAGTCTTTGAGCCAGGGCAGAAAGTTTTGCTGTTTAATTCTAGGCTTAGATTATTCCCCGGGAAATTGAAATCTCGGTGGAGAGGTCCGTATGTTATTACAAGTGTGTCACCATATGGATACGTAGAGCTTCAGGATAATGACTCTGACAAAAAGTTCATTGTTAATGGATAGAGAGTTAAACATTATCTTGAAAGCAATTTTGAGCAAAAATACTCAAAACTGAGGCTTGATTAAAGCTGAGTAATAGTCTAGCTAAAGACAATAAATAAGCACTTGCTGGGAGGCAACCCAGCCATTAACAAAGCTTATTTTTTAATTAATTTATTTTATAGGTTAATATTAATTTTCTTTAAAGGTAAAATGGAAATTGCATGAGTTCACAGAGTCACAAAAGGATTCAGAGGATAAATCGGCAAAAAGAAGCTCACTGGTGCGAAAAAGCCAGTAAGAGCTGTTTTGGGCATTGAACGCCAGAAAGAAGCATCTTCTGGGCGTTAAACGCCAGAAAGAAGCACCTTTTAGGCATTGAACGCCAGATTTACAATGTCCTAGGCGTTCAGAAAAACGCCCAGTGACAAAAGAATTCCTGGCGTTTAACACCAGCCAGAAGCAACAGGTGGGCATTAAACGCCCAGGAGAAGCTACAGATGGGCGTTAAACGCCCAAAACATGCAGCGTTTGGGCGTTTAATGCCAGGATTGTGGGGAGGAGGTGAATTTGTTTTCAACTCAAATTTTTCCATTTTTCACGTTTCAATTCATGATTTCTTGCATAAACATGTTACAAACTCCCACCTTTCAAAGTTCAATTCCAAAAATTTTTAATCCTAATTTCTAAAATCCCTTTTCAAAGATATCAAATGTATCTTAATTCATAAACACAAAATTTTTTTTAATCCTCCTCAACTTCTTTTCAAATCTTTTTAAATTCTTTTCAAATCTTTTCAAACTCATCATATTTTCTTTTTAAAATTCAGATTTATCTTTTTCAAATATCTTTAATAACTTTTTAATTTTAAATTATATCTTTTTCCTATCAAACTTATCTTTTACAAATCATATCTTCTATCTTATCTTTTTTCAAAATTTTCGAAAACCCACCCCTCCCTTTAAATCCACATTCGGCCTCCCTCCTCTCATCCACCATTCGAAATTAGCTCTCCTTCTATCCCCCTCCTTTCTTTTCTTTTGCTTGAGAACAAGCAAACCTCTAAGTTTGGTGTGTTTATCCGTGATCACTAAGCCATACCCACTAAGATCATGGCTCCTAAGGGAAAGCAAACCACTCCAAGAGGCAAGAAAGAGAATATTCAAAAACCACTTTGGAATCAAGGAAAGTTCTTAACCAAAGAACATTCAGACCATTACTACAAAATAATGGGTCTAAGATTAGTGATCCCGGAAGTCAAATTTGATCTGAAAGAAGATGAATATCCGGAGATCCAAGAGCAAATTCGAAACAGGAGCTGAGAAATCCTAGCTAATCCTGAAACAAAGGTGGGAAGAAACATGGTTCAGGAATTCTACTCTAATCTGTGGCAAACAGACAGGCAGATAATATCTGAAACTGCCCTCTATGACTATCGAACCTTGGTTAGAGGAAAGATTGTTCACATCCACCCTGACAAAATCAGGGAGATCTTTAAGCTACCTCAGCTGAAAGATGACCCAGACTCCTTTAATAGGAGAATGATGAGAACAAGTAAGGGCTTGGACAAGATTCTAGAGGACATATGCCTCCCTGGAACCAAGTGGACAACCAACACAAAGGGTGTCCCAAATCAACTCAAGAGAGAAGATCTCAAACCAATCGCCAGAGGCTGGCTGGACTTCATTGGGCATTCTATACTGCCCACTAGCAACCGCTCTGAAGTCACCATTAAAAGAGCAGTAATGATCCATTGCATTATGTTCGGAAAAGAAGTGGAAGTTCATTAGCTAATTTCGTGTGAACTTTACATAATTGCAAACAAGAACTCCAAAGATGCCAAATTGGCTTATCCAAGCTTAATCTCTATGCTATGTAAAGATGCTGGGGTGAAGATGGGAGTAACTGAGTATATCTTAGTTGAGAGACCAATCACCAAAAAGTCAATGGAGGGACAACAGGTGCAGGACGACCCCATCAAGAGGAGAGCATAGGAGTTCCTCCTGGAAATCCCTCAAATTGAATACTGGGAGTGCCTTGAAGCATCTGTCACCAATTTGCAAGAAGCTATGGAGCGACTAAAGGAAGAACATCAAAATCAAAATAGCATGCTTTGCAAACTACTTAAGGAACAAGAAGAACAAGGGTGTGAACTGAGGAAACTGAAACGTTAGAAGCTGTCTCTTGAAGGGCCAAGCACCCCACAGATTAAAGGAGCATCCACCTCCCAAAATAAAGGTTGTTGAGTCCTAATCTTAGTTTTAACTCTGTGATAATTGTTCTTTATATATGAAGTAGTAGTAATTAGTATCTCTATTTTGATTTTATCTCCAATTAAGCTATAATTTATTTTTCTCATCATCATCAAATATGAATAAAATAGTAGATTTTTAGAATAAAAAAGAAATA
Organism: Arachis hypogaea; assembly: GCF_003086295.3. NCBI lineage: Eukaryota > Viridiplantae > Streptophyta > Magnoliopsida > Fabales > Fabaceae > Arachis > Arachis hypogaea. The sequence continues at coordinate 25,745,579 of NC_092044.1, read as the reverse complement.
TTTTTTCGAGTTCTTAATAAGGAAAATTCTAATTATTTATATGTGGTGGCAATACTATTTGTCTTCTGAATGAATGCTTGAACAATGCATATTTTTGATATTGAATTTTATGAATGTTAAAATTGTTAGCTCCTAAAAGAATGATGAACAAGAGAAATATTATTGCTGATCTGAAAAATTATGAAATTCATTCTTGAAGCAAGAAAAAGTAGTGAAAAAAAAGCAAAAGAGGTAGAAAAAGCCAATAGCCCTTTAAACTAAAAGGCAAGGGTGAAAAGGATCCAAGGCTTTGAGCATCAATGGATAGGAGGGCCCAAGAAAATAAATCCAGGCCTAAGCAGCTAAATCAATCTGTCCCTAACCATGTGCTTGTGGCATGTAGGTCTAAGTGAAAAACTTGAGACTGAGTGGTTAAAGTCGTGATCCAAGGCAAAAGAGTGTGCTTAAGAACTCTGGACACCTCTAATTGGGGACTTTAGCAAAGCTAAGTCACAATCTGAAAAGGTTCACCCAGTTATGTGTCTGTGGCATTTATGTATCCAGTGGTAATACTGGAAAACAAAGTGCTTAGGGCCACGGCCAAGACTCATCAAGTAGCTGTGTTCAAGAATCAACATACTAAACTAGGAGAATCAATAATACTATCTGAATTCTGAGTTCCTATGGATGCCAATCATTCTGAATTTCAAAGGATAAGGTGAGATGCCAAAATTGTTCGGAAGCAAAAAGCTACTAGTCCCGCTCATCTAATTAGAATATGAGCTTCACTTAAAACTCTGAGATATTATTGCTTCTTGATTTTTTTATCCTATTTTATTTATCTAGTTGCTTGGAGACAAGCAACAGTTTAAGTTTGGTGTTGTGATGAGCGGATATTTTATACGCTTTTTGGGGGTAATTTCATGTAGTTTTTAGTATGTTTTAGTTAGTTTTTAGTATATTTTTATTAGTTTTTAGGCAAAAATTATATTTCTGGACTTTACTATGAGTTTGTGTGTTTTTTCTGTGATTTCAGGTATTTTTTGGCTGAAATTGAGGGAGCTGAGCAAAAAGCTGACTCAGGCTGAAAATGGACTGCTGATGCTGTTAGATTCTGACCTCTCTGCAATCGGAATGGATTTTTTGGAGCTACAGAAGTCCAATTGGCGTGCTCTCAATTGGGTTGGAAAGTAGACATCCAGGTCTTTCCACACTTATTAATATATAATAGTTCATACTTTGCACGAAGATAAATGACGTAAACTGGCGTTTAACGCCAGTTCCATGTTGCATACTGGCGTTGAACGCCAGAACCAGGTTACAAGTTGGAGTTGAACGCCGGAAACAGGTTACAACCTGACGTTTAACTCCAGAAACAGCTCAGGCATGTGAGAAGCTCAAGTCTCAGCCCCATCACACACCAAGTGGGCCCCAGAAGTGGATTTCTGCACTATCCATCTTAGTTTACTTATTTTCTGTAAACCTAGGTTACTAGCTTAGTATTTAAACAACTTTTAGAGATTTATTTTGGATCTCATGACATTTTAGATCTGAACTTTGTACTTTTTGACGGCATGAGTCTCTAAACTCCATTGTTGGGGGTGAGGAGCTCTGCAACGTCTCGACGAATTAATGCAATGATTTCTGTTTTCCATTCAACCACGTTTGCTTCTATCTAAGATGTTGATTCGTACTTAACTGTGATGGATGTGATGATCCGTGACACTCATCACCATCTCAACCCATGAACGGGTGCCTGACAAACACCTCCATTCTACATTAGATTGAATGAGTATCTCTTAGATTCCCTAATCAGAATCTTCGTGGTATAAGCTAGAATCCATTGGCAGCATCCTTGAGAATCTGGAAAGTCTAAACCTTGTCTGTGGTATTCCGAGTAGGATTCAGGGATTGGATGACTGTGACGAGCTTCAAACTCGCGAGTGTTGGGCGTAGTGACAGACGCAAAAGGATCAATGGATCCTATTCCGACATGATCGAGAACCGACAGATGATTAGCCGTGCTATGACAGAGCATTTGGACCATTTTCACTGAGAGGATGGGAAGTAGCCATTGACAACGGTGACGCCCTACATACAGCTTGCCATGGAAGGAGCCTTGCATGTTCGAAAGTGAGAAAGCATTATGTTACAGGAATTCAGAAGACAAAGCATCTCCAAAACTCCAACATATTCTCCATTATTGAGTAACAATTACTTATTTTATGCCCTTTCACTTTTTACAATTGAAACTAAAGAACCCTATTGGTATCCTGACTGAGAATAATAAGATAACCATAGCTTGCTTCAAGCCAACAATCTCCGTGGGATTCGACCCTTACTCACGTAAGGTATTACTTGGACGACCCAGTGCACTTGCTGGTTAGTTGTGCGGAATTACCTAGTGTGAGTGTGATTTTCGTGCACCATAATACCCTACCACACAGAGCTTTACACTTAAGTCGTATAACAGAGGTGGTGAGGTATTATAACCTCTAATATAAAATATGCATGCATATAATAGCAGAGAGAGAACAATAAACTAGGAGCCTTGAAGAATAGGTGAAATAAAAGTCGCAAAATAAAAGCACATCGCTCTGAAAACAAGTTAACTTGCGTGCTAAGATAGCTATAGCTATCATGTATAAGATAACAAAGTAGGAATAGAGGGCCAAGGATACAAAATAAAATTGCTCCTACCTCAGCCCACGAAGTCAAAGTTGGCCGGATAATATTTACACATATATACATAACCAAAACCGAAATTTACATAAACAAAACCCTGTCTCTCCATAAGCCACTAAGAGGGTCAAAAGGAACAAGTCATGCAGAGAGAAAGCTAAGTACATATATATACATAACTATACTACAAAAAGTAACCCGATAACCACTTCGCTTCAGAAGCCCAGACGCCTAACGAGGTGCCTCTCGACATGCATCTGAAAAACAACAACATAGTATGGAGTGAAAACCAGGGTTTCTCAGCATGGTAAAGGTACCACACATATAAGATATAAGGTCCTGGGAATGCCAGAGGCAATCCTAGAACGCCAACACTCAAATTACAAACCTTAAAGTATTAAACAGAAACCATAAAAGGTAGTTTTCATAGAGTATCTAAGCCTAGCTTAACTTAATCTTGAATCTAAGTCTTTCCGCCTTTCCTTTATACCTCCATCTCCGACAACATAGCACAGACAAATAAGCAGATAAAGGCAAGCACAAGAAGGTTACAAGTACTGCAGGTAACAAATATACATTTAACATGGCAAGTACATTTAGACACACCCAGTTAATACACAAACAAGTAATTCAAGTAATATGCACATGATGCATGCCTAACCTATGGCTGATGAGTCTCATCTGTCGGTTATCAAGCCAACCTGACAAGTCCGGTTTGCTAAACCCTTGGACTGTCTCTCGTCGTGCATCCCCAAGTGTCCATGCATAGCTTTTTTTCATATATAAATATCAATTGCTCAATGGGGGTACCATTCTGATGAGCGGATAATTTATACACTTTTTGGCATTGTTTTTAGGTAGTTTTTAGTAGGATCTAGCTACTTTTAGGGATGCTTTCATTAGTTTTTTATGCAAAATTCACATTTTTGGACTTTACTATGAGTTTGTGTGTTTTTCTGTGATTTCAGGTATTTTCTGGCTGAAATTGAGGGACCTGAGCAAAAATCTGATTCAGGCTGAAAAAGGACTACTGATGTTGTTGGATTCTGACTTCCCTGCACTCGAAATGGATTTTCTAGAGCTACAAAACTTCAAATGATGCGCTCTCAACGGTTTTGGAAAGTAGACATCCAGAGCTTTCCAGAAATATATAATAGTCCATACTTTATTCGAGTTTAGATGACGCAAATTGGCATTCAACACTAGTTCCATGCTGCATTCTGGAGTAAAACGCCAGAAACACGTCACAAACCAGAGTTAAACGCAAAAAACACGTTACAACTTGGCGTTTAACTCCAAGAGAAGCCTCTACACGTGTAAAGCTCAAGCTCAGCCCAAGCACACACCAAAGTGGGCCACGGAAGTGGATTTCTGCACTTAGACTTATTTCTGTAAACCCTAGTAGCAAGTTTAGTATAAATAGAACTTTTTACTATTGTACTGGGGGTTAGTCTCTTGATCACATCTCTGGATTGTATTTTGATCCTTTGATCGCGTTTTGGAAGCTGGCCTCTCGGCCATGCTTGGACCATCACTTATGTATTTTCAACGGTGGAGTTTCTACACACCATAGATTAAGGTGTGGAACTCTGCTGTACCTCGAGTTTTAATGCAATTACTACTATCTTTTATTCAATTCAAGCCTATTCCTATTCTAAGATATTACTCGTACTTCAACCTGATGGATGTAATGATCCGTGACACTCATCACCGGTCCCTATGAACGCGTGCCTGACAACCACCTCCGTTCTACAAGCGAAAGCTAGAGTGAATATCTCTTGGATTCCTTAATCAGAATCTTCGTGGTATAAGCTAGAACCCTTTGGCGGCCACTCTTGAGGATCCAAAAAGTCTAAACCTTGTCTGTGGTATTCCGAGTAGGATTCAAAGATTGAATGGCTGTGATAAGCTTCAAATTCGCGATTGTTGGGCGTGGTGACAGACGCAAAAGAATCAATGGATTCTATTCCGACATGATCGAGAACCGACATATGATTAGTCGTGCTGTGACATAGCATTTGGAACATTTTCACTGAGAGGATGGGAAGTAGCCATTGACAATGATGATGCCCTACATATAGCTTGCCATGGAAAGGAGTAAGAAGGATTGAAGAAAGGCAGTAGGAAAGGAGAGATTCAACAGGGACAAAGCATCTCCATACACTTATCTGAAATCCCCACCAATGATTTACACAAGTATCTCTACTTTTATTTTATGCTTTAGTTATTATTATTTTCGAAAACCTCTACAACCATTATAATCTGCCTGACTGAGATTTACAAGATGACCATAGCTTGCTTCATACCAACAATCTCCGTGGGATCGACCCTTACTCACGTAAGGTTTATTACTTGGACGACCCAGTGCACTTGCTGGTTAGTTGTGCGAAGTTGTGAAGAATGTGAGTGAACCATATTAGTGTGCACTAAGTTCTTGGAGCCATTTCCAAGAATTGTTTGAGTTATAAAAAGTGTAAAACACAATTTTGCCTATCAAGTTTTTGGCGCCGTTGCCGGGGATTGTTCGAGTTTGGACAACTGACGGTTCATCTTGTTGCTCAGATTAGGTAATCTTCTTTTCAAAAAATTTTCAAAAATCTTTCAAAATTTTTTTCTCTTTTTCGTTTTTCTAAAAATAGTTTTAAAAAAAAATTATAAAATCATAAAATCAAAAATATTTTGTGTTTCTTGTTTAAATCTAGTGTCAATTTTTAAGTTTGGTGTCAATTGCATGTTTTTAAAATTTGTGCATTTTTCAAAAATTCATGCATGTGTTCTTCATGATCTTCAAGTTGTTCTTGATAAGTCTTCTTGTTTGATCTCTAATTTTTCTTGTTTTGTGTTTTTTGTTGTTTTTCATATGTATTTTTGCATTCATAGTGTCTAAGCATTAAAGATTTCTAAGTTTGGTGTCTTGCATGTTTTTTCTTTTCTTGAAAATTTTTCAAAAATATGTTCTTGATGTTCATCTTGACATTCAAAGTGTTCTTGGTGTTCATCTTGACATTCATAGTGTTCTTGCATGCATTATGTGTTTTGATCTTGCATTTTCATGTTTTGGGTCATATTTGTGTTTTTCTCACTCCTCATTAAAAATTTAAAAATAAAAAATATCTTTTTCTTATTTTGCTCATAATTTTCAAAAATTTGAGTTGACTTAGTAAAAAATTTTTAAAACTTAGCTATTTCTTATAAGTCAAGTCAAATTTTCAATTTTAAAAATCTCATCTTTTCAAAATCTTTTTCAAAAATCAAATCTTTTTCATTTTTCTTTCATGATTTTCGAAAATTTGAAAATTTATTTTCAATCTTTTTCTTATCTTTATTTCAAAATTTCGAAAACTTTACTAACAATTAATGTGATTGATTAAAAAATTTGAAGTTTGTTACTTTCTTGTTAAAAAAGGTTCAATCTTTAAATTCTAGAGTCATATCTTTTAGTTTCTTGCTAGTCAGGTAATCAATTTTAATTTTAAAAATAAAATCTTTTTTCAAAATATCTTTTTCAATCATATCTTTTTCAAAATATCTTTTTCAAATTATATCTTTTTCAAAATTGATTTCAAAAATTTTTTCTAACTTCTTATCTTTTCAAAATTGATTTTTAAATCTTTCTCAACTAACTAATTGACTATTTGTTTGTTTCTTATCTTTTTCAAAACCACCTAACTAATTTTATCTCTCTGATTTTGGAAAACTCCTCTCCCTTTTTCAAATATTCTTTTTAATTAACTAATTGTTTCAAATTTTAATTTTAATTTTATTTCTTCTCTCAATTTTCGAAAATCACTAACTGTTTTTCAAAAACAATTTTCGAATTTTAACTTTAATATTTTTCTTTTATTTTAGTTAATTTTCGAAAACTCTTCTCTCTCATCTCTTTCTATTTATTTATTCATTTACTAACACTTATCTTCATGTTAAAATTCGAACCCCCTCTTCCTCTCTGAGTTCGAATTTTCCTCTTTTCCTTCCTATATTCTTTTCTTCTTCTACTAACATAAAGGAATCTCTCTACTGTGGTAAAGAGGATCCTTATTATTATTTTTTGTTCCCTTCTTTTTCATATGAGCAGGAGCAAGGACAAGGACATTCTTGTTGAAGCAGATCCTGAACCTGAAAGGACTCTGAAAAGGAAACTAAGAGAAGCTAAATTACAATAATCTAGAGACAACCTTACAGAAATTTTCGAAAAGGAAGAGGAGATGGTAGCCGAAAATAATAGCGCAAGGAGGATGCTTGGTGACTATACTACACCTACTTCCAAATTTGATGGAAGAAGCATCTCAATCTCTGCCATTGGAGCAAACAATTTTGAGCTGAAACCTCAACTAGTTGCTCTAATGCAACAGAACTGCAAGTTTCATGGACTTCCATCAGAAGATCCCTATCAGTTTTTAACTGAATTCTTGCAGATCTGTGAGACTATTAAGACTAATGGAGTATATCCTGAAGTCTACAGGCTCATGCTTTTCCCTTTTGCTGTAAGAGACAGAGCTAGAATATGGTTGGACTCACAACCTAAAGATAACCTGGACTCTTGGGATAAGCTGGTCATAGCCTTCTTGGCTAAGTTCTTTCCTCCTCAAAAGCTAAGCAAGCTTAGAGTAGATGTTTAGACCTTCAAACAAAAAGATGGTGAATCCCTCTATGAAGCTTGGGAAAGATACAAGCAGATGACCAAAAGGTGTCCTTCTGACATGCTTTCAGAGTGGACCATTTTGAATATATTCTGTTATGGTCTATCTGAGTTCTCTAAGATGTCACTGGACCATTCTGCAGGTGGATCCATTCACCTAAAGAAAATTCCTGCAGAAGCTCAAGAACTCATTGACATGGTTGCAAATAACCAATTCATGTACACTTATGAGAGGAATTCTGTGAGTAATGGGACGCCTCAGAGGAAGAGAGTTCTTGAAATTGATGCTCTGAATGTCATATTGGCTCAGAACAAAATGTTGACTCAACAAGTCAACATGATTTCTCAAAGTCTGAATGGATGGCAAAATGCATCCAACAGTACTAAAGAGTCATCTTCTGAAGAAGAATCTTATGATCCTGAGTACCCTGCAATGGCAGAGGTGAATTACATGGGTGAACCCTATGGGAACACCTATAATTCTTCATGGAGAAATCATCCAAACTTCCCATAGAAGGATCAACAAAAGCCCCAACAAGGCTTTAATAATGGTGGAAGAAACAGGCTCAGCAATAATAAGCCTTTTCCATCATCTTTTCAGCAACAGACAGAGCATTCTGAGCAGAGCTCCTCTAGCTTAGCAAACATAGTCTCTGATCTGTCTAAGGCCACTTTAAGTTTCATAAGTAAAACAAGGTCATCCATCATAAATTTGGAGGCACAAGTGGGCCAGCTGAGTAAGAAAATCACTGAAACTCCTCCTAGTACTCTCCCAAGCAATACTGAAGAGAATCCGAAAAGAGAGTGCAAGGCCATTGACATAATCAAAATGGACGAACCTAGAGAGGAATGGGAGGACGTGAATCCCAATTAGGAAGACCTCATGGGGCATCTCCCAGACAAGAAGGAGTTCCCTATTGAGGACCTAAAGGAACCTGAGGCTCATATAGAGACCATAGAGATTCTTTTAAACCTCCTTCTGCCATTCATGAGCTCTGAAAACTATTCTTCCTCTAAAGAGGATGAAGATGTAACTGGAGAGCAAGTTGCTCAATATCTAGGAGCTATCATGAAGCTGAATGCCAAGTTGTTTGGTAATGAGACTTGGGAAGACGCACCTCCCTTGCTCATTAGTAAACTAGATACATGGGTTTAGCAAACTTTACCTCAAAAGAAACAAGATCCTGGTAAATTCTTAATACCCTGTACCATAGGCACCATTACCTATGAGAAGGCTTTGTGTGACTTGGGGTCAGGCATAAATCTTATGCCACTCTCTGTAATAGAAAAACTAGGGATCTTTGAGGTACAAGCTGCCACATTCTCATTAGAGATTGCAGACAAGTCAATAAGACAAGCTTATGGAATGGTAGAGGACGTGTTGGTAAAGGTTAAAGGCCTTTACATCCCTACTGATTTCATAATCTTAGACACTGGGAAGGATGAGAATGAATCCATTATTCTTGGAAGACCCTTCCTAGCCACAACAGGAGATGTGATTGATGTTGACAGAGGAGAGTTAGTCCTTCAATTGATTAGGGACTACCTGGTGTTTAAAGCTCAAGGATCTTCCTCTACAACCATGGAGAAGAAGCATGAAAAGCTTCTCTCAATACAGAGTCAAACAGAGCCCCCACAATCAAACTCTAAGTTTGGTATTGGGGCCAAACTCTAAGTTTGGTGTTGAACCCCCACATTCAAACTCTAAGTTTGGTGTTGGGAGGTCCCAACAATGCTCTGAACATAGGTGAAGCTCCATGAGAGCTCACTGTCAAGCTATTGACATTAAAGAAGCACTTATTGGGAGGCAACCCAATTTTTATTTATCTATATTTTTTATTGTTCTTTTATGTCTTATTAGGTTCATGATCATGTGGAGTCACAAAACAATTACTAAAATTAAAAACAGAATCAAAAATAGCAGAAGAAACAGCACACCCTGGAGGAAGAGCTTACTGGCATTTAAACGCTAGTAAAGAGCATCTGGCTGGCGTTCAACGCCAGAACAGAACATGAATCTGGCGTTGAACACCAAAAACAAGCAGCAGTCTGGAGTTCAAATGCCAGGATTGCACCTTGAGGAAAGCTGGTGTTAAACGCCAGAAACAAGCATGGAACTGGCGTTTAATGCCAGAAACAAGCATCAATCTGGCGTTGAACGTCAGGATTACATGCAGAGGGAATTTTACACGCCCCATGGGTGCATGGATGATAAATCCTTGACACCTCAGGATCTGTGGACCCCACAGGTTCCTTACCTACCTCAACTCACCTTCTCTCTTCTTCAAACAATCCAATAACACTCTTCCCCAAAATCCTTCACCAATCACCTCAATCTCTCTTCCCCATCACTTCTTCACCACTCACATCCATTCACTCTTCCCCATAAACCCCACCTACCTTTAAAATTCAAAATCTCTTTCCCACCCAAACCCACCCTAAATGGCCGAAACAATACCCTCTCCCTCCACTATATAAACCCCTCCATCCTTCTTCATTTTCATACAACACAACCCTCTCTCCCCCCTTGGCCGAATACACATCCCTCTCCCTCTCCCCCATATCTTCTTCTTCTTCTTCTATTCTTTATTCTTTTGCTCGAGGGCGAGCAATATTCTAAGTTTGGTGTGGTAAAAGCATAGCTTTTTTGTTTTTTCATAACCACTTATGGCACCTAAGGCCAGAGAAACCTCTAGAAAAAGGAAAGGGAAGACAAAAGCTTCCACCTCCGAGTCATGGGAGATGGAGAGATTCATCTCAAAGGTCCATCAAGACCACTTCTATGAAGTTGTGGCCAAGAAGAAAGTGATCCCTAAAGTCCCTTTCATGCTTAAGAAAAATGAGTATCCAGAGATCCGACATGAGATCCAAAGAAGAGGTTGGGAAGTTCTGACCAACCCCATTCAACAAGTCAAGTTCCTAATAGTTCAAGAGTTCTATGCCAATGCATGGATTACCAGGAACCATGATCAAAGTATGAACCCAAACCCAAAGAATTATCTTACAATGGTTCGGGGAAAATACTTAGATTTCAGTCCAGAAAATGTAAGGTTGGCATTCAACTTGCCTATAATGCAAGAAGATGCACGCCCCTACACTAGAAGGGTCAACTTTGATCAAAGGTTGGACCAAGTCCTTATGGACATATGTGTGGAAGGAGCTCAATGGAAAAGAGACTCAAAAGGCAAGCCGGTTCAATTAAGAAGACTGGACCTCAGGCCTGTGGCTAGAGGATGGTTGGAATTCATCCAACGCTCCATCATCCCCACTAGCAACTGATTCGAAGTAACTGTGGATCGGGCCATCATGATCCATAGCATCATGATTGGAGAGGAAGTAGAAGTTCATGAAGTCATCTCTCTAGAACTCTACAAAGTAGCCGAAAAGTCCTCCACCTTGGCAAGGCAAGCTTTTCCTCATCTTATTTGCCATATATGCTACTCAGCTGGAGTTGTCATAGAAGGAGACACCTTCATTGAAGAGGACAAGCCCATTACTAAGAAGAGGATGGAGCAAACAAGAGAGGCCATCTATGGATCTTAAGAGACGCATGAGGAAGCTCATCATCAAGAAATCCCTGAGATGCCTCAAGGGATGCACTTTCCTCCAAACAACTATTGGGAACAACTCAACACTTCTCTAGAAGGATTGAGTCATGATATGAACCAATTAAGGGTGGAACACCAAGAGCACTCCATCATTCTCCATGAGATTAGAGAAGATCAAAGAGCAATAAGGGAGGAGCAACAAAGGCAAGGAAGAGAGAAGATCAAAGAGCAATAAGGGAGGAGCAACAAAGGCAAGGAAGAGACATAGAAGAGTTCAAGGACATCATTGGTCCTTCAAGAAGAAGACGCCACCATCACTAAGGTGGACTCATTCCTTGTTCTTATTTCTCTATTTTTCGGTTTTTATGCTATATATTTATCTATGTTTGTGTCTTTACTACATGATCATTAGTGTCTAGTGTCTATGTCTTAAGGTTATGAATAATTCCATGAATCCTTCACCTCTCTTAAATGAAAAATGCTCTAATACAAAAGAACAAGAAGTACATGAGTTTCGAATTCATCCTTGAAATTATTTTAATTATATTGATGTGGTGACAATACTTTTTGTTTTTTGAATGAATGCTTGAACAGTGCATATTTTTTATCTTATAGTTTATGAATGTTAAAATTGTTGGCTCTTGAAAGAATGATGAACAAGAGAAATGTTATTGATAATCTGAAAAATCATAAAATTGATTCTTGAAGCAAGAAAAAGCAATGAAGAACAAAGCTTGCGAAAAAAAAGAGAAAAAAAAAGAAAGTGGCGAAAAAAATATAATAAAAGAAAAAGAAAAAGCAAGCAGAAAAAGCCAATAGCCCTTAAAACAAAAAGGCAAGGGTAAAAAGGATCCAAGGCTTTGAGCATCAATGGATAGGAGGGCCCAAGGAAATAAATCCAGGCCTAAGCGGCTAAATCAAGCTGTCCCTAACCATGTGCTTGTGGCATGCAGGTCCAAGTGAAAAGCTTGAGATTGAGTGGTTAAAGTCGTGATCCAAAGCAAAAAGAGTGTGCTTAAGAGCTCTGGACACCTCTAACTGGGGACTTTAGCAAAGCTGAGTCACAATCTGAAAAGGTTCACCCAGTCATATGTCTGTGGCATGTATGTATCCGGTGGTAATACTGGAAAACAAAGTGCTTAGGGCCACGGCTAAGACTCATAAAAGTAGCTGTGTTCAAGAATCAACATACTTAACTAGGAGAATTAATAACACTATCTAAACTCTGAGTTCCTATAGATTCCAATCCTTCTAAATTTCAAAGGATAAAGTGAGATGCCAAAACTGTTCAGAAGCAAAAAGCTACAAGTCCCGCTCATCTAATTAAGACTAATATTCATTGCTATTTTGAGATTTATAGTATATTCTCTTCTTTTTATTCTATTTGATTTTCAGTTGCTTGGGGACAAGCAACAATTTAAGTTTGGTGTTGTGATGAGCGGATAATTTATACGCTTTTTGGCATTATTTTAGGTAGTTTTTAGTAGGATCTAGCTACTTTTAGGGATGTTTTCATTAGTTTTTCTGCAAAATTCACAATTTTGGACTTTACTATGAGCTTGTGTTTTTTTCTATGATTTCAGGTATTTTCTGGCTGAAATTGAGGGACCTGAGCAAAAATCTGATTCAGGTTGAAAAAGGACTGCTGATGTTGTTGGATTCTGACCTCCCTGAACTCGAAATGGATTTTCTGGAGTTACAAAACTTCAAATGGCGCGCTCTCAATGGTGCTAGAAAGTAGACATCCAGAGCTTTCCAGCAATATATAATAGTTCATACTTTATTTGATTTTAGACGACGAACGCCAGTTCCATGCTGCATTCTGGAGTAAAACGCCAGAAACACGTCACAAACCAGAGTTAAACGCCAAAAACACGTTACAACTTGGCGTTTAACTCCAAGAGAAGCCTCTGCACGTGTAAAGTTCAAGCTCAGCCCAAGCACACATCAAAGTGGGCCCCGGAAGTAGATTTTTGCACTTAGACTTATTTCTGTAAACCCTAGTAGCTAGTTTAGTATAAATAGAACTTTTTACTATTGTACTGGGGGTTAGTCTCTTGACCACATCTCTGGATTGTATTTTGATCCTTTGATCGCATTTTGGGGCTAGCCTCTCGGCCATGCCTGGACCATCACTTATGTATTTTCAACGGTGGAATTTCTACGCACCATAGTTTAAGGTGTGGAGCTCTGCTGTACCTCGAGTTTTAATGCAATTACTACTATCTTTTATTCAATTCAAGCCTATTCCTATTCTAAGATATTACTCGTACTTCAACCTGATGGATGTGATGATCCATGACACTCATCATCACCCGTCCCTATGAACGCGTGCCTGACAACCACCTCCGTTCTACAAGTGAAAGCTAGAGTGAATATCTCTTGGATTCCTTAATCAGAATCTTTGTGGTATAAGCTAGAACCCTTTGGCGGCCACTCTTGAGAATCCAGAAAGTCTAAACCTTGTCTGTGGTATTCTGAGTAGGATTCAATGATTGAATTGCTGTGATGAGCTTCAAACTCGCGATTGTTGGGCGTGGTGACAGACGCAAAAGAATCAATGGATTCTATTCCGACATGATCGAGAACCGACAGATGATGAGCCGTGCTGTGACAGAGCATTTGGACCATTTTCACTGAGAGGATGGGAAGTAGCCATTGACAATGGTGATCCCCTACATACAGCTTACCATGGAAAGGAGTAAGAAGGATTGAAGAAAGGCAGTAGAAAAGCAGAGATTCAATAGGGACAAAGCATCTCCATACACTTATCTGAAATTCCCACCAATGATTTACATAAGTATCTCTATTTTTATTTTATGCGTTATTATTATTTTCGAAAACCTCTACAACCATTATAATCTACCTGACTGAGATTTACAAGATGACCATAGCTTGCTTCATACCAACAATCTTCGTGGGATCGACCCTTACTCGCGTAAGGTTTATTACTTGGACGACCCAGTGCACTTGCTGGTTAGTTGTGCAAAGTTGTGAAGAATGTGAGTGAACCATAGTAGTGTGCACCAAGTTCTTGGAGCCATTACTAAGAATTGTTCGAGTTATAAAAAGTTTAAATCACAATTTTGCCTATCACATTCCCAGGAATTTATACATGCCCAATCACCCTTACGACGTAGGGTCAATAGAGTATAAAGTTTTGACCTAACACATGTGGTGGCAAGGCACGGTATTTTACCCAAGAAATCTCGTATCTTAGATCATTTGAATGCTTAAGCCAAATATTATACATAATCTTTTATAGCATTACACATTCAGTTTGTCACCTCATTAGCTTTATTACTATTATTTATGATTGGAAGAGTGAAAATAGAGGTTTAGAAGTTTAAAATTAGGTTTAAAACTCAGAAAATTATATTTGCTGGAATAGGGGCCACGCTTACGCGTGGCTTACGTGTATGCGTGGGAGTATAAAAAGGCAGCTCGCACGCGCATCCCCTTATCATGCGTACGCGTAGGTATGTACCTCATGTCACGCGCGTGCGTGGGCCATGTGTACGCATGGACATGCATGCTGGCCCATTATGTGTACGCATAGGACTACTCGTGTACGAATATAAGGAGGTCAGTCAAAAATTCCATGCCACGTGTAAGTGTGGGCGTACGTTTTCCCAAAAATCTGATTAAGTTAGAAAGGTGCTGAATTTTCCTATTCCAAACCAAAACTTCAGACGTGCATAACTTAATCATTTTAAATCGTTTTTCATCCGTTCTTCAAATGGCATAAACTTCACAAACCCAACTTTTTATCAAAATAAGTTTGAAACTATTTTGGGGTCTGGAGGCCAGGTTATAGCTCACCGAAATCCAGCCAAAAACCAATTATCATTAAACTTTAAAAACCTCAATTTTCATTAAACCAATTTCAATATCCACTTCCATTGCATATATTTAGTACAAACACAATTATAACATCTCCAAATAACTCTACTATCCACTTATCACCTTACAAATTCATCAAACTCCAATTTTTACCAATTCTTACCCTAAATTCCATATTTCCATCAACAAAATCACCACTATTTTTCCACACATACATATACAATCATTACCACCAACTTATCAACAATATTACCAACACATACATGATTTATACTACTAACCAATGTTATTAATGCTAAGCATCCAACATACATAATCATTCCAACTTATCCTATGGTCTTCTAGCCTAAGGTTTCATAGAATATTATATATTAAATACGTAAAACCTAAACCATACCTTAGCCGATTTCCACGTATTGATCAAAGCAAAACACCAAAGACACACATACAGCTTACTTATCCAAAATCACCAAGCCTTGGCACCAATCCAAAGCCTCCAATGTCCACAATTTCAAGTTCCAATTACATACACACCACCTAATACAAATTTACAACACATATACACCCAAACTCAATATCCAATGCACAAATTCAGAAATTAGATAGAGTTATGGTATCCTCACCTTACCCAAGTTTCGTATAAGCAAGAGTGAACATTTTTCTCAAGCTAATTGGATCCTAACACATCAAAAAGTAAAGAAATTCAATACCACTACATAATTTTAGAAAATTGGGAAAAGGAGAGGTTGAGAGTAATAAAGTGGCTTACCTATAAAATTGTTCTGGTAGTATAGTAGAGCTCGACGCAATGGTTGCGTGGCTGCAAATGGTGCAGTGATCGGAGCTTGGATGGAGGAGATACGATAATTTGAAGAAACGTAAGGGTTAGGGAATTTGGTTTTCTTCTCTCCCTGTTTGTGCTTTCAGCGAGCTCTTTGCTGAAGTGGGGAGAAAGAAGAGTCTCGGTTCATTTAAGTGTTGGGCCAATTGGGCCCACGGGCTCGATTTGGGTCCGGTCCATTCGGTCCAATCTTGGACCGAATTCTTTGAAATTAGTGTCTAAATTTTTGTTTTGATGAGCTCTATCCTAATTTAATATAATATTCATATTTCTAATTTTTTTATTAAAATCTAATTTATTGACTAATTATTTACTAATTTAACGGGGATTACAAAGGTTTTTTTCTTTAAGCTATTCCTCAACAGAACTTGGAAGAGCAATTGCAATGGAAACTCTAATAAAGGTAAACAAGAAAGGAGTTAACATGTAGTAAAGTAAATTAGAAATTTGCACTAAATGAAATATGCATATTTATCAGAATAGGAAAGTAAATTGAAAAACTCACATATCCAGAGGTTGAGACTAAGTTTTTTTCCAACTATAAGAATTTGTTCTTCGTGATTAGTTGTTGGGCTACTCATAGTAAATAAAATTCCGTGTCAATAATTAAAAAAATATTATTACCTAAATTTAACAGAACAATGTAAGTATGTAAACTTACATAGTTGTAGGTTGTAAATTCAGTTTTTTCTTTTTTTTCATGCCATTTTTTTCATACCTAAATTTACATATTATTTTTTCTAATAAAAAAGATACAAAATTAAAATTATCAACTATGATATTCTAATTAAAAGCAGAAGAAGTAAATAAATGTTAAGAGAAATTATATGGTATTGTTTGGTACGTTTACAGACCCTTCCAAGCTTGCCTGTGTTTTAAACACAGGTTTATTTTCCCTGCCCAAATTTACAACTGGCAGTCTAAGCAAAAAATAAATATTATTTAGTAAAACCAAAAAATTACATCAGGCTTTTAGAAAACTTAGCAAAAAAATAAAAAGAACCTTATATAAGAAACTGAATCTTACGTATGTGATGAATCATGGCTGCCGTCTGTCGAGTCACAGTCATTTCTTTGTGTTTCAGCCTGAGCAACTTTTGTTTTTGTAGGACTGTCATTTATGTCTTTATTCTTTTTTCTATTTCTTTTCTTTTTTTTAGTTATCTCCTCTATTTCTTCCTTTCTGACACTTCTTACAAAAATTTTTTATTTAAAATTAGGATGAACCTTAATTCAAAAAAAAAGAACTAAAATTTTTAAATGATTGCAACAAATAATCCATGTTCAAAAACAAACATAGAAACAAGAAATAATTTTTTATCAGAGTAGATCATCAGTATTTATTAAAATAAAAGTAGAATATATATTTATAACAATAAAATAATAAAATAATAATTTCTAAATCTTACTCATCTTCGAATTTAGTTTTGATTTCCGAAAATGAATCCACTTGAACAACCTTCCTTTTTTGTTTTTTTTTTTTGCCATTCTTTGTGGTTATTTTCGTTTCTTTAGGGGTGTTTTCTGTATTTCTTCTTCTTTTCTGCAATAGATACAAAAATTTTTGTTAAAATAATAATAGATAACTTTAAATAAATAGATAGTTTCTGAAAAGTCATGGTGAGAAATATACTTATATTCAGAATCAGTTTCTTCTTCTAAAGACGAATGCAAGATGACATGTTTTTTTCTTTCTTCTTTTTTTCTTTCTTTTTTTCTTTCGCTTTTTCCTTCTTTTCTTCTTTCTCTTCCCCCATCAACTCTGCTCTTTTTACGAGGCCCTAAAACAGAAACTTATTTGGTTAGTGCAATAATTTAGAAATAACTGAACCAAAATTTTAAGGGGAATGATTTTTTTAGTTGCCATTTCATTCTTTGCCTCAGGAAATCCTATTGATCAGCCTCTTCTGTGTCTAGTATGCCACCCATGGTAGCCTGGGAGTATCATCTGTTGCTGCGTCAGCAAACATCGATTCATGAAAATAGATGATCATCAATACAAAGACGCAGCCATCAACTGAAAATTTCTCTCCTACTTTTTGGGTTTTGATCCCCTTGATCAGGAAGCTGAGTACGTGAGACGCCCAATTTTATTCTCGAATTGTGTCCACATGAATGACAGCTGGCATATGGATTGAGGAGACTTGCTTATTATTGTCGGCAACAAAAAGTATTTCTGAATAAAGAGGATGAATTTCTTCTTGAATTTCAAAGGTTTTCCTCCCCTTCAACAGTCATCTCTAGCACAGATTTTGTCAAAGACACCAAAGTAGGACCTTTGAAACTATCAACAATTTACTTCTGCTCCTTATTCAGTTTGTTGTACACAACCTTTTCAAGAAAATTAGCCCCTACAATAGCACTAGTGCTGAAATAGTTTAATATAAAAATAACAGCAAAACTTTATTGATAGAATATAGTAGAAAAGCCTTTTTTTACCTGCTTAAATTTAGGCCAGTTCATCTCTTATCTTGGCAGGGGTTATGTAGATTTTCTCATAGCGTGTATCCAAGAATCTTTTATAAAGTCAAAGGAAAGTATCAATTCCGTGTGAGACATTCAATGATGGGATATGTCTCAGTACACTAAATCCCATTTCCTCGACGACAGCTTTCTGTCGATCACTCGTATTGGCGAATACATCAGCTATCGGTCTCGTTGAGCATTTCAAATCGTGAGTTTTCTACAAAAATTGGAAAAATTATGTCATGATATATTTATAATATAAAAATATAGTTGATTTAATGTGTATATGCTTACATCGTAAAGTGTCTTCTCCTTTTTTGAGATGGTCTTTGTCATTTTGACTGTAAGGAATAAAAATTTTGGTCAATACTTAATAGCAGCATCAAGTGAACCTCAGTTAATTTACAAATAAACCGAAATTAGTTCAGATTTGAACAAGCAGTCAAAAAGACTTAATTATCAACAAAAAAATCAAATTTATTTATGGATCCAAATGAACCTCAAATAAACTTAGAATGAACCAAATTATTTAATGGTGGCACCAGAGAAAATCAGAACCAAGATGTTAGCAAAATGTTACAATGAAAAAAAAAAGCTTTATATCCTAATATTCATTAAAAAAGAGAACAAAAATAGTTACCAAATACTAAACATATCACTTGACAAGAATTGTGCATTGTACACAAATCATGCTTCTCTACCATTATATAAAACATAACAAGACTACAGTAAAAAAATAAAGTTCAATAATGCCATCACAAAAAGGTATAGTACTTAATTGACCATGAATATTAAAATGATCCCAAAGCTTTCACTAAAATATACTCACATAATTAGTAACTATTAGTAAATTCGATTGAAAATATCCAAACAACACTTTTTGGTATGAAAATCCTCAAACCATTAGAGTAAAGAACTACTTCATATAGCTAACAACACAGTTTTCGTGAACAAAGAAAAACCTTACCAAAAAAAAAAATGAAAACTCCTAGCAAAAAATTTGACACATGACATTATTTTCCTTAAAATGAATCGATTTATCAAACCAATAAAAATGTTAGTAAAATGTTACAGCGAAAAAAAAAAGTTTTATATCCTAACATTCATTAAAAAAGAGAACAAAAATAGTTACCAAGTACTAAACATATCCTTTGACAAAATATGATTAGAGTAATGACTAATGAGAGATAAGAAAATAACAACCAACACATATATTATAAGAAAAATTGCATCTTATTATAAATTATTCAAGTGTATACAGTTGACAAATATCAGAACTATAACTAACTAAATAAGCACACATGAACAAGTTTAGCAAATTTAAGTGAAACGAAACCAAATAAACCTCAATTAAACTAAGAGATGAACCAACATTACTTAATGAACTGAAATTACATAATGAAACGAAACCATATGAACCTCAATTAAAATGCAGCACAACTACTACAGTTTCATTCGATGCCCTAGTCACATAGAAAAACAAGAAAAAATTGAATCAAAGAAACTCGATCTACTAAATGAATGAACTCGATCCACTAAACCTTAAACCGAACTAGTAGAAATGCGAAGGAAAAAACTGAACATAATGAACAAGTAGTTTTGTCAGTATCTTGAGGAATCTTTGTTGTTATTTTTTTTGTTTTTTTGTTGATCTCAAATGTGACAAACCCCATTTTTACAGTTTATCTTGTGTTGAATTTAGAGTATTTTGTTAACCTTTTCTCACATTTATTCAATAAAATAGCATGATTTCATGATTGTCTCTTGATTTGTGCATAAATGTGAAAACATGCTTTTGGACCCTTGATTTGACAATTTTAATCTTCCTTGGATTCCACTATATGACTTGATGTGTTTGCTAGTGATTTCAGATTGAAAAGGGCTAGGAATGGATCAAATGAGTGAAGAGAAAACACGCAAAGTGGAATCATGAAAAGCCAAAGATTTGGGATACGCCCATGGACGCGCGCGCGCACTAGACGCATACGCGCGGATCACGCAAAACCCCATGGACGCGTACGCGTGTAGTGCGTGTACGCGTCGGTGCTGGCACGTGATTTTTAAGTGAAATCATGCCCAGCGAATTCACTGAAGTTGTGGGGCTCGGTTTGGAACCAACTTTGGTGCCAAAATGCTTAAAATGACAAAGGATTGAAGGGGAAGAGACCTTAGAACATAACACACTTGAGATCTAGTTTTAGAGTTAGTTTTCTAGAAAGAAAAGCTCTCTCTTCTCTCTAGAATTAGGATTGTGATTAGGTTTAATTCTTCTCTAGATCTAGGTTTAATTCATGCTTTGATTTACTTTTCCTTTACAATTTCTTGTTCTTCTACTCTTCCTCTCTCTAGTTTTGTACTTTACTCTTTGTAATTCTTTACTTTTATGTTGATGCACTCTTGCTCTTCTATTTCTCTTTTAATGCAATTTATGATTCATGTTCCTTTATTGTTGATTTGATTTGTTGATTGTTAATTTCTTGCTATTAGTAATTGTAGATTTACTTTTCTTGCACTTTTATCTTACTTTCCTTTGATGCCTTCCAAGTGTTTGATTAAATGCTTGAAAGGATGCTAGAGTAGAATTTTTCTCTCTTGGCTTAGGTTGAGTAATTAGTGATTCTTGAGTTATCAAACTCTCTTGTTGATTGATAATTAGAGATTGCTAATTGACTTGAGTGCCACTAAGCTAGTCTTTCCTTAGGAGTTGGCTAGGACTTGTGGAATCAAGTTAATTCATCTACTTGACTTTCCTCCATGGTTAGAGGATAACCAAGTGGGAGCAATGAAAAATTCTCATCACAATTGATAAGGATAGCTAGGATAGAACTTCTAGTTCTCATACCTTGCCAAGAGCTTTGATTAGTTGTTAGTCTATTTCCTTTGCCATTTATAATTCTTGTCTATTATCTCCAAAACCCCAAAGATACTTCATAACCGATAACAAGAACACTTTATTGCAATTCTTAGGGAGAACGACCCGAGGTTTGAATACTTCGGTTTATATTTTTAGGGAGTTTGTTACTTGTGACAACCAAATTTTTGTATGAAAGAATTTTAGTTGGTTCAGAAACTATACTTGCAATGAGAATTCATTGTGAAATTCTAGACCACACAAGAATCCGATCATCAAAATGTAGCACCAGATTTTTCTGTAGTTTTTGGAGAAAATTTGAAAGATTTTTGAGAGATTTTGAACGAGATTTCAAATTCCTTTATTGCAGTTTTGAGTAAGAGATATGAACGGCTTTTCATATTGAAGTGCGAAGTGAGGGGTAACGTCTATTTGGGGTTTTAGGCGCGTGTTACACGCTCTTTTAATGAGAGAAATTTTTGTTGGTGTTGGATCTATTTGGCTGGACTTGAATATGTGGTAGATATGAATGATTTTTAAACACTTATTTTGTCTCTCTTTAAATTATGTAGAAATATGCGTCTTAAGAGAAATTTTCGTCTAGTTGTAAGTATAGTTCTGAAAATTGAATTGGATCGGCTGGTTTAATCGGTTAAGTGGTTAACCAAAAATTAGTTTCTTGATCGGTTCGGTTGAAGTAAAAAAACTATTTAATAAAAAACTGGTAAAAGAGCCAGTCAAAATAACAGTTAACCAGTGAATCGATTGAACCGGACGGATTTTTAAAAGATTTCCAGTTTTAATTTAAAAAAAACCCATAACCCCCTTCCTTTTTCTCTCTCACAAATGACGATACAAACCCTACCACCAAACTCTATCATTGGCTAGAGTTGTAGCCACCTTCAAACCTCAGAATTCCAACACTATCGCCGCCGGCGGTGACAGCCTGAAGTTGCCGTCGTCGCCTGTCGAAGGTTTGCTCGGCTCTCTTCTCTTGGATATATTTCTCCTCGACGTCGATAGAAGGTCGATTCGGGGCTTTTGGCATCACAGTCTCCGTCGTCGTCGTCAAGCCAGTCTCCGTTGTCATCGTCAAGCCTATTTCCGTCGTCGTCTCTGTCATCTTCGTGAAGCCTCTGTCTTCGAGCCCCCTCTCTCTGTGTTCGAGCTCACTTCCCTTCCTTCCTCGCCGTTACTTCCCTTCCTCTCTCACTGTAACACCCTACCATGCAGAGTCTTATGCTTAAGTCATAATTCAGAGATGGCAAGGTATTACGACCTCTAAAATAAAAATTTAGTACGAATAGTATTGTGAAAAAAATGATTATAACTAGGAGCCTTTTTAAGAAGAAAGGGGTAAACGAAATTTGCAACTTGAAAGCGCAACACTCCGATCGATAACGTAACGGACAAGGATAAACCAACACGAGATTATATATATACAAAAGAGTGTCAAAAACAGAAATATCAAAACTCAAATACGGATGCGAAGATAACCGGTTCGAGCATAGCAATATATATAATAAAATAAGGAAACCCCAAGGAAACCCAAAGGGACACAAATACAGAAAACCTATTCTCCAAAATCTCCTATAAGATGAGTCATCACAGTTTGTATTATTCAATAGAGATAAAAGT
Organism: Arachis hypogaea; assembly: GCF_003086295.3. Taxonomy (NCBI): domain Eukaryota; kingdom Viridiplantae; phylum Streptophyta; class Magnoliopsida; order Fabales; family Fabaceae; genus Arachis; species Arachis hypogaea. The sequence goes on along the minus strand of NC_092044.1, from coordinate 25,723,092 downwards.
ATCTAAGAGAAATCATAAAATCAAAACAGAGTCCCGAAAACAAAAGATCTTCGCTAATCCAGAAGTCTCCAGCATGCTTTAGCGAGAAGCCTCACGTCCTGCATCTGAAAACCACAAAATCCGCATGGGTGAGAACCAGAGGTTCCCAGCATGGTAACAGCTTCCACGTATATAACATATAATAATAGAGGAAAGCCGAAGGCAATCCTAGAAGTTCCTCCAGATAAAATCATAGCTTATAAACAAGCTAAACCATAAAGGGCATCTGACTAAAGATTCTTTAGTCTAACTAATACTTCCCTTTCTAATTCCTTCAGACCTCCCAACCACCCACAGGAGTACAATATAGCAAACACAGTTATATCAGACAAGAGATATACAAATAGGAACAAATAAGGCATTTAGCCAAATAGCAAATAATATGCAGTCAAATAGGCAATCTCAATCAATTCACATAGTATGCATATGATGAATGCCTGTCCCTAATGGCTGATGATATCATCTGTCGGTTATAAAGACAATCCGAAAAGTCCTAGTAGCTAACTATTGGACTGTTGTTCCGAGGGTTACCTGAAACTGTAGGTCGATCTTGGTCGAGATCTTCTGTGTTGGTCAAAGCCGACGTGTCCGGGAGGTGTATAGCGGCCGGAGGTGGTGTGTCTGACTTGTGGAACTGAAAAGTGCTGCTGATCTTTCGTCCCCGGAGGGTGGGGGTACCTGCAAGGGACTCCGATGCTTAAGTTAGCAAGGGTATTAAGCAGGTATTGAGTAGGATCAGAATATGAGTTATACCTGGGTGCTCCAATGTATTTATAATGGTGAGATGTGGCCTCCTGTGGATAAGATAAGTTAGTTATATTATCTTATCTTTATCTTATCATCAAGTGAGGTCATCTTATCTTCAAGGGAACCGCCCTTCTCTTGTAGGCTTGGGCTGCCTTAGGATTTGGGGCGTGTTCCTCTATTTGGGCCCTTTGTTTGGGCTTTCTCGTGACTTGGCCGAGCTTTTTGAGAAGAGGTCGCATTGTCCTGACCTGAAGAGGTCGGTCGCTTTGTCTGTAAAACATCCCGGGTTGGACAACTCGACCCAGGATATGAACAGTGCCCCTGCTTGAGCTCGGTCTTCTTTTTGAGGTCGAGTCCTTGACTTCGGTCTTTCTTTGGTGAAGCCGAACTCAGGCATTTCGTGGTCTTGTATTTGCTTGACATGTTTTTCCCATCTTTCTTTTATGCATTCTCTTGGCTTTTCTGTTGAGGCTTTCTAGGGTTTTATTGTCGCTTATGGTTTTTTCCTGCCTGATAATTGATAAAAATCTGCGTCTGTTCCTCGCTTTGTTTGGAGATTTGCTTTTTGTCTGATCTTGAAAAAGGTTGCATCTTTAATGGTCTCTGCTTGGTGTGTTTGTAACGATTTTTGTGTTTCTCCTTGAAGAAAGGTGTTTGCTATTTTTTGAATTTCTTTTTGAGACATGCTGGGATGTAAGCTTGTAGATTGATTTCTGGAAACCTCGCTTTGTTACTGCCTCCAAAGGATGCCCCAGGACTTTGGTTTGAGTCTTGGGGTTTTCCTTTTCTTTGTTCCATCGCCTGAGAAGTATTGACCGAGTTGTTTTCTCCCTTTGTCCGAGATGTTTGTGGTAACCCCATCTTCTTTTCTTACTTGTAGGGTTAGTTGGCCTCATGTCTTCTCGCAATAACATTGTAGAGATGTCTTCCAGAGTTCCCGAGGGGATGTCCGATTGGCTGGACTCCCTTGTTTTGTTGTGTGTTTCTGTTGTGGATGCTGAGTTTTGCACAGAGCTGAGGAAGCGCCATAGGATTTGTGGTGACAATGTCCATGAGGAGGATTATCAGCTTGCTGCTCCTGATTCTGACGAGAGAATTTGTTTTCCGACTTCCGTTGAGGGAGAGCGTCCCTTCTTTTATGCTTATGAATACTTCTTTAGTCAGTTGAACGTTACTTTTCCTTTTACTGCTTTCGAGACCGACCTGTTGTGGTCGTGTAACATTGCCCCATCCCAGCTTCACCCGAATTCCTGGGATTTTATTAAAATTTTCCAGCTTCTCTGCCGAGAATTAGATGTAACACCCTCTCAAACTCTTTTCCTTTACTTGTTTGTTTCCGCCAACCCTGGTGGTTCTTCAAAAAAGAAAGCTTCCTGGGTTTCCTTCAGGTCCGCCCAGGGCCATAAAGTTTTTGCCATGTATGACGAGTCCTTTAAGGACTTCAAGAATTACTTTTTTAAGGTTCGTGCTGTCGAGGGGGCCCGTCCCTTTTTTCTTGATGAAAATGATGAGCCTTCTTTCCCTCTAGAGTGGAAGAAGGATGTAAGAGTGTCTCGCTATACCTGGGAGATGCTTAATGATGTTGAGCGCGCCTTTGTTGTTGTTCTTGAGGATCTCTGGGGGAAACCACCCCATCTCGATACAAAATGGTTTTTGAATGACCCATCCTTGGTTCGGACTGTTTTGGGTACTTTTCTGACTTGTTTCTATACTTGTTTCCCCTCCTTTTTATTGGATTTGTAACTCTTTGTTGTGGCTGATTTTGTATTTGCAGAAATGTCAAAGAACAATGACTCCATGAAGGCCTTTAAAAGGGCAAAGAAGGCAACTGCTGCTCTGAACATCTCGGCTAAAGTGGCCGGAGAGGGATCTTCTCAGGTTCTAGTGAACCCTCCTGTGCCGAGTTCTCCCGGGCCAAGGAAAGCAATTCCTACTCCTCGGGTTCGTCAGGTCGATCCTCCACAGACTTCTGCCATTGCTTCTGGTGCTCCTCCTTTAAAAAAGCAAAAAACATCCAAGCCCTTTAACCTGGATGCCCCGGATTTTGATGCTATCGAGTTTGTTGACCAGAAAATTGCCCCCTATGGTGGCTTCCTATGGACGACGTGTCTCTTCTTCAACATCTGGATTTTATCACCAAAAGTAGTGTAAAAATAGCTCATATGGGTGCGGCTATTTTCCGAACAGTTCAGGGGATCCCGATTCATGTCACAAAATCCTTCATGGAGAGGCCAAATAAGAATTTGATCGGATCAAAGGTCTGAAGGATGAGTTGGAGGTGAAGTTGGTGAAGGTAGAGAAGGAGCTGGAGGGTGAAAAGTCCAGCTCTATTGCCTTGGCTGCTTCTTTGAAGTTGGCTGAGGACATGGCACTGAAGCATAAGGATAGCTATGTCTCAGCTTATAGGAAATTAATGCATCTCCGGGATGATTTGGAAACTGCTTGGGTTAATTATGCCGAGCTTCAGGGTCACCTTGTGGGCAGCGTAACTGCCGCCTCCAAGAACCTGATGGAGCAGTTCCGAATTGTTGCTCCTGATGCAGACTTGACTCTCGTCAGCCTGGACAATGTTGTGAGGGATGGTAAGATTGTCCCTGATGACCAGGATGATGATGCTGACCCTCCCCCAGTGCCTTCTCTTAAAGTGTCGGCCTCCTCGGTTCCTCCCGTTACGTCAGATCCGGATTGCCAGATTCTGAACCGGGATGATGGAACTGTAGATGCTGTGCCTATTCAGACTTGCCCTCCTTCTCCCCGTACTGATGCTGCCGGGAAGGCTCCAGATCTTGGTTGACCTCCTTTAAGTATTTGTGTAAATAGCCCGGTTTGTGGGCTTTGAACTCTTGTTGTAAATGATGCTTTATTGACTGTTGATACTCCAGTTGCTATTTTTAGCAACTTTATTTTGAAAAACAAAAATGGTTTCTCTAAGGTTGATTTTAGTGGCCTCTTGAAGCTTTATCATACTATGCTTTTATTGTGCTTTAACAGGGTATCTGTTGGAATCTTGCTGCTTGGCCTCTTTCGTACTTATTGTTTGTAGCTTGGATCCTTTTGAGGCCGTGACTGTGGGGGGTCCGACTTGTTTCTCGATTTCCTCGCTTTTGTTTGTATTGTTAGCGCCTCATAATCGATTTCGTTATGTTGGTCCCCTTCTAAGTTATTTTTGTAATCCTTTTTCCCGGACCTTTGTCAGGTCTCTTTAAGGGATTACTTTTATAACTTATCTTTGTAGGAGACCGACTTCATTAGGTCGATCTCTTCCTAGTTGTTTTTGTAATCTTCTTTCTTGGACCATTGTTAGGTCTTTTTCAGGGATTACTTTTACAACTTGTCTTGTAGGAGACCGACTTCGTTAGGTCGATCTCTTCTAAGTTGTTTTTGTAATCCTCTTTCTTGGACCTTTGTTAGGTCTCTTTTAGGGATTACTTTTACAACTTGTCTTGTAGGAGACCGACTTCGTTAGGTCGATATCTTCTAAGTTGTTTTTGTAATCCTCTTTCTTGGACCTTTGTTAGGTCTCTTTCAGTGATTACTTTTACAACTGTCTTGTAGGAGACTGACTTCGTTAGGTCGATCTCTTCTAAGTTATAGCAATTCCTCTTTAATAGGGTTGGCCAGACCTCTTTCCAGGGATTTGCTGATAACTTGGGTTGACTTGATCCGACTTTTTAGTATCGGCCAGTCTTTTTTAAGTTATTATATAGCAATTCATAAGACCTCGTCAGGTTCTTTTTGGGATCACTTTAGGTGAATCGCATTTTCACCTTTGTCGGTCGATCATTCCTATCGAGATCGTACAGTGAATCTGTTCTTCACTTTCTGTCGATCTGTTGCTTTATAATCGGACGATGAAAGCTTCAGATTAATGCGTCTTGGGGATTTGTAGAATATCTGAAATGTATTTTATTTAAAGGAAGTGCAAATATATATATATATATATATATAGGCGGGAGTTTTTCGTACCCTTAAGTCTCAATCTTGACGCCTCATTAAAAAATATTTTCAGGAAAAAGAGTGCATCTTGAGATCTTTTACCTTTCCTAGCTATAGTACCTTCTTAGGTTACAGGTGTGCCATGATCTGAGGAGTTCCCGTCCCTCGAGTTCGGACAGTCTGTAGTAGCCCTTCCCAAGGACTTTTGTGACTCGGTAGGGTCCTTTCCAGTTAGCTGCCAGCTTTCCTTCTCCGGGTCGAGTTGTTCCAATATCATTTCGGATTAAGATGAGATCATTCTCCATGAAATCTCTTGGCACTACCTTTTGATTATACCTGGAAGCCATTCGCCGTTTTAGTGCTTCTTCTCTGATCCGAGCTCTTTCTTGGATTTCTGGAAGTAGGTCAAGCTCTTCTCTTTGAAGTTGAGAATTAGTTTGTTCATTGTAGTGGACTACTCGGGGAGATCCTTCTTCGACCTCTATTGGAATCATTGCCTCCACTCCGTATGTTAATCAAAATGGTGATTCGTTTGTGGTAGAATGGGGGGTTGTTCGATACGCCCATAGGACTTGTGGAAGTTCTTCGGCCTAAGCCCCCTTTGCTTCTTGCAGTCTCCGTTTCAGTCTGGCCAATATGACTTTGTTGGCCGCTTCGGCTTGTCCATTGGCTTGGGGATGATCGATGGAGGTGAACTGGTGTTTTATATTCAAGTCGGCCACTAGTTTTCTGAAGCCTGCATCTGTGAATTGGGTGCCGTTGTCTGTGGTGATGGAGTATGGTACCCTGAACCTCGTAATAATGTTCCTATATAGGAATTTCCGGCTTCTTTGGGCAGTGGCGTTGGCTAGGGGTTCTGCCTCGATCCATTTTGTGAAATAGTCTACTCCTACTATGAGGAATTTTACTTGTCCCGATCCCTGTGGGAAGGGTCCGAGAAGGTCGAGTTCCCATTTTGCAAATGGCCAGGGTGAGGTCACGCTGATGAGTTTTTCCGGCGGGACGATGTGAAAGTTGGCATGCTTCTGACATGGTGGACATGTCTTTACAAATTCGGTAGCTTCCTTTCGTAGAGTTGGCCAATAGAATCCCGCCCGGAGTACCTTTTTGGTGAGAGCTTGCACTCCGAGATGATTGCCACAAATGCCGCTGTGTACTTCCTCCAAGACTTCCTTTGTATTGGAGGTCGGTACGCATTTTAACAATGGTTCTGAGATCCCTCTTTTGTATAGGGTGTTGTTTATGATAGTGTAGTATTGTGCCTCCCTTTTTAACCTCTTTGCCTCCTTTTCATCTGTATGGAGCGCTTCTGTTTTGAGGATGTTAATTATGGGGGTCATCCATCCTTGATCCCGACCTGTTATGGCTAGTATTTTTTCTTCTTCCGATATTGATGGGTTCTGCAGTATTTCCTGGATGAGGCTTCTATTGTTGCCCCCTGGTTTGGTGCTGGCTAGTTTTGAGAGTGCGTCAGCTCGGGCATTTTGCTCGCGGGGTATGTGGCAGATCCTATATTCCCCGAGTTGTCTGAGCTGTTCTTTGGTTTTATCCAAATATTTTTTCATGGCAGGATCTTTGGCTTGGTAGCTTCCTGTTCATACCCTGAGTCAAGATGACCGACCTGGGATGTTCGACAGACAAAGCGACCGACCTCTTCAGGTCAGGACAACCCGACCTCTTCCCAAAGATCTCGGTCAAGTCCCTACGAAAGCCCAAGGAAGGGCCCAAATAGAGGAACACGTCCCAAATCCTAAAGCGGCCCAAGCCTACAGCGAGAAGGGCGGTTCCCTTAAAGATAAGATGACCTCACTTAAAGATAAAAGATAAGATAAGATAACTAACTTATCTTATCCACAGAAGGCCACATCTCACCATTATAAATACACTGGAGCACCCAGGTATAACTCAGACTCTGATTCTACTCAATACCTGCTTAATCCCCTTGCTAACTTAAGCATCGGAGTCCCTTGTAGGTACCCCCCACCCTTCGGTGACAAAGCATCAGCAGCACATTCAGTCCAACAAGTTGGACGCACCAGCTCCGGCCGCTATTCACCCACCGGACACATCAGTTCCGACCAGCACAGAAGATCTCGTCCGAGATCGACCTACAATTTCAGGTAACCCTCGGAACACTTCCCGTTATTTGTGAGGTAACGACTTGTGAGTCACTGTAGATGTTGAGTTTTTGAGCTCCAACCTCCTTAGCCAGCTTTAAACCAGCTAATAACGCTTCGTATTCCGCCTGGTTGTTTGAGGCTGGGAATCCGAATTTCAGGGAAAGCTCAAGTTGGGTTCCTTGGTTGCTTTCGATTATCACACCTGCACTGCTTCCGGTTTTATTCGAGGAACCATCCACGTATATGTTCCACTCTATGGGAATTTCCGTGGTGTCTGTGAATTCTGCGATGAAGTCGGCTAGGTATTGTGATTTAATGGCTGTCCGCGCCTCGTATTGGAGGTCGAACTTGGACAACTCGATTGCCCACTGTAGGATTCTTCCTGCTAGATCTATTTTCTGCAATATCCCTTTTATGGGCTAGTTGGTCCGAACATTAATGGTGTGCGCTTGGAAGTATGGGCGAAGTCGTCGGGATGTGAGTATCAAAGCGTAGGCAAACTTCTCTATTTTCTGGTAGTTCAGCTCTGACCCTTGTAGTGCTTTACTAATGAAGTAGACGGGTTGTTATCCCCCTTCATCTTCTCTAATTAGTGCTGAGGCTATTGCCCGACTTCCTACTGCGAGGTATAGTATGAGTGGTTCTCCTTCTTGTGGTCGAGATATGATAGGGGGCTGTCCCAAGAATTCTTTGAAGTCTCGGAAGGCTTGTTCACATTCCGTTGTCCACTCGAAGTTCTTTCCCTTCCTTAAGGTAGTGTAGAAGGGGAGGGATCTTATTGCTGACCCTGCTAGGAATCTGGACAAGGCCACCAATCTCCCATTGAGTTGTTGTACCTCTTTGACGCAGGTTGGGCTTTTCATGTTGAGTATGGCCTGGCATTTATCTGGATTTGCCTCGATTCCTCTTTGTGTGAGCATAAAGCCCAAGAATTTACCTGCTTCCACTGTGAAGGTGCATTTAGCCGGGTTGAGTCGCATGCCGTGCTTCCGTATGGTGTTAAACACTTGAACCAAGTCGGTTAGTAATGTTTCTTCACTTTGTGTCTTTATCAAACATGTCATCCACATAGACCTCCATGATTTTTCCGATGTGGTCTGAGAAAACTTTATTCATTAGCCTTTGATAAGTGGCTCCCGCGTTCTTAAGGCCAAAAGGCATTACGATGTAGCAATAATTTGCTTTTGGTGTGAGAAACGAGGTTTTTTCTTGATCCGGTGGATACATTGGGATCTGGTTGTACCCTGAGTATGCGTCCATGAACGAGAGATACTTATATCCCGATGAGGCATCTACTAGAGCATCGATGCTTGGGAGTGGATAAGGGTCTTTTGGGCAGGCTTTGTTGAGGTCGGTGTAGTCGGTGCACATTCGTCACTTCCCATTTGACTTTCTCACCAAGACGATGTTTGCTAGCCATAGTGGGTATTTAACTTCTCTTATGAACCCTGCCTCTAGTAGTGCTTGTACTTGTTCTTCTACAGCCTGAGACTATTCTGGCCCGAGCTTTTTTCGTCTTTGTTGTACCGGCCGGGATCCCGGGTAGACTGCCAACTTGTGGCTCATTAGTTCGAGATCTATGCCTGACATGTTGGAAGCTTTCCATGCGAAGAGATCAACATTATCTCGTAGGAACCGTATTAGTGATTCCTTTGCGTCTCCTTTCAGGATCGTGCCAATATTAGTTGTTTTATCCGAGGTATCTCCGATCTGGACTCTTTCTATTTCTCCTTTGGGTCGTGGGCGGAGTTCTTCTCGTCTCTGAACTCCGCCAAGTTCGATTGTGTGGAACTCTCCTCCTTCACCTCAGAGGTTTAGGCTTTCGTTATAACAGCAACGCGCCATCTTTTGATCTGCTTTTTTGTAGCTATCCCTTCTGCAGTTGGGAATTTCATACATAGATGTGGAGTTGAAACTATCGCGCCGAGTTGATTTAACGTTGTCCGACCTATTAAGGCATTGTAGGCTGAGCTTACGTCGACCACGATATAGTCTATCTTGAGTGTTCTGGATTGGTTCCCCTTTCCAAAGGTTGTATGTAACGATACGTATCCCAGTGGCTGTACTGGGTATCCCCAAGTCCGAACAGGCTGTTCGGGTATGCTCTTAGCTCTTTTTCTTCTAAGCCAAGCTTGTCGAAGGCAGTTTTGAATAAGACGTCGACGAAGCTTCCTTGGTCAATTAATGTACGATGGAGGTTGGCGTTTGCCAATATGATTGTGATGACCATGGGGTCGTCGTGTCCTGAGATGATTCCGGATGCATCTTCTTTGGTAAACGTGATTGCTAGGATGTCTGGCGCCTCCTTCTTTCCTTCGACATGGTATACTTCTTTGAGGTGTCGCTTGCGGGATGATTTGGAAATTCCTCCTCCAGCAAATCCGCCGTGTATCACGTGGACGTGTCTCTCCGGTGTGCAGGGTGATCGTTCAGACCGTCCGACATCTTCATCCCTTCTTCTTTTTCTTGGTTCTTCGTCTCGATTGGCCAAGAACCGATCTAGTTTTCCTTCCCTTACTAATTTCTCTATGACATTTTTCAAGTCAAAGCATTCGTTGGTGGAATGTCCTCGGACTCGATGATACTCACAATATTCGTTCCGATTTCCTCTTCCCCTTTTGCCCTTGAGTGGCCGAGCTGGGGGTATTTTTTTCGTATGGCAGACTTCTTTGTAAACATCTACCAAGGATACCCTAAGAGGGGTGTAGTTATGATATTTTTTATTTTCTCCCCGGAGTGATCTTCCTTTTTCTTGGATTCTTTATCTTTATATCGGTAGGCAGAACCGAATCTCGAGGCTTCCCCAAGTCAAGAATTCTCCTTCATGTTGATGTACTTCTGCGCCCATTCTTGTACTTCGTCAAGGGATGCTGGGTACTTCTTTGATATAGATTGGTTAAATGGTCCTTCGCATAGGCCATTTATGAGGCCCATGATGGCAGCTTCTGTTGGTAGATGATGAGCGGATAATTTATACGCTTTTTGGCATTGTTTTTAGTATGTTTTCAGTATATTTTAGTTAGTTTTTAGTATACTTTTAGTAGTTTTTAGTTAAAATTCACTTTTCTAGACTTTACTATGAGTTTGTGTGTTTTTCTGTGATTTCAGGTATTTTCTGGCTGAAATGGAGGGTCCTGAGCAAAAATCTGATTCAGAGGCTGAAAAGGACTGCAGATGCTGTTGGATTCTGACCTCCCTGCACTCGAAGTGGATTTTCTGGAGCTACAGAACCCCAATTGGCGCGCTCTTAACGGCGTTGGAAAGTAGACATCCTGGGCTTTCCAGCAATGTATAATAGTCCATACTTTGCCCGAGATTTGATGGCCCAAACCGGCGTTACAAATCCGCCTCAGAATTCCCAGCGTTTAACGCTGGAACGGGCATAAAAATTGGAGTTAAACGCCCAAACTGGCATGAAAGCTGGCGTTTAACTCCAGAAAAAGTCTCTACACATGAAAGCTTCAATGCTCAGCCCAAGCACACACTAAGTGGACCCAGAAGTGGATTTTTACGTCATTTACTCATTTCTGTATACCCTAGGTTACTAGTTTACTATTAATAGGATCTTTTGACATTGTATCTGGACCTCATGACACTTTACACGTTTCTCATTGTATCTTCTACAGCATGAGTCTCTAAACCCCATGGTTGGGGGTGAGGAGCTCTGCTGTGTCTTGATGGATTAATGCAATTACTACTGTTTTTCATTCAATCATGCTTGCTTCCATTCTAAGATATCACTTGTTCCTAAACTTGATGAATGTGATGATCTGTGACACTCATCAGCATTCTCACCTATGAACGTGTGCCTGACAACCACCTCCGTTCTACCTTAGATTGAGTAGATATCTCTTGGATTCTTTAACCGGAATCTTCGTGGTATAAACTAGAATTGATGGCGGCATTCAAGAGGATCCGGAAGGTCTAAACCTTGTCTGTGGTATTCTGAGTAGGATTCGATGATTGAATGACTGTGACGAGCTTCAAACTCGCGATTGTGGGGCGTTAGTGACAGACGCAAAAGAATCACTGGATTCTATTCCGACATGATCGAGAACCGACAGCTGGATAGCCGTGCCGTGACAGGGTACGTTGAACGTTTCCACTGAGAGGATGGGAGGTAGCCACTGACAACGGTGAAACCCTTGCATACAGCTTGCCATGGAAGGAGCCTTGCGTGCTTGAATAAGAAGACAGTAGGAAAGCAGAGATTCAGAAGATAGAGCATCTCCAAAACCTCAACCTGTTCTCCATTACTGCAAAACAAGTACTTATTTCATGTTCTTTTACTTTTCACAATCAACCCTGATAATTATTGATATCCTGACTAAGAGTTACAAGATAACCATAGCTTGCTTCAAGCCGACAATCTCCGTGGGATCGACCCTTACTCACGTAAGGTATTACTTGGACGACCCAGTGCACTTGCTAGTTAGTTGTGCGGAATTGCAAAAGTGTGATTGCAATTTCGTGCACCAAGTTTTTGGCGCCGTTGCCGGGGATTGTTCGAGTTTGGACAACTGACGGCTTATCTTGTTGCTTAGATTAGGACTGTTTTATTTTTGTTGGTTTAGAGTCTTTTATTTGAGTCTACTTTCATATTTTAAGTTTGGTGTCAATTGCATGCTTTTGTTTTCTTTTAATTTTTTTCGAATTTGCATGTTCTTAGTCCTTTCTTGTTATTCAAAAATTCTAAGTTTGGTGTCTTCTTTTTGTTTTCCTTTAAGTTTTCGAAAATTTGTATCTGATTTTCTAAAAATTTTAAGTTTTGTTGTTTTTCTCTTTCTTCATTTCAAAAATCAAATCTTTTTCAAAATAACTTTCAATCATATCTTTTCAATTGATTTAGTTTTCAATTTTCTTTGATCTTATTTTATTTTAGTTTTCGACATTTTCTTTTATTTTCTTTTTTTTATTTTTATTATTTTCGGTCATTTCAAAAAAAATATTTTACTTGTGAATTCATATCATATTCCCTTTCTCCATCATGGACCTAAGTGGAATTGAGCAGTCCAGAAGGACTCTGGGGTCATATGCTAACCCCATTACAGCTGCATATGGGAGTAGCATCTGTATACCTCCCATCAAAGCAAGCAGCTTTGAGCTAAATCCTCAACTCATTATCATGGTTCAGCAAAATTGCCAGTATTCCGGTCTTCCACAGGAAGAACCTACTGAGTTTCTGGCACAGTTCTTACAGATTGCTGACACAGTACATGATAAAGAGGTGGATCAGGATGTCTACAGACTATTACTGTTTCCATTTGCTGTAAAAGATCAAGCTAAGAGGTGGTTGAATAACCAACCTACAGCAAGCATAAAGACATGGAAACAGTTATCAGACAAATTCCTGAATCAATTTTACCCTCCAAAGAGGATGACACAGCTAAGGCTGGACATCCAAGGCTTTAAACAAGAGGATAATGAATCCCTTTATAATGCCTGGGAGAGGTATAGAGGTATGCTAAGAAAATGCCCCTCTGAAATGTTTTCAGAGTGGGTACAGTTAGACATTTTCTACTATGGGCTTACAGAAAAAGCTCAGATGTCTTTAGACCACTCAGCTGGTGGATTTATACACATGAGAAAGACAATTGAAGAGGCTCAAGAGCTTATAGACACTGTTGCTAGAAATCAACATTTGTACTCTAGCAATGAGTTCTCTCCAAAAGAGGAAGTCATGGCAGTAGCCACTGATCCTAATCCTCAAGAACAGATGATTGAGCTTAATCAACAATTACACCTGATGATAAAACAGTTAGCAGAATTTAAAGAGATGCTCCATGAAACCAAAATTGCTAACAAAAACATAGAACTGCAGTTGAATCAAGCAAAACAGCAGATATCTAAATAGATAATAGAAGAATGTCAAGCAGTTTAACTGAGGAGTGGGAAGACATTGACTAACACTGCTCAAAGTAGCAAAAAGCCAAATAAGGAACAATTGACAGAGGATAACCAAACCACTGTCCAAAATCCCTCTGAGGAACAATTGACAGAGGATAACCCATTCCCTGCCCAGTTCTGGCGTTCAAACGCCAGAAAAGGGAGAGAAGTTGGCGTTAAACGCCCAATCTTCACCCAATCCTGGCGTTCAGACGTCAAGGGAGGATCAGACACCTGAGAGTGCTGACAGTAATCCCTCTAAAAAGGCTTCTCCAACCACTTCTGTAAGGAATAAACCTGCAGCAACTAAGGTTGAAGAATATAAAGCCAAGATGCCTTATCCTCAGAAACTCCGCCAAGCGGAGCAGGATAAGCAATTTGCCCGCTTTGCAAACTACCTAAGGACTCTTGAAATAAAGATTCTGTTTGCAGAGGCACTTGAGCAAATACCTTCTTATGCTAAGTTCATGAAAGAGATCTTAAGTCATAAGAAGGATTGGAGAGAAACTGAAAAAGTATTTCTCACTGAAGAATGCAGTGCAGTCATTCTGAAAAGCTTACCAGAAAAGCTTCAAGATCCAGGAAGCTTTATGATACCATGCACATTAGAAGGTGCTTGCACCAAGACAGCCCTATGTGATCTTGGAGCAAGCATCAATCTAATACCTGCATCCACTGTCAGAAAGCTTGGGTTGACTGAAGAAGTCAAACCAACCCGGATATGCCTCCAACTTGCTGATGGCTCCATTAAATATCCATCAGGCATAATAGAGGACATGATTGTCAAGGTTGGGCCATTCGCCTTTCCAACTGACTTTGTGGTGCTGGAAATGGAGGAGCACAAGAATGCAACTCTCATTCTAGGAAGACCTTTCCTAGCAACTGGACGAACTCTCATTGATGTACAAAAAGGGGAAGTAACCTTGAGAGTCAATGAGGATGAGTTCAAGTTTAATGCTGTAAAAGCTATGCAGCATCCAGACACACCACATGACTGTATGGGCGCTGACATCATTGACTCTTTGGTGGAAGAGATCAATATGACTGAAAGTCTAGAATCAGAGCTTGAGGACATCCTCAAGGATGCTCAGCCTGATCAGGAAGAATCAGAGGAAACAAAAGAATTTTTGAAAATTCCTTAGGAGGAGGATAAGCTTCCCAAACCTGAACTCAAACCATTACCACCATCCCTGAAGTATGCATTTCTGGGAGAGGGTGACACTTTTTCAGTGATTATAAGCTCTGCTTTAAATCCACAGGAAGAGGAAGCACTGATTCAAGTGCTAAGGACACACAAGACAGCTCTTGGGTGGTCCATAAGTGATCTTAAGGGCATTAGCCCAGCTAGATGCATGCACAAGATCCTATTGGAGGATAATGCCAAACCAGTGGTCCAACCACAAAGGAGGCTAAACCCAACCATGAAGGAGGTGGTGCAGAAGGAGGTCACTAAATTACTAGAGGCTGGGATTATTTATCCTATTTCTGATAGCCCCTGGGTGAGCCCTGTCCAAGTTGTCCCAAAAAAGGGAGGCATGACAGTGGTTCATAATGAAAAAAATGAACTGGTTCCTACAAGAACAGTTACAGGGTGGCGTATGTGTATTGACTACAGAAGGCTCAATACAGCCACCAGAAAGGATCATTTTCCTTTACCATTCATAGACCAAATGCTAGAAAGACTAGCTGGTCATGATTATTACTGCTTTTTGGATGGCTATTCAGGTTACAACCAAATTGCAGTAGATCCTCAAGACCAAGAGAAAACAGCATTTACTTGCCCTTCTGGCGTGTTTGCTTACAGGAGGATGCCTTTTGGTCTGTGTAATGCTCCTGCAACCTTTCAGAGATGCATGTTATCCATCTTCTCTGATATGGTGGAGAAATTCCTGGAAGTCTTCATGGATGACTTCTCAGTATATGGAGACTCATTTAGCTCCTGTCTTAACCACCTAGCACTTGTCCTGAAAAGGTGCCAAGAGACTAACCTGGTTTTAAACTGGGAGAAATGTCACTTTATGGTGACTGAAGGAATTGTCCTTGGACACAAAATTTCAAGCAGGGGAATAGAGGTGGATAAGGCAAAGGTAGAGGTAATTGAAAAATTACCACCACCTGTCAATGTTAAGGCAATCAGAAGCTTTCTGGGTCATGCAGGATTCTACAGGAGGTTTATAAAGGATTTTTCGAAAATCGCAAAACCTTTGAGCAACCTGCTAGCTGCTGAAACACCATTTGTGTTTGACACACAGTGTCTGCAGGCATTTGAGACCCTGAAAGCCAAGCTGGTAACAGCACCAGTCATCTCTGCACCCGACTGGACATTGCCATTTGAACTAATGTGTGATGCCAATGACCATGCCATTGGTGCAGTGTTGGGACAGAGGCATAACAAGCTTCTGCACGTCATTTATTATGCCAGCCGTGTTCTAAATGATGCACAGAAGAATTACTCAACCATAGAAAAAGAGTTACTTGCAGTGGTCTATGCCATTGACAAGTTTAGATCCTATTTAGTGGGATCCAAGGTGATTGTGTACACTGACCATGCTGCTCTTAAGTACCTACTCACAAAGCAGGATTCAAAACCCAGGCTTATAAGATGGGTGTTGCTTCTGCAAGAGTTTGATATAGAAATAAGAGACAGAAAATGGACAGAGAACCAAGTAGCTGATCATCTGTCCCGAATAGAACCAGTAGCTGGGGCATCCCTCCCTTCTACTGAGATCTCTGAGACTTTCCCAGATGAGCAACTCTTTGCCATCCAGGAAGCTCCATGGTTTGCAGATATTGCAAATTATAAAGCTGTCAGGCTCATACCACAGGAGTACAGCAGAGTGCAAAGAATGAAATTAATTTCAGACGCCAAGTACTACCTATGGGATGAGCCATATCTCTTCAAGAGATGTGTAGACGGAATGATCCGCAGATGTGTACCCAGAGAAGAAGCACAAAGGATCCTGTGGCATTGCCATGGATCACAGTATGGGGGACATTTTGGAAGTGAGCGAACAGCCACTAAGGTCCTCCAATGTGGCTTCTACTGGCCTACTCTCTATAGAGATGCCCGAGAGTTTGTGCGTAACTGTGACAGCTGTCAAAGAGCTAGTAACTTACCTCATGGATACGCCATGCCTCAACAAGGGATCTTAGAGATTGAGTTGTTTGATGTATGGGAAATTGACTTTATGGGTCCATTCCCACCATCATACTCAAACACTTACATTCTGGTGGCAGTGGACTATGTATCTAAATGGGTAGAAGCAATTGCTACACCCACTAATGATACTAAAACCGTGCTGAAATTCCTCCAGAAACACATCTTCAGCAGATTTGGTGTTCCCAGAGTCATAATCAGTGATGGGGGTACTCATTTCTGCAATAAACAACTTTACTCCGCTATGGTCCGATATGGAATTAGCCACAAAGTGGCTACCCTGTATCATCCACAGACAAATGGGCAAGCTGAAGTCTCTAACAGAGAGCTAAAAAGAATCCTAGAACGGACTGTAATGGCCCGAAGAAAGGATTGGGCAAGGAGCTTGGATGATGCTCTGTGGGCATACAAAACAGCATTTAAGACCCCAATAGGAACCTCACCATACCAACTTGTGTATGGCAAGGCCTGTCATCTGCCCATGGAACTGGAACATAAAGCCTACTGGGCAACCAGATTCCTAAACCTGGATGCTAAGTTAGCTGGTGAAAAGAGATTACTCCAGCTAAATGAGCTAGATGAATTTAGACTCAGTGCCTTTGAAAATGCAAAGATTTATAAGGAAAAGGCAAAGAAGTGGCATGACAAGAAGTTGTCATCCAGAGTCTTTGAGCCAGGACAAAAAGTTCTGCTCTTTAACTCTAGGCTCAAATTGTTCCCAGGAAAACTTAAATCCCGGTGGAGGGGTCCGTATGTGATTACAGGAGTGTCACCATATGGATATGTTGAGCTTCAGGATACTGATTCTGACAAAAAGTTCATTGTTAATGGACAGAGGATTAAGCATTATCTTGAAAGCAATTTTGAGCAGGAATGCTCAAAACTGAGGCTGGAATGATCCTCAGTAAAGGTCCAGCTAAAGACAATAAAGAAGCGCTTGCTGGGAGGCAACCCGGTCATTAGCAGGTTATATGTTTTATTTCTACAAGGGCAATTATCAAAATTGAAGGGGTTCACAGAGTTACAGAAGGATTCAGTGCAAAAAGCAGAGAAAAAGAGCTTACTGGTGAAAAAACGCCAGTAAGGGGTACTTTGGGCGTTAAACGCCAGAATGGGCACCATTCTGGGCGTTTAACGCCAGTAAGGGTGCCATTTTGGGCGTTAAACGCCAGGTGTGCAGCATCCTGGGCGTTTAGCAAAATGCCCAGTGATAAAGGGTTTCTGGCGTTTAACGCCAGCCAGGGTACCTGGCTGGGCGTTAAACGCCCACAATGGCCAACAAATGGGCGTTAAACGCCAGAATGGATACCATTCTGGGCGTTTAACGCCAGAAAGGTGGGGGACAGAGATTTTGCTTTCTGATTAAATTTTTTTTTCAAACTTTCTTTTTTCGAACCATACTTTTCCACATAAACACATTTCAAACTTTCATCATTTATCTTCAAATCTTCAAAAAATTAAAATCATTCTTCAAATCTCTCTCAAATCCTTCCCAAATCTTGTTCAAAAACTCAACTTTCTCTCAAATTCTTTCCATATCTTCTCAAATCTCCTTCCAAATTTTTGAAATCTCTCCTCCTCCCTTATAAATACATGTTCGGCCACCCCTTTCCCCACACCATTCGAATTTGCTCTCCTCCTCTCTCCCTTCTTTCCTTTCTTTTGCTCGAGGACAAGCAAACCTCTAAGTTTGGTGTGCTTTTCTGTGATCACTAAGCCAAGACTCTTCAAGATCATGGCTCCTAAGGGAAAACAAACCAATTTAAGAGGAAAGAAAGAGAATAATCCAAAGAATCTTTGGAATCAAGAGAAGTTCTTAACCAAAGAACATGAAGACCATTATCACAAAATAATGGGTCTGAGGTCAGTGATCCTGGAAGTCAAATTCGATCTGAAAGAAGATGAATATCCGGGGATCCAAGAGCAAATTCGAAACAGAGGATGGGAAGTTCTAACCAATCATGAGATAAAGGTTGGAAGAAATATGGTTCAGGAATTCTACTCAAATCTGTGGCTGACAGATAAGCAGAGAATGACTGGAAATGCTTTCCATACTTACAGAACCATGGTCAGAGGGAAAGTTATCTACTTCCATCTGGACAAAATAAGAGAGGTCCTCAAATTGCCTCAACTGCAAGATGATCCTGAATCCTTTAATAGGAGAATGGTGAGAGCAGATAAGGGGTTGGATCAAGTTCTAGAGGACATTTGCCTCCCTGGAACTAAGTGGATAACCAATTCAAAAGGTGTCCCAAACCAACTCAAGAGGGGAGACCTCAAACCAATTGCAAGAGGCTGGCTAGACTTTATTGGGCGTTCCATATTGCCCACTAGCAACCGTTCTGAGGTCACTATCAAGAGAGCAGTGATGATTCATTGCATTATGCTTGGAAAAGAAATGGAGGTTCATCATCTGATTGCTTGTGAGATCTACACAATTGCAAATAAGAATTCCACTGAAGCTAAACTAGCTTACCCAAGCTTGATCTCCTTGCTCTGTAAAGAGGCTGGGGTGAAGATGGGAGTAGATGAATTCATACCCATTGAACATCCAATCACCAAGAAGTCAATGGAAGGACAAATGCAAGACAACTCTATCAAGAAGAGGGCGCAGGAGTTCCTCCCTGAATTCCCTGAAATTGACTACTGGACCAGCCTAGAAGCATCTATCACCAAGTTGCAAGAAACTATGGAGTAACTTAAGGAAGAACAGCAGAATCAGAACTGCATGCTCTGCAAATTGCTGAAGGAACAAGAGAAGCAGGGGCGTGAACTTCAAGAGTTGAAACGCCAAAAGCTCTCCTCTCAAGTTGAGGGAGCATCCACTTCTCAAAATCAAGGTTGTTGAGTCCTAACTCTGTGATAACCTCTATCATTAGGAGCCTATTTAAATTTTTGTTTTCTATTCTTACTAGTCTCATCTTATATCTATTTTTGAGTATTGCTCTTAATTCATGATTAATAAAAATTAAAGTTCATGTCTTAAAGCTATGAATGTCCTATGAATCCATCACCTCTCTTAAATGAAAAGTGCTTTAATCACAAAAGAACAAGAAGTACAGGATTTCGAATTTATCTTTGAAATTAGTTGAATTAGTTTGATGTGGTGACAATACTTTTTGTTTTCTGAATGAATGCTTGAACAGTGCATATGTCTTTTGAATTTGTTGTTTTAAGAATGTTAAAATTGTTGGCTCTTGAAAGAATGAGAAAAAAGAGAACTGTTATTGAGGATCTGAAAAATCATCAAATTGATTCTTGAAGCAAGAAAAAAACAGTGATTCAAAATTGAAAAAAAAAACGAAAAAAAGATAGAAGAAAAAGAAAGAAATAAAGTTGTGATCCAAGGCAAAAAAGAGTGTGCTTAAGAACCCTGGACACCTCTAATTGGGGACTCTAGGAAAACTTAGTCACAATCTGAAAAGGTTCACCCAATTATGTGTCTGTGGCATGTATGTATCCGGTGGTAATACTGGAAGACAGAGTGCTTTGGGCCACAGCCAAGACTCATAAAGTAGCTATGTTCAAGAATCATCATACTTCACTAGGAGAATCAATAACACTATCTGAGTTCTGAGTTCCTATGGATGCCAATCATTCTAAACTTCAAAGGATAAAGTGAGATGCCGAAACTGTTCAGAAGCAAAAAGCTACTAGTCCCGCTCATCTAATTGGAGCTAAGTTTCCTTGATATTTTGGAGTCTATAGTATAATCTCTTCTTTTTATCCTATTTTGATTTTCAGTTGCTTGGGGACAAGCAAAAATTTAAGTTTGGTGTTGTGATGAGCGGATAATTTATACGCTTTTTGGCATTATTTTTAGTATGTTTTCAGTATATTTTAGTTAGTTTTTAGTATACTTTTAGTAGTTTTTAGTTAAAATTCACTTTTCTGGACTTTACTATGAGTTTGTGTGTTTTTCTGTGATTTCAGGTATTTTCTGGCTGAAATTGAGGGTCCTGAGCAAAAATCTGATTCAGAGGCTGAAAAGGACTGCAGATGCTGTTGGATTCTGACCTCCCTGCACTCGAAGTGGATTTTCTGGAGCTACAGAACCCCAATTGGCGCGCTCTTAACGGCGTTGGAAAGTAGACATCCTGGGCTTTCCAGCAATGTATAATAGTCCATACTTTGCCCGAGATTTGATGGCCCAAACCGGCGTTACAAATCCGCCTCAGAATTCCCAGCGTTTAACGCTGGAACGGGCATAAAAATTGGAGTTAAACGCCCAAACTGGCATGAAAGCTGGCGTTTAACTCCAGAAAAAGTCTCTACACATGAAAGCTTCAATGCTCAGCCCAAGCACACACTAAGTGGACCCAGAAGTGGATTTTTACGTCATTTACTCATTTCTGTATACCCTAGGTTACTAGTTTACTATTAATAGGATCTTTTGACATTGTATCTGGACCTCATGACACTTTACACGTTTCTCATTGTATCTTCTACAGCATGAGTCTCTAAACCCCATGGTTGGGGGTGAGGAGCTCTGCTGTGTCTTGATGGATTAATGCAATTACTACTGTTTTTCATTCAATCATGCTTGCTTCCATTCTAAGATATCACTTGTTCCTAAACTTGATGAATGTGATGATCCGTGACACTCATCAGCATTCTCACCTATGAACGTGTGCCTGACAACCACCTCCGTTTTACCTTAGATTGAGTAGATATCTCTTGGATTCTTTAACCGGAATCTTCGTGGTATAAGATAGAATTGATGGCGGCATTCAAGAGGATCCGGAAGGTCTAAACCTTGTCTGTGGTATTCTGAGTAGGATTCGATGATTGAATGACTGTGACGAGCTTCAAACTCGCGATTGTGGGGCGTTAGTGACAGACGCAAAAGAATCATTGGATTCTATTTCGACATGATCGAGAACCGACAGCTGGATAGCCGTGCCGTGACAGGGTGCGTTGAACGTTTCCACTGAGAGGATGGGAGGTAGCCATTGACAACGGTGAAACCCTTGCATACAGCTTGCCATGGAAGGAGCCTTGCGTGCTTGAATAAGAAGACAGTAGGAAAGCAGAGATTCAGAAGATAGAGCATCTCCAAAACCTCAACCTGTTCTCCATTACTGCAAAACAAGTACTTATTTCATGTTCTTTTACTTTTCACAATCAACCCTGATAATTATTGATATCCTGACTAAGAGTTACAAGATAACCATAGCTTGCTTCAAGCCGACAATCTCCGTGGGATCGACCCTTACTCACGTAAGGTATTACTTGGACGACCCAGTGCACTTGCTGGTTAGTTGTGCGGAATTGCAAAAGTGTGATTACAATTTCGTGCACCAGTAGACTTTGTATGTCCATGCATGTTTTGTTGAATCTTTCCATGTAGTTACGAAGACTCTCCCGATCTCCTTGCTTGATTCTTTGTAGGCTGGGTGCGTGTTTGGCTTTGTCCTTTTGTATGGAAAATCTAGCCAGGAACTTTTTGGCCAGGTCGTCGAAACTCGAGATGGATTTTAGAGGTAGGTTGTCGAACCATCTAATGGCTGTCTTGGTAAGAGTTGTTGAAAAGGCTTTGCAGCGAACTGCATCTGAGGCATCAGTGAGGTACATCCTACTTCTGAAGTTGCTGAGATGGTGGTTGGGGTCCAAAGCGCCGTCATACAGAGTCATATCCGGAAGTTTGAAATCTTTTGGGATTTTGGTCTTCATAATTTCCCTGGTGAATGGATCTTGATCTTTGTGAGAGCTATCCTCCTGAGTGAATCGAGTAGCTTTAGTTTTGAGATCAGCTTCGAGTTTCATAAGCTTATCTTCTAATTCTCGGAGCCGCCTTATCTCCCGATGTAGATCCTCTTCTTTTTCGTGTTGATGTTGGGCTTCTTTCTCAAGTTGCTTTAATCGATCTTGAAATGTGCTTCTATCACCCCCGAATTTGATGAATTTTTGTCTCCATTAGATTCCGGGGCATCTTTAAGTATAGCATCCATGTTCTTGTGCGGCGTTCTATCTTCCAAACCTGAGTCGTGGTCATTGTCATGGTTGTCCGCCATGGTGTTGGGATGACTTCCAGGTTCCCCGGCAACGGCACCAATGTTCCGAGGGTTACCTGAAACTGTAGGTCGATCTTGGTCGAGATCTTCTGTGTTGGTCGGAGCCGACGTATCCGGCAGGTGTATAGCGGCCGGAGCTGGTGTGTCTGACTTGTGAAACTGAAAAGTGCTGCTGATCCTTCGTCCCCGGAGGGTGGGGGGTACTTGCAAGGGACTCCGATGCTTAAGTTAGCAAGGGTATTAAGCAGGTATTGAGTAGGATCAGAATATGAGTTATACCTGGGTGCTCTAGTGTATTTATAATGGTGAGATGTGGCCTCCTGTGGATAAGATAAGTTAGTTATTGGTGCACGAAATTGTGATCACACTTTTGCAATTCCGCACAACTAACCAGCAAGTGTACTGGGTCGTCCAAGTAATAAACCTTACTGATTAAATGCATAACTCATGAAATAATTGTTGCATAATATCATTTTCATTTAAGTGGGAGTTAGTTTGATGTTATAAAGACTCTTATCAATAAAGAAAAAGCCCTTGAGAACAAAAACAGAAAGAAAATGAAGAAGAAAAAGCCAAAGTGGCAAGAAAAACAAAGAATAAAGGTTGGACACCAATAGGTTGGACCCTAGGACATATGCCTGTGGTGTTCTTGTACTAAGATATGCTTGGATAAGTAAATTCTAAGGGGTATTTTAAAACCCAGTCACTTAGATCAACTGATTTGGGATGGCCAATTGAAAATCCACAATAAAGAGCAACTTAGATACAGAACATTTAGTTATCCAAAGAGATGCTGGGCATCAATGATCCTAGGAAGAAATAGTGAGCCATGTGTCTGTGGTGGAAAGATGTTGGGTAAAAAAGACAAAAAAAATAAAGCCAAAGGCTATTACTGCAACATTAGACACCAAACCTCCAAAAGAATAATAAGCTTGTTAAGCATTATAAGAAAAGAAAAGTTAGCAAGGGAGTAATTAAAGGGTAAATCCTATAACAGCAAGTTTAGCAAACCTTTGAGGAAAGATGTATATTATGTAACAGCAACAATAATTGAGTTATCATTGTCTGCATAAAGACTCCATAAATCAAGTTCTGCTATATGCCTAATAAGGATATGTGTTCTTTTCTTGTTCATTTCAATTTCTCTTAGTTTTGATGCTTGCTTGGGGACAAGCAAGATTTAAGTTTGGTGTTGTGATGACAAGTCATCATATACCCATTTTTCAAGCTAATTTCACTTGTTTTATTAGTCTTTATGCACTTTCTTGCATCCTAAGTAAGTGATTTGGAGTGAA
Source organism: Arachis hypogaea (assembly GCF_003086295.3). Classification (NCBI taxonomy): domain Eukaryota; kingdom Viridiplantae; phylum Streptophyta; class Magnoliopsida; order Fabales; family Fabaceae; genus Arachis; species Arachis hypogaea. The sequence goes on along the minus strand of NC_092044.1, from coordinate 25,699,898 downwards.
AATGCATAACTTCTTTAGATCAAGCAACTACCATTAAATTGATGTTAATTCATGAGGTTTAAGCTAATTTTAATTGAATTTTAATTGATTCATAAGCCTTGTGAATTTAGTGATACTTTGAGTGGTTGTTTTGGTTGATTGTAGGTGAAGAAAAGAAGAAAAGAGAAAGCGTGGCTTAAGAAAGCGTGGCCCAAGGAGAAAAAGGCGTGGCGCATAAAGGAGGGAGCAAGCATTGCCCTCCACAAGGGCACACTGCCCTCTAGGAGGGCAACATGAGCAAGCAAGCCAAGAGAGGCAACGCTGCTCTGCCCTTGGGTGCAAATGAGTATCTTAGAACAAGAATAGGCTGAATTGAATAGAAGAACAATAGTAATTGCATTAATACTCGAGGTACAGCAGAGCTCCACACCTTAATCTATGGTGTGTAGAAACTCCACCGTTGAAAATACATAAGAACAAGGTCTAGGCATGGCCGAGAGGCCAGCCTCCCAATGATCTAAGAACTAGACGTCCAAAGATGATCAAAGGATCTAAAATAATCCAAAGATGAAAATACAATAGTAAAAGGTCCTACTTATAGAGAACTAGTAGCCTAGGGTTTACAGAGATGAGTAAATGACATAAAATCCACTTCCGGGCCCACTTGGTGTGTGCTTGGGCTGAGCATTGAAGCATTTTCGTGTAGAGACTTCTCTTGGAGTTAAACGCCAGCTTTGGTGCCAGTTTGGGCGTTTAACTCCCATCCTTGTACCAGTTCCGGCATTTAACGCTGGAAATTTTGATGGTGACTTTGAACGCCGGTTTGGGCCATCAAATATTGGGCAAAGTATGGACTATCATATATTTCTGGAAAGCCCAAGATGTCTACTTTCCAACGCCGTTGAGAGCGCGCCAATTAGGCTTTTGTAGTTTCAGATAATCCTCTTCGAGTGCAGGGAGGTCAGAATCCAACAGCATCTGCAGTCCTTTTTAGTCTCTGAATCAGATTTTTGCTCAGGTCCCTCAATTTCAGCCAGAAAATACCTGAAATCACAGAAAAACACACAAACTCATAGTAAAGTCCAGAAAAGTGAATTTTAACTAAAAACTAATAAAAATATACTAAAAACTAACTAGAACATACTAAAAACATACTAAAAACAATGCCAAAAAGCATACAAATTATCCGCTCATCACAACACCAAACTTAAATTGTTGCTTGTCCTCAAGCAACTGAAAATCAAATAAGATAAAAAGAAGAGAATGTGCAATGAATTCCAAAAACATCTATGAAGATCGGTATTAATTAGATGAGCGGGGCTTTTAGCTTTTTGCCTCTGAATAGTTTTGGCATCTCACTCTATCCTTTGAAATTCAGAATGATTGGCTTCTTTAGGAACTCAGAATCCAGATAGTGTCATTGATTCTCCTAGTTAAGTATGATGATTCTTGAACACAGCTACTTATTGAGTCTTGGCCGTGGCCCAAAGCACTCTATCTTCCAGTATTACCACCGGATACATACATGCCACAGACACATAATTGGGTGAACCTTTTCAGATTGTGACTCAGCTTTGCTAGAGTCCCCAATTAGAGGTGTCCAAGGTTCTTAAGCACACTCTTTTTGCTTTGGATCACAACTTTATTTCTTTCTTTTTCTTTCTTTTTCTCTTTCTTTTTCTTTCTTTTTTTTCGAATTTTTTTTTGAATATTCACTGCTTTTTCTTGCTTCAAGAATCATTTTTATGATTTTTCATATCCTCAGTAACATGTCTCCTTTTTCATCATTCTTTCAAGAGCCAACATTCATGAACCACAAATTCAAAAGACATATGCACTGTTTAAGCATACATTCAGAAAACAAAAGTATTGCCACCACATCAAAATAATTAAACTGTTATAAAATTCAAAATTCATGCAATTCTTTTTTTTTCAATTAAGAACATTTTTCATTTAAGAGAGGTGATGGATTCATAGGACATTCATAACTTTAAGGCATAGACACTAAGACACTAATGATCACAAGACACAAACATAGATAAACATAAGCATAATTTTCGAAAAACAGAAAATAAAGAACAAGGAAATTAAAGAACGGGTCCACCTTAGTGATGGCAGCTTGTTCTTCCTCTTGAAGATCTTATGGAGTGCTTGAGCTCCTCAATGTCTCTTCCTTGCCTTTGTTGCTCCTCTCTCATGATTCTTTGGTCTTCTCTAATTTCATGGAGGAGAATGGAATGTTCTTGGTGCTCCACCCTTAATTGTCCCATGTTGGAACTTAATTCTCCTAGGGAGGTGTTCAGTTGCTCCCAATAGTTTTGTGGAGGAAAGTGCATCCCTTGAGGCATCTCAGGGATTTGATGATGAGAGGGGTCTCTTGTTTGCTCCATCCTCTTCTTAGTGATGGGCTTGTCCTCATCAATGGGGATGTCTCCCTCTATGTCAACTCCAACTGAATAACAGAGGTGACAAATGAGATGAGGAAAGGCTAACCTTGCCAAGGTAGAGGACTTGTCCGCCACCTTATAAAGTTCTTGGGATATCACCTCATGAACTTCTATTTCTTCTCCAATCATGATGCTATGGATCATGATGGCCCGGTCTAGAGTAACTTCGGACCGGTTGCTAGTGGGAATGATTGAGCGATGGATAAACTCCAACCATCCCCTAGCCACGGGTTTGAGGTCATGCCTTCTCAGTTGAACCGGCTTCCCTCTTGAATCTCTCTTCCATTGGGCGCCCTCTTCACAAATGACTGTGAGGACTTGGTCCAACCTTTGATCAAAGTTGACCCTTCTAGTGTAAGGATGTTCATCTCCTTGCATCATGGGCAAGTTGAATGCCAACCTTACATTTTCCGGACTAAAATCCAAGTATTTCCCTCGAACCATAGTAAGGCAATTCTTTGGATCCGGGTTCACACTTTGATCATGGTTCTTGGTGATCCATGCATTGGCATAGAACACTTGAACCATTAAGATTCCGACTTGTTGAATGGGGTTGGTAAGAACTTCCCAACCTCTTCTTCGGATCTCATGTCGGATCTCCGGATATTCACTCTTTTGAGTTTAAAAGGGACCTCGGGGATCACCTTCTTCAAGGCCACAACTTCATAGAAGTGGTCTTGATGCACCCTTGAGATGAATCTCTCCATCTCCCATGACTCGGAGGTGAAAGCTTTTGCCTTCCCTTTCCTCTTTCTAGAGGTTTCTCCGGCCTTGGATGCCATAAATGGTTATGGAAAAACAAAAAGCAATGCTTTAACCACACCAAACTTAAAAGGTTGCTCATCCTCGAGCAAAAGAAGAAAGAAGAGAGTAGAAGAAGAAGAAATAGAGGAGATGGGGATGGCTTTGTGGTTCGGCCAAAGGGGAAGAAGTAGTGTTTAAGTTGTGTGAAAATGAAGGAGTTAAGATGGGTTTATATAGGGGTGGGGGGAGGGTTATGGTTCGGTTATGGGAGGGTGGGTTTGGGAGGGAAAGTGTTTTGAATTTGAATGGTGGGGTAGGTGGGGTTTTATGAAGGATGGATGTGAGTGGTAAAGAGAAAGATGGGATTTGATAGGTGAGGGGTGATTGGTGAATGGGTGAAGAAGAGAGAGAGTGGTGGGGTATGTGGGGATCCTGTGGGGTCCACAAATCCTGAGGTGTCAAGGAAAAGTCATCCCTACACTAAGTGGCGAGCAAAATTGCTCTTCATGCCAATTCTGGCGTTAAACGCCGGGCTGGTGCCCATTTCTGGCGTTTAACGCCAAGTTCTTGCCCTTTTCTGGCGTTTAACGCCAGTCTGGTGCCCCTTTCTGGCGTTAAACGCCCAGAATGGTGCCAGACTGGGCGTTAAACGCCCATCTGCTAGCTTGACTGGCGTTTAAACGCCAGCAGGTTCTTCCTCCAGGGTGTGCTGTTTTTCTTTCTGTTTTTCATTCTATTTTTGCTTTTTCAATTGATTTTGTGACTTCTCATGATCATCAACCTACAGAAAACATAAAATAACAAAGGAAAATAGATAAAATATAACATTGGGTTGCCTCCCAACAAGCGCTTCTTTAATGTCAGTAGCTTGACAGAGGGCTCTCATGGAGCCTCACAGATGCTCAGAGCAATGTTGGAACCTCCCAACACCAAACTTAGAGTTTGAATGTGGGGGTTCAACACCAAACTTAGAATTTGGTTGTGGCCTCCCAACACCAAACTTAGAGTTTGACTGTGGGGGCTCTGTTTGACTCTGTTTTGAGAGAAGCCCATCATGCTTCCTCTCCATGGTGACAGAGGGATATCCTTGAGCCTTAAACACAAAGGATTCTTCATTCACTTGAATGATCAATTCTCCTCTATCAACATCAATCACAGCCTTTGCTGTGGCTAGGAAGGGTCTGCCAAGGATGATGGATTTATCCATGCACTTCCCAGTCTCTAGGACTATGAAATCAGCAGGGATGTAATGGTCTTCAACTTTTACCAGAACATCCTCTACAAGTCCATAAGCTTGTTTTCTTGAGTTGTTTGCCATCTCTAGTGAGATTTTTGCAGCTTGCACCTCAAAGATCCCTAGCTTCTCCATTACAGAGAGAGGCATGAGGTTTACACTTGACCCTAGGTCACACAAGGCCTTCTTGAAGGTCATGGTGCCTATGGTACAAGGTATTGAAAACTTCCCAGGATCCTGTTTCTTTTGAGGCAGTTTCTGCCTAGACAAGTCATCCAATTCTTTGGTGAGCAAAGGGGGTTCATCCTCCCAAGTCTCATTACCAAATAACTTGTCATTTAGCTTCATGATTGCTCCAAGGTATTTAGCAACTTTCTCTTCAGTGACATACTCATCATCTTCAGAGGAAGAATACTCATCAGAGCTCATGAATGGCAGAAGTAAGTCCAATGGAATCTCTATGGTCTCATTTTGAGCCTCAGGTTCCCATGGTTCCTCATTGGGGAACTCATTGGAGGCCAGTGGACGTCCATTGAGGTCTTCCTCAGTGGCGTTCACTGCCTCTACCTCCTCTCCAAATTCGGCCATGTTGATGGCCTTGTACTCTCCTTTTGGATTTTCTTCTGTATTGCTTAGAAGAGTACTAGAAGGGAGTTCAGTAATTTTCTTGCTCAGCTGACCCACTTGTGCCTCCAAATTTCTAATGGAGGACCTTGTTTCAGTCATGAAATTTTGAGTGGTTTTAATTAGATCAGAGACCATGGTTGCTAAGTCAGAGGGTTCTGCTTAGAACTCTCTGTCTGTTGCTGAGAAGATGATGGAAAAGGCTTGCTATTGCTAAACCTGTTTCTTCCACCATTATTGTTGTTGAAACCTTGTTGAGGTCTCTGTTGATCCTTCCATGAAAGATTTGGATGATTTCTCCATGAAGGATTATAGGTGTTTCCATAGGGTTCTCCCATGTAATTCACCTCTTCCATTGAAGGGTTCTCAGGATCATAAGCTTCTTCTTCAGATGAAGCCTCCTTAGTACTACCTGGTGCATTTTGCATTCCAGACAGACTTTGAGAAATCATATTGACTTGCTGAGTCAATATTTTGTTCTGAGCTAATATGGCATTCAGAGTGTCAATCTCAAGAACTCCTTTCTTCTGATTAGTCCCATTGTTCACAGGATTCCTTTCAGAAGTGTACATGAATTGGTTATTTGCAACCATTTCAATTAGTTCTTGAGCTTCTGTAGGCGTCTTCTTCAGATGAAGAGATCATCCAGCAGAGCTATCCAAAGACATCTTGGACAGTTCAGACAGACCATCATAGAAAATACCTATGATGCTCCATTCAGAAAGCATGTCAGAGGGACACTTTCTAATCAATTGTTTGTATCTTTCCCAAGCTTCATAGAGAGATTCTCCTTCCTTCTGTCTGAAGGTTTGGACTTCCACTCTAAGCTTACTCAATTTTTGAGGTGGAAAGAACTTTGCCAAGAAGTCATTGACTAGCTTTTCCCAAGAGTTCAGGCTTTCTTTAGGTTGTGAGTCCAACCATATTCTAGCTCTGTCTTTTACAGCAAAAGGGAAGAGCATAAGTCTGTAGACTTCAGGGTCAACCCCATTAGTCTTGACAGTGTCACAGATTTGCAAGAATTCAGCTAAAAACTGATGAGGATCTTCCAATGGAAGTCCATGGAACTTGCAATTCTGTTGCATTAGAGAAACTAATTGAGGCTTAAGCTCAAAGTTGTTTGCTCCAATGGCAGGGATAGAGATGCTTCTCCCATAGAAGTCAGGAGTAGGTGCAGTAAAGTCACCCAGCACCTTCCTTGCATTGTTGGCATTGTTGTTATTTTCGGCTGCCATGAGTTCTTCTTCCTTGAAGATTTCTGTTAGCTCCTCTACAGAGAATTGTGCCTTAGCTTCCCTTAGCTTTCGCTTCAAGGTCCTTTTAGGTTCAGGATCAGCCTCAACAAGAATGCTTTTGTCTTTGCTCCTGCTCATATGAAAGAGAAGAGAACAAGAAAATATGGAATCCTCTATGTCACAGTATAGAGATTCCTTGAGGTGTCAGAGGAAAAGAAAAATAGAAGGAAGAGGTAGAGAATTCGAACTTATCAAGAAAGATGGAGTTCGAATTGTGCATTAAGGAATAGTGTTAGTCCATAAATAGAAGGATGTGAGAAGAGGGGAAGTAATTTTCGAAAATTAAGTAAAAGATTTTAAAAACATTTTGAAAAACTTTAATTGATTTTCGAAAACCAAGATTAAGAAAGAAGTAAAGTGATTTTTGAAAAAGATTTTGAAATTAGAAATCAAAAAGATTTGATTGAAAACTATTTTGAAAAAGATGTGGTTAAGAAGATATGATTGGTTTTAAAAAGATGTGATTGAGAAGATATGATTTGAAAAACATTTTAAAAAGATTTGATTTTAAAAAAAATAACTTGGCTAACAAGAAAAGATATGATTCAAACATTGAACCTTTCTCAACAGAAAAGGCAACATACTTGAAATGTTGAATCAAATCATTAATTGATAGCAAGTATTTTTGAAAATGGAAAGAAATTAAGTTTGAAAAAGATTTGATTGAAAAGATTTGATTTGAAAAAGATTTAATTTTGAAAAAATTTTGAAAACTAAAAAAAATTTGATTTGAAAACAAAATCTTCCCTCTTGTGCCATCCTGGCGTTAAACGCCCAGAATGGTGCACATTCTGGCGTTTAACGCCCAAACCACTACCCTTTTGGGCGTTAAACGCCCAGCCAGGCACCCTGGCTGGCGTTTAAACGCCAGTTTGCCTTCCTTACTGGGCGTTTTGAACGCCCAGCTTTTTCTGTGTAATTCCTCTGCTGTATGTTCTGAATCTTCAATTCTCTGTATTATTGACTTGAAAAGACACAAATAAAAAATATTTTTGGATTTTTAATAATGAGGAATAATTAAAATGCAACTAAAATCAAATAAACAATACATGCAAGACACCAAACTTAGCAGTTTGTATACTACTGACACTAACAAAATGAGAATGCACATGAGGAACATAAATACTCAAGTCAAGAGAATTTAAAAATCAGAGCAAGTAAATCATCAAGAACAACTTGAAGATCACTGAAAACACATGAAAAATGCATGCAATTGACACCAAACTTAACATGAGACTCTAGACTCAAACAAGAAATATTTTTGGATTTTATGATTTTGTAAATTTTTTTTTGGATTTTTTCGAAAATTAAGTGGAAAAAGAAAATAAAGGTATCAAAATTCTTAATGAGAATTCCAGGAATCATGCAATGTTAGTCTAAAGCTTCAGTCTAAAGAAATTAGACATGGCTGAACAAGCTTCAGCAGGACATTGCATTCAAGAGCTAAATTGATGAAAATCAATCAGCTTTGGTGATGATAAGAACATCACCTTGAAACACTAGAATCCATTCTTAAGAACTCTGAAGAAAAATACCTAATCAAAGCAACAAGATGAACCGTCAGTTGTCCATACTCAACAATCCCCGGCAACGGCGCCAAAAACATGGTGCACGAAATTGTGATCACACTTTTGCAATTCCGCACAACTAACCAGCAAGTGTACTGGGTCGTCCAAGTAATAAACCTTACGCGAGTAAGGGTCGATCCCACAGAGATTGTTGGTATGAAGCAAGCTATGGTCACCTTGTAAATCTTAGTCAGGCAAACTCAAATGGTTATGGATGATGAATAAAACATAAAGATAAAGATAGAGATACTTATGCAATTCATCGGTGCGAATTTCAGATAAGCGTATGGAGATGCTGTGTTCCTTCCGTCTCTCTGCTTTCCTACTGTCTTCATCCAATCCTTCTTACTCCTTTCCATGGCAAGCTGTATGCAAGGGTTTCACCGTTGTCAGTGGCTACCTCCCATCATCTCAGTGGAAATGTTCAACGCACCCTGTCACGGCACGGCTATCCAGCTGTCGGTTCTCGATCATGTCAGAATAGAATCCAGTGATTCTTTTGCGTCTGTCACTAACGCCCCACAATCGCGAGTTTGAAGCTCGTCACAGTCATTCAATCATTGAATCCTACTCAGAATACCACAGACAAGGTTTAGACCTTCCGGATTCTCTTGAATGCCGCCATCAGTTCTAGCTTATACCACGAAGATTCCGATTAAAGAATCCAAGAGATAAACATTCAAGCCTTGTTTGCTTGTAGAACAGAAGTGGTTGTCAGGCACTCGTTCATAAGTGAGAATGATAATGAATGTCACATAATCATCACATTCATCATGTTCTTGGGTGCAAATGAGTATCTTAGAACAAGAATAGGCTGAATTGAATAGAAGAACAATAGTAATTGCATTAATACTCGAGGTACAGCAGAGCTCCACACTTTAATCTATGGTGTGTAGAAACTCCACCGTTGAAAATACATAAGAACAAGGTCTAGGCATGGCCAAGAGGCCAGCCTCCCAATAATCTAAGAACTAGACGTCCAAAGATGATCAAAGGATCTAAAATAATCCAAAGATGAAAATACAATAGTAAAAGGTCCTACTTATAGAGAACTAGTAGCCTAGGGTTTACAGAGATGAGTAAATGACATAAAAATCCACTTCCGGGCCCACTTGGTGTGTGCTTGGGCTGAGCATTGAAGCATTTTCGTGTAGAGACTTCTCTTGGAGTTAAACGCCAGCTTTGGTGCCAGTTTGGGCGTTTAACTCCCATCCTTGTGCCAGTTCCGGCGTTTAACGCTGGAAATTTTGATGGTGACTTTGATTGCCTGTTTGGGCCATCAAATATTGAGCAAAGTATGGACTATCATATATTGCTGGAAAGCCCAGGATGTCTACTTTCCAACGCTGTTGAGAGCGCGCCAATTGGGCTTCTGTAGCTCCAGAAAATCCTCTTCGAGTTCAGGGAGGTCAGAATCCAACTGCATCTGCAGTCCTTTTTAGTCTCTGAATCAGATTTTTGCTCAGGTCCCTCAATTTCAGCCAGAAAATACCTGAAATCACAGAAAAATACACAAACTCATAGTAAAGTCCAGAAAAGTGAATTTTAACTAAAAACTAATAAAAATACACTAAAAACTAACAAGAACATACTAAAAACATACTAAAAATAATGCCAAAAAGCGTACAAATTATCCGCTCATCAGTTATCTTATCTTATCTTTATCTTATCTTCAAGTGAAGTCATCTTATCTTAAAGGAACCGCCCTTCTCTTGTAGGCTTGGGCTGCCTTAGGATCTAGGGCGTGTTCCTCTATTTGGGCCCTTTGTTTGGGCTTTCTCGTGACTTGGCCGAGCTCTTTCAGAAGAGGTCGGATTGTCCTAACCTGAAGAGGTCGATCGCTTTGTCTGTAGAACATCCCGGGTCGGACAACTCGACCCAGGATATGAACAACTGTCCCTCTGTCGTGTCCCCGCAACTCGAGTTATACTCAATATAAACTTGATCATAATCATGATCCATATCCATCACCCTCACTGGTGAATATTTATGGGGGTGAGCTCATCCGGGGCTTTCACAGTGCCCAGCCACCCTGACGACATAGGGTCAAAAGAGCTTCGAGTCTCAACCTGGAGCACGTGGTGGCTAGCTACTGCTTTCTCCCAGGAAAACTCTTATCTCCGATAGTGGAAGTGCAACCATTCATAATTCATTCAATAGCATATATGCATTTATACTTAGCCATAACCATGGCTCCGCCGTAACACGACAATAATCTAGTCATTCGGCTCACGGTTAAATCCACAACCAGCCAATTCATTAACAATCACGGCCCTTCGGCCCATGGCATAACAAGCACTTCCACCGCCATCCTCCGCATCTCACAGAATCCTCTTTGATCCTCATTGATAATTCATTTTTCCCTTACTTCACTCGTAAGTTACCACATCCACTAGCTCATTTTCTCATTGCTAGGCATATCATAATGATTTAAGACATAAGTGGTGAGATCGGAGGCTTAGAAGTATAAAATTTGGCTTTTAAAACTCAAAAATCAACTTTGGGATGAAAACAGGGTCACGCGTACATGCACTCCACGCGCACGCGTGGATGGCCACAAAACTCATCGACGCGCAAGCGTTATACACGCGGACGCGTGGATTGAAAAATAGCCAAATGACGCGTACGCGTCAGCCACGCGCACGCGTGGGTGCATTTGCGCCCCCGGCACAACACTGTCACAACTCTTGGGAAAATGGTTGGGCATTTGGTGCAGCGCATCGACGCGCCCGCGCACACCATGCACACGCGTGGATGGTGCCTTCTTGAAGAACGACGCATACGCGCCAATGCACCTACGCGTGGAGGGTCATTCTGCTAAAAAATTTCTAAGTTAAAAGCTGTAGAATTCATAGATTCGACCCCTAATCTTCCGACGGACATAACTTTCTCCTTTTAAATCGTTTTCCGCCAGTTCTTCCAACGGCATGGACATCCCGGATCCAATTTCATTTCTAAACAAGTTTGGTACAAAACGGGGATCCGTAGTCCAAGTTATGTCCCGTCAAAGTATGCCCAAAAATCATGTTTTCGTACAAAACCACAAAGTGCCATTTTCAAAACAAGCCAATTTCATCCCCTTTCAAAATTAACCAAAACATGTCAATTTCAACCATTTTTGAAATCAATCAAAATGTACTAAAATCAACATCAAGCCTCCTCAACTCACACATTAACACTTTACCACAATTCACAAAATATCATCCCACCATTTTAACACTTCTCAATCAAATGGCTAAGAGATAATCACATAAACATGTCATACATACTTTCTCATCTCAATTTCCAATAATACCATTTCCAATTAACCATCATTACACATACTCAATACCATACTCACCATCAACATGGTGTCACCCACCATCCAACATCAATTACTCATCAAGCATATATCACAACATGCATATTTCCCATACATCATACTATCAAGGCATCAATAATCATCATCACATATATGACCTCATCATATATATCAACCATTCACAACATCAACAATTCAATGTCTATCTTAGGGCCTCTAGCCTAAGTATTTCCTACCACATTACATATTAGATATGAGAAACCGAGACCATACCTTAGCCGATTTCTCAAGCTCAACCAGAGCACTTTCAAACAATTTTTCCTCAAGCTCTCAAGGTCTTAACACCTCCAAAAATAGATTTTTGCATATAAAACCCTCTTTCAAGCATTTCAAAATCACCAAATCAAGCTCCAATATTCACATATACACAACCTAAGCCACAATCATCATACCCATACACAACACTCAATACCCAAACATCATAGAACAAAAAATTACACTAGGGTTGAGAATATTACCACACTCAAGGTCCAAAGAGACAAGATTAATCTTCTCCTTCAAGAGAGTTGGATCCTATAACATCAAAGAGCCCAAAATCTCAACATTTTTGCTCATGAAACTCGAAAACAAGGCTGGAAATTCGAAGAGCAAAACATGGCTTACCTCAAGATTGGTTGTATGGGTTTTGTAGAGCTCTTTGGGGTGAACACGTGGCCACAAACGGTGTGGCAATCGGAGCTCTAGATCAAAAGTTATGTTGGTTTGAAGATCAATTGAGAGATAGAAGTTTGAGAGAGTGTTCTTCCCCTCCCTTACTCCATTTCAGCATGTGTGTGTGTGTAACAAATGAGGAGAGAGAGTGCTGAAAACTAGGGTTTTGGTTTAGTTTAGTTGGGCCATGGGCCCACTTTGGGTCTGGTTGGCCCGGTTTGGCCCGTTCGGTCCAAGCTTGGTCCGATTTCTATAAAATTGGTACCGACATTATCGTCTCAATCTCCTCTATCATATTAAGCCATAAAAATCACATTTTTGGCTTTCTAGAATAAATTTTCGTTTATGGGTTAATTAGCCATTAATTAACCAGGTCTTACACTCTACCCACCAAATTGGGAATTTTGCCCACAAAATTCAAATTCAATTACCTGAGAATAAGTGCGGATAATCCATTCGCATCTCCGACTCAAGTTCCCAAGTGTGTTCCTCAACACCGCCTTGACTCCAAGCCACTTTGACTAATGAAACCTTTTTTCCACGCAACCATTTGATACTAGTATCATCAATTCTAACTGGAGCCACTGGAAGCATCAAATCTTCTCTTAACTGAACCGATTCAGGTTCCAACACATGGCTAGCATCAGGAGTGTACTTCCGAAGCTGTGAAACATGAAACACGTCGTGCATGTTCGAAAGGTGAGGTGGTAGAGCCATTCAATACGCCACCGGCCCAATCCTCTCTAGGATCTGAAATGGACCAATGTACCGAGAATTCAACTTTTTGCCTTAATCGCCCTACCTACTCCTGTAGTTGGAGTAACTTTAAGGAAAACATGGTCTCCTTCCTAAAATTTCAAGGGTCTCCGCCTCTGATCGGTGTAACTCTTCTGACGACTCTGCGCCGTAAGCATACTATCTCGGATTTTCCTGACTTGTTCAGTGATCTCAGCTATCATTTCCAGCCCCAACAAGCCTTTTCTCTCCAGCTTCATACCAACATAACGAAGATTGACATTTCCTCCCATACAAGGCCTCATACGGAGCCATTCCGATGCTCGCATGGTAACTATTATTGTATGCAAACTCCATTAACGGCATATATCGATCCCAACTTGCCGGTTGGTTCAAAACACAAGCTCTCAACATATCATCTAGTGTTTGGATCGTCCTCTCAGATTGACCATTTGTTTGAGGATGGTAAGCTGTACTCAAGATTAATCAGGTTTCAAAAGCTTTTTGAAATGCACCCCAGAACCTCGAAGTGAAACAATGATCTCTATCAGATATTATAGTAGAAGGCACACCATGAAGTCTCACAATCTCCTTTATGTATAACCGTGCTAGCTCCTCAAGGGTGTAAGTCATCCAAATGGGTAAAAAGTGAGTTGACTTCGTCAGTCGATCCACAATCACCCAGATAACATCAAAACCAGCCCTAGTCCTTGGCAATCCCGACACAAAGTCCATTGCAATACTTTTCCACTTCCATTGCGGAACCTCTAAAGGTTGCAACATCCCGGAAGGTCTTTGATGTTCAATCTTTAGCTTTTAACAAGTTAAGCACTTTGAAACATATTCCGCCACATCATTCTTCATACCCGGCCACCAAAACATCGCCTTTAAATCATGGTACATCTTAGTACTTCCCGGGTGAATGGAAAATCCGCTTTTGTGTGCCTCTTTTAAAATATCTTGCCTCAAAGTGCCAACATCCGGCACAATGATCCTACCCTTGAATCTCCATAACCCATCTTTTTCTTCCGACACTCTCTATTGTTTCCCTTGCTGAATAGCCGGTAACACCTTCCATAACGCTTCATCATTTTCATGAGCCTTTAAGAGTTCGGACTTAAAGTCACTTGAGATTTCTAATCGGCTCAAAAACAAAGTTCCAGATACTTCTCGAGCACCAATTTTCAGACTCTCGAATTCTTCGAGCAACTTCTCTTCTTGAAGCATCATCCAAGCCGCATATAACGACTTCCGACTTAACACATCCACCACTACGTTCGCCTTTCCCGGATGGTAATTCAACTCAAAGTCGTAGTCCTTCAATAATTCCATCCACCTCCTCTGCCTCATATTAAGCTCTTTCTGATCAAAGAGATATTTCAAGCTCTTATAATCGGAGAAGACTTGGAACTTAACCCCATAGAGATAATGCCTCCACACCTTCAAGGCAAACACAACCGCAGCAAGTTCCAAATCGTGCGTAGGGTAACTAACTTCATGAGGTCTCAACTGTCGTTACGAATACGCCACCACATTATGATGCTGCATCCGCACGCACCCTAGACCCTTTAATGAGGCATCACAGTACACCTCAAATGGTTCGTTCGGCTCAGGTAACACCAACACAGGTGCAGTAGTCAACTTTTTCTTCAATGCCTGAAAGCTCTCCTCGCACTCAGGAGTCCAAACAAACAGAGTGTGTTTGCGGGTTAACTTTGTCAACGGCAAAGCTAATTGCGAAAAGCCTTTGATGAACCTTCGGTAATAGCCAGCTAAGCCCAGAAAACTCCTTATCTCAGTTACTGTGGTTGGTTGCCTCCAATCCATCACAGCCTCCACCTTAGCTGGATCTACGGCTATTCCTTTCTTACTCACCACGTGACCCAAAAACTTCACCTCCTCCTTCCAAAATTCACATTTGGACAGTTTTACATAGAGTTTCTTTTTCTTTAGTATCTGCAACACGGTCCTCAAGTGTCCCGCATGCTCTTCTTCAGTCTTGGAGTAAATCAGTATGTCATCAATGAAGACAACAACGAATTTATCCAGAAACGGACGGAGCACTCTATTCATATAATCCATGAATACTGCAGGAGCATTTGTCAACCCAAAAGACATTACAGTGTACTCGTAATGTCCATAACGAGTCTTGAAAGTTGTCTTAGGGATATCCTCACCCCTCACCCTTATCTGGTGATAACCGGATCGCAAATCGATCTTGGAGAAAACCCCAGCTCCTTGTAACTGATCCATGAGACATCAATCCTCGGCGATGAGTACTTATTCTTTATTGTGACCTTGTTCAGCTGCCTGTAATCCACACAGAGCCACATACTCTCATCTTTCTTCTTTACCAGTAACACTGGAGCACCCCACGGGAAAACACTTGGTCGGATAAAATTCTTACCTAACAGATCCTCTAACTGAGACTTTAGCTCGGCCATCTTTAACGGTGACATCCTATAAGGAGCCTTCGAGATTGGTCCAGCTCCAGGCACCAATTCAATAGAAAAATCGACCTCTCGGTTAGGTGAAAATTCATCAATGTCATCGGGAAACACCTCCAGAAACTCACACACTATCGAAATCTGATCTAACCTTTGATCATCACCCGAAACATCTATGGTTAACAACAGGATACCCTGACATTTGATTCTGGAACAGTTCACCATCATCGAATTCAAGTAATAATTATTCACCACGACCGGCTCTTCTGTATCTTCCGGCATAAAGTACACCGACTTTGTAGAACAATCAAGCAGGACATGGTTCTCAGATAACCAGTCCAATCCCAAGATAATATCAAGACCGATCATCGACAAGCAGATTAAATTATGGACAAAATCACCCTGCTTGAACCTAAACAAAATTTTCGGGCATCCTAGCCTAGTTACCATGGCTTCATGGGTAGCATTATACACCTTTAGGTCATAACCTAGGGTTACGATCTTCAATCCTAACTCGGGTTTTCTCAAATGCAATGAATGAATGTGATGCTCCCGAATCAAATAAAGCATTTAAAGTTTGACCAGCCATTTCACATTTACCTCGAATGAGTGTCTCAGATCCCTCGACACCTACAGCTGAGGTGGTGAACACCCGACCAGTCTGTTGTGCTTTTCCAGCACCCTGTTTCTGCTTCTCTAGATAATTTGTGGCTTTATGCCCCGCCTTTCCACAATTGTAGCACAAACCCCATCCGGCCTTACACGGGGATCTCGGATGATGACTCCCACACCTAGCACAAGCTTGCTCATTCTGTGGCTGCTTCCCAAACCTTTTCCCTTGAAAGTTGTTGTTGTTGGGCCTCTTGAAAGAGCCTCCCCTCTTGAAAGGCGAATCTCTAAGTGCAAAGCTCTTCCCTCGGTTCTGCGGGAATGATCCTTTGTGACTCCCTCTCTCAGCAACTGCCTTCTTCATGCACTCTTCAACAACTCTACACTTGTTCACCAACTCGGAGAAAGTTTTGATCTCCATTGGTCCCACTGAGCTGAAAATATCACTCCGGATTTCTCCTTCATACTTAACACACCTCCACTCCTCATAGTCTCCCGGTGTCCCCTGACACATACGGGAGAATCTGAACAACTCCTCAAACTTGTCAGTATACTCAGATATGGACATAGTACCCTGCTTCAGCTGCAGTAACTCAAGTTCCTTAGCCGTCTTAGCAGAAGTCAGAAAGTACTTCTTATAGAACTCCTCTCGAAAGACATCCCAGGTGATATCTGCAGGAGCCGTCGAATTCCTTGCCACCAATGCGATGCTTTTCTAGTGAGCAAATAGGTAGCGAACTCAACACGTTGCCCTTCAGGTACCACCTGCGCTTGCAGTGCTCGTTCAATGGCCTGAAACCATGTATCGGCTTCAGTCGGGCTAGTAGTTCCCTTGAACTTAGGTGGATTAACCTTCAAGAAGTTTGCCAGTGTCATTGGGACCTGAGTTCCACCTCCGTCATTGCCATGGTTGTTCATTTGTTGCCCAAAAGCCGCAGCAGTGGCCTGCATAGTAGTAGCCATGTTCTCCAACGCCGTCATAAAGTTCACCAGGTCATTAGGATTAATCTCCGACACGAGCATTCGTATGACTTCTCCCATGGCCTCTACCGCGTCTACGAGGTACCATCTGGTTCCTATACACACCAAACAATTGATATTAAGTTGATCAGTCTCAATATCGAAAGTCTAGTGCTTCAAAGTCCCAAATGCATGCTCATGAACGTTTATGCCAATTATATCAAGTAGATATACTAATAGCACATAACACACATATAGAGAATGCACAGAAACATAGTCAGTCCGTCCATCAAGCTCTACAGGAACGAACTACTCTGATACCATAATGTAATACCCTACCATACAGAGTTTTATGCTTAAGTCATAATTCAGAGATGGCAAAGTATTACGACCTCTAAAATAAAAATTTAGTACAAAAAGTATTGTGAAAAAAAATTATTATAACTAGAAGCCTTTTTAAGAAGAAAGGGGTAAACAAAATTCGCATCTCAAAAGCGCAACATTCCGATCGATAACGTAACGGACAAGGATAAACCAACGCGAGATTATATATATACAAAAGAGTGTCAAAAATGGAAATATCAAAACTCAAATCCGGATGCGAAGATAACCGGTCCGAATATAGCAATATATACATATAATAAAATAAGGAAACTCTAAGGAAACCCAAAGGGACACAAATACAGAAAACCTATTCTCCAAAATCTGCTATAAGAGGAGTCATCACAGTTTGTATTTTTCAATGGAGATAAAAGTATCTAAGAGAAATCATAAAATCAAAATAGAGTCCTGAGAACAAAGGATCTTCCTTAATCAAGAAGTCTCCAGCATGCTTCAGCGAAAAGCCTCACGTCCTGTGGTGCACAAAATTGTGATCACTACAACTTCGCACAACTAACCAGCAAGTGTACTGGGTCGTCCAAGTAATAAACCTTACGCGAGTAAGGGTGGATCCCACAGAGATTGTTGGTATGAAGCAAGCTATGGTCACCTTGTAAATCTCAGTCAGGCAAACTCAAATGGGTATGGTGATAAACGCATAAAACATAAAGATAAAGATAGAGATACTTATGTAATTCATTGGTAGGAACTTCAGATAAGCGTATGAAGATGCCTTCCCTTCCGTCTCTCTGCTTTCCTACTGTCTTCATCCAATCCTTCTTACTCCTTTCCATGGCAAGCTTAAGCAAGGGTTTCACCGTTGTCAGTGGCTACCTCCCATCCTCTCAGTGGAAATGTTCAACGCACCCTGTCACGGCACGGCTATCCATCTGTCGGTTCTCAATCAGGCCGGAATAGAATCCAGTGATTCTTTTGCGTCTGTCACTAACGCCCTGCCCTCAGGAGTTTGAAGCACGTCACAGTCATTCAATCATTGAATCCTACTCAGAATACCACAGACAAGGTTAGACCTTCCGGATTCTCTTGAATGCCGCCATCAGTTCTAGCCTATACCACGAAGACTCTGATCTCACGGAATGGCTGGCTCGTTTGTCAGGCGAGCACTCGGTTGTTAGGCGATCAACCATGCATCGTGTATCAGGAATCCAAGAGATATTCACCCAATCGAAGGTAGAACGGAGGTGGTTGTCAGTCACACGTTCATAGGTGAGAATGATGATGAGTGTCACGGATCATCACATTCATCAAGTTGAAGAACAAGTGATATCTTAGAACAAGAACAAGCGGAATTGAATAGAAGAACAATAGTAATTGCATTAATACTCGAGGTACAACAGAGCTCCACACCTTAATCTATGGTGTGTAGAAACTCCACCGTTGAAAATACATAAGAACAAGGTCTAGGCATGGCCGAATGGGGGTTCATCCTCCCAAGTCTCATTTCCAAATAACTTCCCAGGATCCTGTCTCTTTTGAGGCAGTTTCTGCCTAGACAAGTCATCCAGTTCTTTGGTGAGCAAAGGGGGTTCATCCTCCCAAGTCTCATTTCCAAATAACTTGTCATTCAGCTTCATGATTACTCCAAGGTATTTGGCAACTTGCTCTTCAGTGACATATTCATCCTCTTCAGAGGAAGAATACTCATCAGAGCTCATGAATGGCAGAAGTAAGTCTAATGGAATCTCTATGGTCTCATTTTGAGCCTCAGATTCCCATGGTTCCTCATTGGAGGCCAGTGGACGTCCATTGAGGTCTTCCTCAGTGGCGTTCACTGCCTCTTCTTCCTCCCAAAATTCGGCCATGTTGATGGCCTTGCACTCTCCTTTTGGATTTTCTTCTGTGTTGCTTGGGAGAGTACTAGGAGGGAGTTCAGTAATTTTCTTGCTCAGCTAACCCACTTGTGCCTCCAAATTTCTAATGGAGGATCTTGTTTCAGTCATGAAACTTTGAGTGGTTTTGATCAGATCAGAGACCATGGTTGCTAAGTCAGAGTTATTCTGCTTAGAACTCTCTGTCTGTTGCTGAGAAGATGATGGAAAAGGTTTGCTATTGCTAAACCTGTTTCTTCCACCATTATTATTGTTGAAACCTTGTTGAGGTCTCTGTTGATCCTTCCATGAAAAATTTGGATGATTTCTCCATGAACGATTATAGGTGTTTCCATAAGGTTCTCCCATATAATTCACCTCTTCCATTGAAGGGTTCTCAGGATCATAAGCTTCTTCCTCAGATGAAGCTTCCTTAGTACTGCTTGGTGCATTTTGCATTCCAGACAGACTTTGAGAAATCATATTGACTTGTTGAGTCAATATTTTGTTCTGAGCCAATATGGCATTCAGAGTGTCAATCTCAAGAACTCCTTTCTTCTGACTAGTCCCATTGTTCACAGGATTCCTTTCAGAAGTGTACATGAATTGGTTATTTGCAACCATTTCAATCAGCTCTTGAGATTCTGTAGGCGTCTTCTTCAGATGAAGAGAGCCTCCAGCAGAGCTATCCAAAGACATTTTGGATAGTTCAGAGAGACCATCATAGAAAATACCTATGATGCTCTATTCAGAAAGCATATCAGATGGACACTTTCTGATTAATTGTTTGTATCTTTCCCAAGCTTCATAGAGGGATTCTCCTTCCTTCTGTCTGAAGGTTTGGACTTCCACTCTAAGCTTACTCAATTTTTGAGGTGGAAAGAACTTTGCCAAGAAGGCATTGACTAGCTTTTCCCAAGAGTCCAGGCTTTCTTTAGGTTGAGAGTCCAACCATGTCCTAGCTCTGTCTCTTACAGCAAAAGGGAATAGCATAAGTCTGTAGACCTCAGGGTCAACCCCATTAGTCTTAACAGTGTCACAGATTTGCAAGAATTCAGCCAAAAACTGATGAGGATCTTCCAATGGAAGTCCATGGAACTTGCAATTCTGTTGCATTAGAGAAACTAATTGAGGCTTAAGCTCAAAGTTGTTTGCTCCAATGGCAGGGATAGAGATGCTTCTCCCATAGAAGTTGGGAGTAGGTGCAGTAAAGTCACCCAGCACCTTCCTTGCATTGTTGGCATTGTTGTTGTTTTCGGCTGCCATGTGTTCTTCTTCTTTGGAGGATTCGGTTTGGTCCTCTACAGAGAATTGTTCCTCAGCTTCTCTTAGCTTTCTCTTCAAGGTCCTTTCAGGTTTAGGATCAGCCTCAACAAGAATGCCTTTGTCTCTGCTGCTGCTCATATGAAAGAGAAGAGAACAAGAAAATATGGAATCCTCTATGTCACAGTATAGAGATTCCTTGAGGTGTCAGAAGAAAAGAAAAATGGAAGGCAGAAGTACAAAATTCGAACTTATCAAAGAAGATGAAGTTCGAATTTTGCATTAAGGAATAGTGTTTGTTCACAAATAGAAGGATGTGAGAAGAAGGGAAGCAATTTTCGAAAATTAAGTAAAAGATTTTGAAAACATTTTGAAAAACACTAATTGATTTTCGAAAATAAAAGTGGAAAAGAAATCAAGTGATTTTTGAAAAAGATTTTGAAATTAGAAATCAGAAAGATTTGATTGAAAATTATTTTGAAAAAGATGTGGTTAAGAAGATATGATTAGTTTTTAAAAAAATTGTGATTGAGAAGATATGATTTGAAAAACATTTTTAAAAAGATTTGATTTTAAAAATTAATGACTTGGCTATCAAGAAAAGATATGATTCAAACATTAAACCTTCCTCAACAGAAAAGGCAACATGCTTGAAATGTTGAATCAAATCATTAATTGATAGCAAGTATCTTTGAAAAAGGAAAGAAATTGATTTTGAAAAAGATTTGATTGAAAAGATATGATTTGAAAAAGATTTGATTCTGAAAAACTTTGAAAACCTGAAAAAAAAATTGCATTGAAAACAGAATCTTCCCTCTTGTGCCATCCTGGCGTTAAACGCCCAGAATGGTGCACATTCTGGCGTTTAACGCCCAAAACACTACCTTTTTGGGCGTTAAACGCCCAACCAGGTACCCTGGCTGGCGTTTAAACGCCAGTCTGTCCTTCTTCACTGGGCGTTTTGAACGCCCAACTTTTTCTGTGCAATTCATCTGCAGTATGTTCTGTATCTTCAATTCTCTGTATTGTTGACTTGAAAGGACACAAATTAAAAATATTTTTGGATTTTTAATAATAAGAAATAATCAAAATGCAACTAAAATCAAATAAACAATGCATGCAAGACACCAAACTTAGCAGTTTGTATACTACTGACACTAATGAGAATGCATATGAGACACATAAACACTCAAGTCAAAAGAATTCAAAGATCAGAGTAAGAAATCATCAAGAATTACTTGAAGATCCTTAAGACACATGAATGAATGTATGCAATTGACACCAAACTTAAAATGAAACACTAGACTCAAAAATATTTTTGGATTTTATGATTTTGTAAATTTTTTTGTGCTTTTTCGAAAATTAAGTGGAAAAAGAAAATAAAGGTATCAAAATTCTTAATGAGAATTCCAGGAATCATGCAATGTTAGTCTAAAGCTTCAGTCTAAAGGAATTAGACATGGCTAGCCAAGCTTCAGCAGGACATTGCATTCAAGAGCTAAATTGATGAAGATCAATCAGCTTTGGTGATGATAAGAACATCACTTTGAAACACTAGAATTCATTCTTAAGAACTCTGAAGAAAAAAAATACCTAATCTAAGCAACAAGATGAACCGTCAGTTGTCCAAACTCAACAATCCCCGGCAACGGCGCCAAAAACTTGGTGCACGAAATTGTGATCACTACAACTTCGCACAACTAACCAGCAAGTGTACTGGGTCGTCCAAGTAATAAACCTTACGCGAGTAAGGGTCGATCCCACAGAGATTGTTGGTATGAAGCAAGCTATGGTCACCTTGTAAATCTCAGTCAGGCAAACTCAAATGGGTATGGTGATAAACGCATAAAACATAAAGATAAAGATAGAGATACTTATGTAATTCATTGGTAGGAACTTCAGATAAGCGTATGAAGATGCCTTCCCTTCCGTCTCTCTGCTTTCCTACTGTCTTCATCCAATCCTTCTTACTCCTTTCCATGGCAAGCTTAAGCAAGGGTTTCACCGTTGTCAGTGGCTACCTCCCATCCTCTCAGTGGAAATGTTCAACGCACCCTGTCACGACACGGCTATCCATCTGTCGGTTCTCAATCAGGCCGGAATAGAATCCAGTGATTCTTTTGCGTCTGTCACTAACGCCCCGCCCTCAGGAGTTTGAAGCACGTCACAGTCATTCAATCATTGAATCCTACTCAGAATACCACAGACAAGGTTAGACCTTCCGGATTCTCTTGAATGCCGCCATCAGTTCTAGCCTATACCACGAAGACTCTGATCTCACGGAATGGCTGGCTCGTTTGTCAGGCGAGCACTCGGTTGTCAGGCGATCAACCATGCATCGTGTATCAGGAATCCAAGAGATATTCACCCAATCGAAGGTAGAACGGAGGTGGTTGTCAGTCACACGTTCATAGGTGAGAATGATGATGAGTGTCACGGATCATCACATTCATCAAGTTGAAGAACAAGTGATATCTTAGAACAAGAACAAGCGGAATTGAATAGAAGAACAATAGTAATTGCATTAATACTCGAGGTACAGCAGAGCTCCACACCTTAATCTATGGTGTGTAGAAACTCCACCGTTGAAAATACATAAGAACAAGGTCTAGGCATGGCCGAATGGCCAGCCTCCCAATGATCTAAGAACTGGATGTCCAAAGATGATCTAGAGATCTAAAGTGATCAAAAGATTATAATACAATAGTAAAAGGTCCTACTTATAGAAAACTAGTAGCCTAGGGTGTACAGAGATGAGTAAAAGACATAAAAATCCACTTTCGGGCCCACTTGGTGTGTGTTTGGGCTGAGCAATGAAGCATTTTCGTGTAGAGACTCTTCTTGGAGTTAAACGCCAGCTTTTATGCCAGTTTGGGCGTTTAACTCCCATTTTGGTGCCAGTTCCGGCGTTTAACGCTGGAATTCCTGAGGGTGACTTTGAACGCCGGTTTGGGCCATCAAATCTTGGGCAAAGTATGGACTATCATATATTGCTGGAAAGCCCAGGATGTCTACTTTCCAACGCCGTTGAGAGCGCGCCAATTGGGCTTCTGTAGCTCCAGAAAATCCACTTCGAGTGCAGGAAGGTCAGAATCCAACAGCATCTGCAGTCCTTTTTTGGTCTCTGAATCAGATTTTTGCTCAGGTCCCTCAATTTCAGCCAGAAAATACCTGAAATCACAGAAAAACACACAAACTCATAGTAAAGTCCAGAAAAGTGAATTTTAACTAAAAACTAATAAAAATATACTAAAAACTAACTAGATCATACCAAAAACATACTAAGAACAATGCCAAAAAGCGTATAAATTATCCGCTCATCATCCTGCATCTGAAAATCACAAAATCCGCATGGGTGAGAACCAGAGGTTCCCAGCATAGTAACAGCTTCCACATATATAACATATAATAATAGAGGAAAGCCGAAGGTAATCCTAGAAGTTCCTCCAGATAAAATTAAAGCTTATAGACAAGCTAAACCATAAAGGGCATCTGACTAAAGATTCTTCAGTCTAACTAATACTTCCCTTTCCAATTCCTTCAGACCTCCCAACCACTAGTAGGAGTACAATATAGCAAACACAGTTATATCAGACAAGAGATATACAAATAGGAACAAATAAGGCATTTAGACAAATAGCAAGTAATATACAGTCAAATAGACAATCACAATCAATTCACATAGTATGCATATGATGAATTCCTGTCCCTAATGACCGATAATATCATCTGTCGGTTATAGAGCCAACCCAAGAAGTCTTGGTAGCTAACCATTGGACTGTCCCTCTGTCGTATCTCCCCAACTCGAGTTATACTCAATATAAACTTGATCATAATCATGATCCATATCCATCACCCTCACTGGTGAATATTTATGGGGTTGAGCTCATCCGGGGCTTTCATAGTGCCCGGCCACCCTGATGACATATGGTCAAAAGAGCTTCGAGTCTCAACCTGGAGCACGTGGTGGCTAGCCACTGCTTTCTCCCAGGGAAACTATTATCTCCGATCGTGGAAGTGCAACCATTCACAATTCATTCAATAACATATATGCATTTATACTTAGTCATAATCATGGCTCCGCCGTAACACGGCAATAATCTAGCCATCCGACTCACGGTTAAATCCATAACCAATCAATTCATTCGCAATCACGGCCCTTCGACCCATGGCATAACAAGCACTTCCACCGCCATCATCCGCATCTCACATAATCCTCTTTGATCCTCATTGATCATTCATTTTTCCTTGCTTCACTCGCAAGTTACCACATCCACTAGCTCCTTTTCTCATTGTTAGGCATATCATAATGATTTAAGACATAAGTGGTGAGATCGGAGGTTTAGAAGTATGAAATTTGCCTTTTAAAACTCAAAAATATACTTTGGGATGAAAACAGGGCCACGCGTACGCACACTCCACGCGCACGCGTGGATGGCCGCAAAACTCATCGACGCACAAGCGTTACAAGCGAACGCATGGATTGAAAAATAGCCAAACGACGCGTACGCGTCAGCCACGTGTACGCATGGGTGCATTTGCGCCCCAGGCACAACACTGGTACAACTCTGGCACAGCTCTCAGGAAAATGGCTGGGCATTTGGTGCAGCACATTGACGCGCCCGCGCACACCACGCGCACGCGTGGATGGTGCCTTCTTGAAGAACGACGCGTACGCGCCAAGTGCGCCTACGCGCGGGGTGTCATTCTACTAAAATTTTTCTAAGTTAAAAGCTGCAGAATTCACAGATTCGACCCCCAATCTTCCGACGGACATAACTTTCTCATTTTAAATCGTTTTTCACTCGTTCTTCCAACAGCATGGACATCCTGGATCCAATTTCATTTCTAAACAAGTTTGGTACAAAATGAAGATCCGTAGTCCAAGTTATGTCCCATCAAAGTATACCCAAAAACCATATTTTCATACAAAACCACAAAGTGCCATTTTCAAAACAAGCCAATTTCATCCCCTTTCAAAATTAACCAAAACATGCCAATTTCAACCATTTTTGAAATCAATCAAAATGTACCAAAATCAACATCAAGTCTCTTCAACTCACACATTAACACTTTACCACAATTCACAAAACATCATCCCACCATTTTAACACTTCTCAATCAAATGGCTAAGAGACAATCACATAAACATGTCATACATACTTTCTAATCCCAATTTCCAAGAATACCATTTCCAATTAACCATCATTACACATACTCAATACCATACTCACCATCAATATGGTGTCACCCACCATCCAACCTCAATTACTCATCAAGCATATATTACAACATGCATATTTCTCATACATCATACCATCAAGGTATCAATAATCATCATCACATGTACGACCTCATCATATATCTCAACCATTCACAACATCAACAATTCAATGCTTATCTTAGGGCCTCTAGCCTAAGTATTTCCTACCACATTACATATTAGATACGAGAAACCGAGACCATACCTTAGCCGATTTCTCAAGCTCAACAGGAGCACTTCCAAACCACTTTTCCTCAAGCTCTCAAGGTCTCAACACCTCCAAGAACAGATTTTATCATACAAAACCCTTTTTCAAGCTTTCCAAAATCACCAAATCAAGCTCCAATATTCACATATACACAACCTAAGTCACAATCATCATACCCATACACAACATCTCAATACCCAAACATCATAGAACAAATTACACTAGGATTGAGAATCTTACCACATCCAAGGTCCAAGGATACAAGATTAATATTCTCCTTTAAGAAAGTTGGGTCCTATAACATCAAAGAGCCCAAAATCTCAACATTTTTTCTCATAAAACTCGAAAACAAGTCTGAAAATTTGAAGGGAAAAACGTGGCTTGCCTCAAGATTGGTTGTATAGGTTTTGTAGAGCTCTTCGCAGTGAACGTGTGGCCGCAAACGGTGCAGCAATTGGAGTTCTAGATCAAAAGTTATGGTGGTTTGAAGATTAAGTGAGAGATAGAAGTTTGAGAGAGTGTTCTTCCCCTCCCTTACTCCATTTCAGCGTGTGTGTGTAACAAATGAGGAGAGAGAGTGCTGAAAACTAGGGTTTTGGTTTAGTTTAGTTGGGCCAGGGGCCTACTTTGGGTCCGATTAGCCTTGTTTGGCCCGTTCGGTCCAATCTTGGTCCGATTTCTATAAAATTGGTACCAACATTCTCGTCTCAATCTCCTTGATGAGCGGATAATTTGTACGCTTTTTGGCATTATTTTTAGTTTGTTTTTAGTATGTTTTAGTTAATTTTTATTATATTTTTATTAGTTTTTAGTTAAAATTTACTTTTCTGGACTTTACTATGAGTTTGTGTATTTTTCTGTGATTTCAGGTATTTTCTGGCTGAAATTGAGGGACCTGAGCAAAAATCTGATTCAGAGGCTGAAAAGGACTGCAGATGCTATTGGATTCTGACCTCCCTGCACTCGAAGTGGATTTTCTGGAGCTACAGAAGCCCAATTGGCGCGCTCTCAACTGCGTTGGAAAGTAGACATCCTGGGCTTTCCAGCAATGTATAATAGTCCATACTTTGCCCGAGATTTGATGGCCCAAACAGGCGTTTCAAGTCAGCTCAAGAATTCTGGCATAAAACGCCGGAACTGGCACGAGAATGGGAGTTAAACGCCCAAACTAGCACAAAAACTGGCATTTAACTCCAAGAAGAGTCT
Source organism: Arachis hypogaea (assembly GCF_003086295.3). Taxonomy (NCBI): domain Eukaryota; kingdom Viridiplantae; phylum Streptophyta; class Magnoliopsida; order Fabales; family Fabaceae; genus Arachis; species Arachis hypogaea. The sequence continues at coordinate 25,673,094 of NC_092044.1, read as the reverse complement.
CTACACGAAAATGCTTCAATGCTCAGCCCAAGCACACACCAAGTAGGCCCAGAAGTGGATTTTTATGCCATTTACTCATTTCTGTAAACCCTAGCTACTAGTTCTCTATAAGTAGGACCTTTTGCTATTGTATTATACGTCTTTTGATCACTTAGGTCTTTTGATCACTTGAATCTTTTGATCATGTTTTTATGATTGAACCCTCTTTGGGAGGCTAGCCATTCGGCCATGCCTAGACCTTGTTCTTATCTATTTTCAATGGTGGAGTTTCTACACACCATAGATTAAGGTGTGGAGCTCTGCTGTACCTCGAGTATTAATGCAATTACTATTGTTCTTCTATTCAATTCAGCTTATTCTTGTTCTAAGATATTCATTCGCACCCAAGAACATGATGAATGTGATGATTATGTGATGCTCATCATCATTCTCACTTATGAACGCGTGCCTGACAACCACTTCCGTTCTACAAGCAAACAAGGCTTGAATGTTTATCTCTTTGATTCCTTAATCAGAATCTTCGTGGTATAAACTAGAATTGATGGCGGCATTCAAGAGAATCCGGAAGGTCTAAACCTTGTCTGTGGTATTCTGAGTAGGATTCAAGGATTGAATGACTGTGATGAGCTTCCAACTCGCGATTGTGGGGCGTTAGTAACAGACGCAAAAGAATCACTGGATTCTATTCCGACATGATCGAGAACCGACAGCTGAATAGCCGTGCTGTGACAGAGCGCGTTGAACATTTTCACTGAGAGGACGGGACTGTAGCCATTGACAACGGTGATGCCCAACATACAGCTTGCCATGGAAAGGAGTAAGAAGGATTGGATGAAGACAATAGGAAAGCAGAGAGACGGAAGGGACAAAGCATCTCCTTACGCATATCTGAAATCCTCACCAATGAATTGCATAAGTATCTCTATTTTTATTTTATGCTTTATTCATAAATCATTCATAACCATTTGAATCTGCCTGACTGAGATTTACAAGATGACCATAGCTTGCTTCATACCAACAATATCCGTGGGATCGACCCTTACTCGCGTAAGGTTTATTACTTGGACGACCTAATGCACTTGCTGGTTAGTTGTGCGAAGTTGTGATAAAGAGTTGAGATTGCAATTGAGCGTACCATGTTGATGGCGCCATTGATGATCACAATTTCGTGCACCAAGTTTTTGGCGCCGTTGCCAGAGAATTAAATGTCCTAACTACAGTTTCGCATTTGTTCCCTGCAATAACAGTACCATGTTTTGATCCGGCAACAACACCAAGTTTTTGGCGCCGTTGCCGGGGATTGTTTGAGTTTGGACAACTGACGGTTCATCTTGTTGCTTAGATTATGTATTTTTCAGAATGTTTAAGAATGAATTCTAGTGTTTCAAGGTGATGTTTTTATCATCACCAAAGCTGATTGATTTTCATCAATTTAGCTCTTGAATGCAATGTCCTGCTGAAGCTTGGCTAGCCATGTCTAATTTCTTTAGACTGAAGCTTTAGACTAACATTGCATGATTCCTGGAATTCTTATTAAAAATTTTAAATCTCTTTATTTTCTTCTCCATATAATTTTCGAAAAAGAAAACCAAAAAAATTACAAAATCATAAAAGCAAAAAATATTTCTTGTTTGAGTCTAGTGTCTCATTTTAAGTTTGGTGTCAATTGCATGTTTCTGTTCTTCTTGCATTTTTCATGTGTCTTCAGTAATCTTCAAGTTATTCTTGATGATTTCTTTACTCTGATCTTTAAATTCTCTTGTCTTAAGTGTTTTGTTGTTTCTCATATGCATTCTCAATTTGTTAGTGTCAGTAGTATACAAACTTCTAAGTTTGGTGTCTTGCATGCATTGTTTATTTGATCTTAGTTGCATTTTGATTATTCCTCATTATTAAAAATCCAAAAAATTTTTAATTTGTGTCTTTTCAAGTCAATAATACAGAGAATTGAAGATTCAGAACATTCAGCAGAGGAATTACACAGAAAAAGCTGGGCGTTCAAAACGCCTAGTGAGAAAGGAAAACTGGCGTTTAAACGCCAGCGAGGGTGCCTGGCTGGGCGTTTAACGCCCAAAAGGGTAGAGCTTTGGGCGTTAAACGCCAGAATGGATAGCATGGCACAAGAGGGAAGATTTTGTTTTTAATGCAGATTTTTTTTCAAGTTTTCAAAATTTTTCAAAATCAAATCTTTTTCAAATCATATCTTTTCAATCATATATTTTCAAAATCAATTTCTTTCCGTTTTCAAAAATACTTGCTAACAATTAATGATTTGATTCAACATTTCAAGTATGTTGCCTTTTCTGTTGAGAAAGGTTTAATGTTTGAATCATATCTTTTATTGTTAGCCAAGTCATTGATTTTAAAAATCAAATCTTTTTAAATTGTTTTTCAATCATATCTTTTCAATCAAATATTTTTAAAACCATAACTTTTCAATCATATTTCTTTAATCACATCTTTTTCAAAATAAGTTTTCGATCATATCTTTTTGATTTCTAATTTTAAAATCTTTTTCAAAAATCAATTAATTTCTTTCCCACTCTTAGTTTTCGAAAATCATCAATCAATTTTCAAAATGTTTTTTTAAATCTTTTTAATTTATTTCTTCCCCTCTTCTCACATCCTTCTATTTATGGACTAACATGTGCAATTCGAACTCTATCTTTCTAAGTTCGAATTCTTCTACCTCTTCCTTCTATTTTTCTTTTCCTCTGACACCTCAAGGAATCTCTATACTGTGACATAGAGGATTCCATATTTTCTTGTTCTCTTCTCTTTCATATGAGCAGGAGCAAAGACAAAAGCATTCTTGTTGAGGCTGACCCTGAACCTGAAAGGACCTTGAAGCGAAAGCTAAGAGAAGCTAAAGCACTACTCTCTGTAGAGGACCTAATAGAAATCTTCAAACAAGAAGAAGACATGGCAGCCGAAAACAACAATGCCAACAATGCAAGGAAGGTGCTGGGTGACTTTACTGCACCTACTTCCGACTTCTATGGGAGAAACATCTCTATCCCTGCCATTGTAGCAAACAACTTTGAGCTTAAGCCTCAATTAGTTTCTCTAATACAACAGAACTACAAGTTTCATGGACTTCCATTGGAAGATTCTCATCAGTTTTTAGCTGAATTCTTGCAAATCTGTGACACTGTCAAGACCAATGGGGTTGACCTTGAGGTCTACAGACTTATGTTATTCCCTTTTGCTGTAAGAGACAGAGCTAGGATATGGTTGGACTCACAACCTAAAGAAAGCCTGAACTCTTGGGAAAAGCTAGTCAATGCCTTCTTGGCAAAGTTCTTTCCACCTCAAAAATTGAGTAAGCTTAGAGTGGAAGTCCAAACCTTCAAACAGAAGGAAGGTGAATCCCTCTATGAAGCTTGGGAAAGATACAAATAATTGATCAGAAAGTGTCCCTCTGATATGCTTTCTGAATGGAGCATCATAGGTATCTTCTATGGTGGTCTGTCTGAACTGTCCAAGATGTCATTGGATAGATCTGCTGGAGGATCTCTTCATCTGAAGAAGACGCCTGCAGAAGCTCAAGAACTCATTGAAATGGTTGCAAATAACCAATTCATGTACACTTCTGAAAGGAATCCTGTGAAAAACGGGACGAATCAGAAGAAAAGAGTTCTTGAGATTGATACTCTGAATGCCATATTGGCTCAGAACAAAATATTGACTCAGCAAGTCAATATGATTTCTCAAAGTCTGTCTGGAATGCAAGCTGCACCAGGCAGTACTAAGGACGCTTCATCTAAAGAAGAAGCTTATGATCCTAAGAACCCTTCAACGGAAGAGGTGAATTACATGGGAGAACCCTATGGAAACACCTATAATCCTTCATGGAGAAATCATCCAAATCTCTCATGGAAGGATCAACAGAGACCTCAACAAGGTTTCAACAACAATAATGGTGGAAGAAACAGGTTTAGCAATGGCAAGCCTTTTCCATCATCTTCTCAGCAATAGACAGAGAATTCTAAGCAGAGCCACTCTGACTTAGCAACCATGGTCTCTGATCTAATCAAAACCACTCAAAGTTTCATGACTGAAACAAGGTCCTCCATTAGAAACTTGGAGGCACAAGTGGGTCAGCTGAGTAAGAAAGTTACTGAACTCCCTCCTAGTACTCTTCCAAGCAATACAGAAGAGAATCCAAACGAATTTGGAGAGGAGGAAGAGGCAGTGATCGCCACTGAGGAAGACCTCAATGGACGTGCACTGGCCTCCAATGAGTTCCCTAATGAGGAACCATGGAAATTTGAGGCTCACACTGAGACCATAGAGATTCCATTGGATTTACTTCTGTCATTCATGAGCTCTGATGAGTGTTCTTCCTCTGAAGAGGATGAAAATGTCACTGAAGAGCAAGTTGCTAAATACCTTGGAGCAATCATGAAGTTAAATGACAAGTTATTTGGTAATGAGACTTGGGAGGATGAACCCCCTTTGCTCACCAAAAAACTGGATGACTTGACTAGACAGAGATTACCTCAAAAGAGACAGGACCCTGGGAAGTTCTCAATACCTTGTACAGTAGGCACCTTGACCTTCAAGAAGGCTCTGTGTGACCTAGGGTCAAGCATAAACCTCATGCCTCTCTCTTTAATGGAGAAGCTAGGGATCTTTGAGGTGCAAGCTGCAAGAATCTCACTAGAGATGGTAGAAAATTCAAGAAAACAAGCTTATGGACTTGTAGAGGATGTTCTGGTAAAGATTGAAGACCATTACATCCCTGCTGATTTCATAGTCCTAGAGACTGGGAAGTGCATGGATGAATCCATCATCCTTGGCAGACCCTTCTTAGCCACAGCAAAGGCTGTGATTGATGTTGACAGAGGAGAATTGATCATTCAAGTGAATGAAGAATCCTTAGTGCTTAAGGCTCGAGGATATCTCTCTGTAACCATGGAGAGGAAGCAGTAAGAGATTCTCTCAAAACAGAGTCAAACAGAGCCCCCACAGTCAAACTCTAAGTTTGGTGTTGGGAGGCCACGACCAACTTCTAAGTTTGGTGTTGAACCCCCACATTCAAACTCTAAGTTTGGTGTTGGAAGGTTCCAACATTGCTCTGAGAGTCTGTGATACTCCATGAGAGCCCACTGTCAAGCTAATGACATTAAAGAAGCGCTTGTTGGGAGGCAACCCAATGTTATATTTATCTATTTTTCCTTTATTATTTTATATTTTCTGTAGGTTGATGATCATGGGAAGTCACAAAATCAATTGAAAAAGCAAAAATAGAATGAAAAACAGAAAGAAAAATAGCACACCCTGGAGGAAAACCTGCTGGCGTTTAAACGCCAGTAAGGGCAGCAAATGGGCGTTTAACGCTCAGTCTGGCACCATTCTGGGCATTTAACGCCAGAAAGGGGCACCAGACTGGCGTTAAACGCCAGGAAAGGGCAAGAAGTTGGCGTTAAACGCCAGAAATGGGCACCAGCCCAGCGTTTAATGCCAGAATTGGCATAAAGAGCAATTTTGCTCGCTACTTGGAGCAGGGATGAATTTTTCTTGACACCTCAGGATCTGTAGACCCCACAGGATCCCCACCTACCCCACCACTCTCTCTCTTCTTCACCCATTCACCAATCACCTCAACACCTCTTCCCCAAAAACCCCTCACCTATCAAATCCCACTATTCTCCTCACCACTCACATCCATCCTCATAAAACCTCACCTACCTCACCATTCAAATTCAAACCACTTTCCCTCCCAACCCACCCTCACATGACCGAACCCTACCCCTCTCTCCACCCCTATATAAACCCATCCTCACTCCTTCATTTTCACATAACCAAAACACTACTTCTCCCCCTTGGCCGAACCACAAAGCCACCTCTATCTCCTCTATTTCTTCTTCTTCTACTCTCTTCTTTCTTCTTTTGCTCGAGGACGAGCAAAACTTCTAAGTTTGGTGTGGTAAAAGCATTGATTTTTGTTTCTCCATAACTATTTATGGCATCTAAGGCCGGAAAAACCTCTAGAAAGAGGAAAGGGAAGGCAAAAGCTTCCACCTCCGAGTCATAGGAGATGGAGAGATTTATCTCAAGGGTGCATCAAGACCATTTCTATGAAGTTATGGCCAAGAAGAAGGTGATCCCCGAGATCCCTTTCAAACTCAAAAAGGGTCAACTTTGATCAAAGGTTGGACCAAGTTCTCATAGACATTTGTGAAGAGGGCACTCAATGGAAGAGAGATTCAAGAGGGAAGCCGGTTCAACTAAGAAGACATCCTCATTGATGAAGACAAGCCCATCACTAAGAAGAGGATGGAGCAAACAAGAGATCCCACTCACCATGAAATCCCTGAGATACCTCAAGGGATGCACTTTCCTCCACAAAACTATTGGGAGCAAATCAGCACCTCCCTAGGAGAATTGAGTTCCAACATGGGACAACTAAGGGTGGAGCACCAAGAACATTCCATTCTCCTCCATGAAATTAGAGAAGATCAAAGAATCATGAGAGAGGAGCAACAAAGGCAAGGAAGAGACATTGAGGAGCTCAAGCACTCCATAAGATCTTCAAGAGGAAGAACAAGTCGCCATCACTAAGGTGGACCCGTTCTTTAATCTCCTTGTTCTTTAATTTCCTGTTTTTCGAATTTTTATGCTGATGTTCATCATCTATGTTTGTGTCTTATGATCATTAGTGTCTTAGTGTCTATGCCTTAAAGTTATGAATGTCCTATGAATCCATCACCTTTCTTAAATAAAAAAAATGTTCTTAATTGAAGAAGAGAAGAATTGCATGAATTTTGAATTTTATAGCAGATTAATCATTTTAATGTGGTGGCAACACTTTGACTTCTGAATGTATGCTTGAACAGTGCATATGTCTTTTGAATTTGTTGTTCATGAATGTGGACTCTTGAAAGAATGATGAAAAATGAGACATGTTACTGAGGATTTGAAAAATCATAAAAATGATTCTTGAAGCAAGAAAAAGCATTGAATTCAAAAAAAAATAAGAAAAAAAAGAGGAAGAAAAAGAAAAAAAAAGTTGTGATCCAAGACAAAAAGAGTGTGCTTAAGAACCCTGGACACCTCTAATTGGGGACTCTAGCAAAGCTGAGTCACAATCTGAAAAGGTTCACCCAGTTATGTGTCTGTGTCATGTATGTATCCGGTGGTAATACTGGAAGACAGAGTGCTTTGGGCCACGGCCAAGACTCATAAAGTAGCTATGTTCAAGAATCATCATACTTAACTAGGAGAATCAATAACACTATCTGGATTCTGAGTTCCTATAGAAGCCCATCATTTTGAATTTCAAAGGATAAAGTGAGATGCCAAAACTGTTCTGAGGCAAAAAGCTAAAAGCCCCGCTCATCTAATTAATACTGATCTTCATAGATGTTTTTGGAATTCATTGCATATTCTCTTCTTTTATTCTTATTTGATCTTCAGTTACTTGGGGACAAGCAACACTTTAAGTTTGGTGCTGTGATGAGCGGATAATTTGTACGCTTTTTGGCATTATTTTTAGTATGTTTTTAGTATGTTTTAGTTAGTTTTTATTATATTTTTATTAGTTTTTAGTTAAAAGTCACTTTTCTGGACTTTACTATGAGTTTGTGTGTTTTTCTGTGATTTCAGGTATTTTCTAGCTGAAATTGAGGGACCTGAACAAAAATCTGATTCAGAGGCTGAAAAGGACTGCAGATGCTGTTGGATTCTGACCTCCCTGCACTCAAAGTGGATTTTCTGGAGCTATTGAAGCCCAATTGGCGCGCTCTCAACTGCGTTGGAAAGTAGACATTCTGGGCTTTCCAGCAATGTATAATAGTTCATACTTTGTCCGATATTTGATGGCCCAAACAGGCGTTCCAAGTCAGCTCAAGAATTTTGGCGTAAAACGCCGGAACTGGCACAAGAATGGGAGGTAAACGCCCAAACTAGCACAAAAGCTGGCGTTTAACTCCAAGAAGAGTCTCTACACGAAAATGCTTCAATGCTCAGCCCAAGCACACACCAAGTGGGCCCGGAAGTAGATTTTTATGTCATTTACTCATTTCTGTAAACCCTAGCTACTAGTTCTCTATAAGTAGGACCTTTTGCTATTGTATTATACGTCTTTTGATCACTTAGGTCTTTTGATCACTTGAATCTTTTAATCATGTTTTTATGATTGAACCCTCTTTGGGAGGTTGGCCATTCGGCCATGCCTAGACCTTGTTCTTATGCATTTTCAACGGCGGAGTTTCTACACACTATAGATTAAGGTGTGGAGCTCTGCTGTACCTCGAGTATTAATGCAATTACTATTGTTCTTCTATTCAATTCAGCTTATTCTTGTTCTAAGATATTCATTCGCACCCAAGAACATGATGAATGTGATGATTATGTGACGCTCATCATCATTCTCACTTACGAACGTTTGCCTGACAACCACTTCCGTTCTACAAGCAAACATGGCTTGAATGTTTATCTCTTGGATTCCTTAATCAGAATCCTCATGGTATAAGCTAGAATTGATGGCGGCATTCAAGAGAATCCGGAAGGTCTAAACCTTGTCTGTGGTATTCTGAGTAGGATTCAAGGATTGAATGACTGTGACGAGCTTCAAACTCGCGATTGTGGGGCGTTAGTGACAGACGCAAAAGAATCACCGGATTCTATTCCGACATGATCGAGAACCGACAGCTGAATAGCCATGCTGTGACAAAGCGCGTTGAACATTTTCACTGAGAGGACGGGATTGTAGCCATTGACAACGGTGATGCCCAACATACAGCTTGCCATGGAAAGGAGTAAGAAGGATTGGATGAAGACAGTAGGAAAGCAGAGAGACGGAAGGGACAAAGCATCTCTTTACGCTTATCTGAAATTCTCACCAATGAATTGCATAAGTATCTCTATCTTTATTTTATGCTTTATTCATAAATCATTCATAACCATTTGAATCTGCCTGACTGAGATTTACAAGATGACCATAGCTTGCTTCATTCCAATAATCTCCGCGGGATCGACCCTTACCCGCGTAAGGTTTATTACTTGGACGACCCAGTGCACTTGCTGGTTAGTTGTGCAAAGTTGTGATAAAGAGTTGAGATTGCAATTGAGCGTACCATGTTGATGGCGCCATTGATGATCGCAATTTCGTGCACCACTCCTCTATCATATTAATCCATAAAAATCATATTTTTGACTTTCTAAAATAAATTCTCATTTATGAGTTAATTAGCCATTAATTAACCGGGTCTTACACTCACCGCCGATATTTACGTTTGCTTATTTTGTTAATTTTACTGATTCTGAGTTATTTTTTTCATTTTTTCTTATTTTGTTAAATTTTGATGGATGATAGCTGGTGATGTTTTGTTAATTTTCCTGAAATAATTTTGTTATTCTGAGTTGCTTATTTTCTGAAATACTTGTGTTCTGAGTTGGAATTCTTGCTGATGTGATTCTGAATTTAGTTTGGATTCTTTACTTAATTTTTCTGTTTTTGAATTCTCTGACTTTGGAAGTTAAGATTTTGAATTTTGATTTTTTGTTGAATACTTTTTTAGTATTGAGGATACAAATGTAATAGAACAAGAAATTAAAATAATATACGCTTTAATCTATTTCATCAAAATATCTATTAATAATAATTATAATTATATAAAAATTAGTTATAATTATTTAATTAATTTAAATAATAATAGTAAAATAATTATTATAATAAATTTCATTTATTTTAAATATTTTATGATATAAAATATTTCAAATTACAAAATATTTAATTTAAAATTTTTATATATTTTACATAATATAATTTTTTTTATATATTTAATTCGTTATATTTTTAGTCACAAAAAAATGTTATATTTTTAGCAAGTCTCATAGACTGCGGATGTAAGACCTGCAAATTAAAAATATTTCCAACAAGCTTATTCCAATATCCCAAAGCGAAGTCATATAAATTATTTTTCATAATTGTGCAGGAAAAAACTCCCAAAAAGTTCTTTAGGTAATGGCATTCTCCAATAAAGACATGACGTGTAAACCAACCCCCATCCCCCCTCTCTTTTGGCAGCGAGCAAGTCCCCCTGTCTCCCTCCCCCCTCCCTTTTTAACCAAGGAATACCAGGCAGTTACAACAATAATACACTGTTATGTTCTCATTCAAAATTAGCTACACATAATGAACTATACAGTCTATACTTATATTTTTCTTCTAATCCTGCTATTTAGGATAGTTCTTAGAGGTGATAACTGATGACATACCTTGCATAGAGACCTCAGTTACAAATTTGAGACATATCATAGAAACATTGTACAACTGATGCTTATTAATAGTTCTTCAACAAGAAAAAAGCAAGGCTGAATCAGTTATATGGACTATGCCATGGAACAGGTATCTAGTGACATAAGATGGATATCAAACCCAGAGGAAGATAAAGAAATCTTTTGACTCTTCCCCAAGTTATCGCCAAAAGATGAGGGAAAAAGAGAAAGAAAAGATATAACATATTCTTTATGAAAGAAAGAAGTTTGGCATTTATGCACTACTTATAAAGGAAGAGGTAGAAGGGGAAGAAGGTCTGACAAAGACATCAGAGAGAAAGCAGAAGGCACAAGTGCTATAGCACAGGAGACAGCATACTGTATATGCATACTTATGATGGTATAGAATATAGATGCAAATCAAGACTACCTTTACTCAAGAAGACAAGGAAATCAAATGATTTGGGAAGTCAAATATGAATTTGAAACAGATAAGAATTTTTATAGAGAAGTTATTTCAAAAAACCAAATTTGATAAAAGATAACTTTTGAAGAAGTGGTTATAAAATTTAAATTAAAGAAAAGTTGCAACTTTATCTATAAGATATTTTATTTACTTATTTCGTTATGGTTTAATTACTTTGCAAGTTCTATAAGTTCACTAAATTTCACAACAATGTCATCCAATTTATACTCCAGTGAAAATTTGGTATAACAACAAAACAAAGCCCCATGATTTGTAGGTTAAAACTTTATTGCACTATTAATGCAGAAGAACCGCAGGACCCCACAGTTCTTAATAAAATGTGGAAGTCTAACTCCAAATAATGGCCAAGTTAGCTTACATTAAGGAAGCTACTTTAGTTTCATAATATATTGCTTTAAGTTCTTGCTGAAAATTTGGTATCTATTTTCCCCTTGATTCAGGTCCTTCCAATACATTTCAAAGGTTGTGCTAAGAAGAAAGATTTTGAATTTCTGCCAATACCTTCCAAAGGTTTTGCCATAGAAAGACTCAAAGAAGTTGTTGCTTGTGTTATGTGGTTCTTGTGTATTGGGAGTTGGGACTAAGCAGAATGACTGCATCTTCTAGTTTGTTCCTATACCCGCAACATGAATTATGGCAAAAAAATATATTTATGGTGTTATTTGCTGTCTCTTCATGTTAGTTTGAAGATAGAATCTCTTTCTGATATGTAGAGAGATTGAACGACATTGTTGCATTTATTTTAGTATATTGGTCCTCCTCCATAGTCTCTCCATTTTGAGGACACTATACCCCGTAGTTGTACACTAGTAGAATTAAATTTCTACTTTAATCAAGCTTAGCGAAGTTACATAATACATCACAAGATTTATCATGTCAAATAGTAAAAATATACAAACAACGACAATAACCGACCTATATGTAACTAAGTTGTCTTAGTTTAGCAAATATAATACTACTACAGCTACTGCCAAACCCTATTCCACTAGATTGGGCCAGTCAAAACCACAATGTCCTATCATGAATCTTGTTATATCTAAACCTAGCGAAGTATATATAAATATAAAATTTTACAAAATAAAATTTCTCATGATTTTTATGACAACTATGAGAAATGTGATTAAACCCCAAGCAGAACCAAGAACACTAAATAAAATCCATAAATGTTTTATAGCAATGAGAAAATGGTAAATAGCATATTGTCAACAGAACAAAGTCGGTGAATATAACAATACCTAAACACCAAAGTATGCAAGTTCAGCAGCCTCGTCAAATGTCAAACATGGAACCGGTTCAGCTTGTGGGCATATATTTGGATCCGAGGTTAGAACGCCATCAACATCTTTCCATACCTGTTTAAAGAACTCCACATTATCTGTTTCCTTTCTATCTCAATTCAATCATAAATGGGCAAAATAAACTCATGTACTCTCACTCATAAAATATTGCAGTAATTCCTGCTAGTATTTTACATTATCAAGAAAAAACAGACACTTGCATTTCCTATAAACAGAATTATTACTAACATTAACATGTAAACTCAACAGCTCCTTGAATGTATAAATTAAGGGCACTAACGCGCTTTCGACATGCAGAAGTTTTTATTACAAACTTGGATTTCTAGCAACCCAAGTGCTCTCCCAATTGTTGTAGCTGTCAAGTCACTAACCCCTCTACCCAATGTTGTAACTGCACATGATCTCCGGGCCTACAAGAAAAATACAAATGACAAATCGTATTTCTAATTTTACAAACCATTGTATCAATGCCAAAAACTATCATACCAAAAGAGAGGATGAAAAAACATAAAAATGAAAGGCATCACAAAAACCTTTCCAAGGAAGCTCGTAACAATTGGAATCGCGGGATCTGAGACCCAATAACCATGTAACCTCTTTGCAACAGCAGGGTAAGTTGCTTCCAAAATGTCCACATTTGTGAAGTCATCAGTTGTTATAATTCCCATCTCAAAGGCATCATACTGTTGAACCATTAAATTAGCATTCATCAACAAATTACAATGAAATGGATCTACAGTTGGATTGTCAACATTAGCATTTTAGAAGTAACTTTATGAGTTGCAACTAAGGAGAACATACTTGGCGGGCCTTAACACCCAATTTATTAAGATATGCAGCAAAGATCCTAGTGGACATGCACTCTCCAAATGAAACTAAATAGTCTTGAGTCCGTCGAGTTAACTCTTTCATCATAGCCACTCCCTTCAAAAGTTGTTTCAATTCTTCAAGATGCTCTGGAAGTTTCCACATAACATATCAAGTCAGCAAAAATTCAAGTTCAAACATGAAAATTTCTTGAGCAAAGATACTAAGAAGAAAGAAAGTAAATGGCACAATTAGTTCAATACACAAGTATATGTAATAAAATAAAAATTTCGTATACATTTAACAAGCTCAAACTATGGTTTTTCCTTTTTCCTGTTACAATGATGATCATTAAGGCTTCAATGCAATAAAAGAAAACCAGTATGCCAATCTATGCCAAGTTACTCATGCAATGGCCAATCCATGATGCCAATTGGTACCACCACCATTTGCCTCACAAATTTCTTAGCAGAGTTATTATCAAAAAGCAATCATGCTAGATAAAGCCTTTTAAATTAGCCAACACCTTCATAAAGCATTGAATGTCAATATCATAATTCCCAAAACATAAACCACAAAACAAAATTATATATCCAAACAAGCAGTAACTAGTATAAAATCATGTATTGTAAATAAACTCTTTTATTTAAATACATGATTGACACCCATAAGCACATTAGAATCGCACCTAAATGCAGCACCGAGTCATTAGTGAAATTTGATCTTGTAAGAGGGTTTAATAAAATAAGTAGTATCGAATACAACCAAATCAACGATTAATCTAGTTTGGAAAGTAGCTCGCTTGCTATAACATTTCTGTCTACTCCAAGCTCATCCACAATCCTGAGTAAATAAATACAGAATACCAATGAGAAAGTAGTAGTCAATTTAAACATCTTTTTTATTGTTTATTTTTTATTTTTTCTCAAAATTCTCGTTAGATTTGGAAAAAGCATTGAGTAAATCAATTTCCCTTACCTGAGATGTAGATCTTTTATAGTGCTAAGCTCCTCAATGTTATCAACATTAGAAACACCGCAACTTACAGCTTTTTCTCTAGCCTAACCAAACATAAAAAGTATAAGGTTTACAACACAGATAGAACTCAACATCATCATCAACAACAATGACAACAAACAACAACAAGTCAGCTACATGGATCAAAAGATAGCAGACAGAGCTCAACATCAGATGAGGAAAATTCTAAACTATATAGAACCCTAGATCACCAAGAAACAATACATCATATTACCATAACTAAAACATTTATATAAAACACACAAATCCTAGTCCTAACTTAGAACAAAGAGATCAATGCTTCACAAACACAAGTCAACATTAATAGTTGATTTATCATAAATAAGATAACATACTAACTCCATCTAATTATTGCCGTACCACTCTTGTATTAGTAATATAAACATAAATTCAAATAATAATTAAAAGATGTAAGTTAGACTCATCAGTGCTTCATGTTCATGATTACCATAAAGATTTTTCAAAAGAAGAAAAGAGAATAGAAAATACCAATAAGAGCAAGTCAGTTGTCTTTCCCATTGCAGATAGAACAATCACAGGCCTCTCCTCTGGAAAACTAATTATGAGGTTGGCAACTTCTCTCATCCTCTCAGCACTAGTAACCGAGGAGCCACCAAACTTCATGACATAAGTGTAACTCCTCTCTGTTTCCGAAACGACGTCGTTTTCCTCTACCAAAACATCTCTCCCTATTGCTGCCTTGCAACAGCTCATAGTAAATGCAGGCCTATTGCCAGAACCTCTCCTTGCGCCACAGCACGAAATTGGAACCGCCGCAGCAACAGATGCCGCAAATCTGATTCGACACGGCAACAAGTGAGATTGGCAATGAGATGCTTTCACAGAAGCCACAGCAAATGTGCCGTTATAATGACCGCATAGGTTCATAGCGCTTGTCACGATTATTAACAATAAGTTATTTCAGCAAATTTATTAAATTGGAAAATGAAATCAAGAAAAATAAATATCAATAATGCTTTAAGTTATTCAATAGTTAGCCGCCAAATAATGCTTCATCTCTTTAATGCTCGATCTGCAAGAGTTAACCATGACTCAATTCAGTTACAATAACAGAACACAATCAATTGAAGTTTAACAAAATATAATGCAGAAGAAATCATTTTCATTTTTTCCTCGAAAAAAACTCTTTTTGCATTAACAAAAAAAGTTTGGGAAAGATTCTAGGAATTTATAGATACCTTGTATGAAGGAGCTTTGTTGAGAGGGTGAGAATGGAGTTGTTCGAGTGTGTTAGAAAATAATTGAGAGGTTAGGGTTTTGAAACACTGTCGTTTCGTTGGGCTGATAAAACCATTATTTTATGATTTATCTCGTGCTAAATTGAGTGGTTTTTATCAGCTTTTCACCCATTTATTCATATGAATTTCATGATATTACAATTTCTTTCCAAATTTATTCTATGATTGAAAACTTTCTTCCTAAAGATCTTTTAATTGTATATTTTTATTATCCTTTATACCATTCGATGTCATGATCCGTGTGTTAAGTGTTTCAGGCTTTATAGGGCAAAAATGGCTTAGAGAATGGAGAGGAAGCTTGCAAAAATGGAAGGAACACAAGAAATTAAAGAGATGACCAGCGAGAAGCGACGCGAACGCATGGCTCACGCGACCGCGCGCAATAGAGGAAATCACAGTGACACGCTCGCGTGCCTGACGCGAAAGCGTGGATTGGAAACTGCACAAATGACGCGAACGTGAAAACAATGCGTACGCGTGGCAAGAAAAACGCTGAATGACGCGCACGCGTGGATGACGCGTACGCCTGACATGCGCGATCTGCAGAATTAACAGAACATGCTGGGAGCGATTTCGGGCCGCGTTTTGACCCAGTTTTCGGTCCAGAAACACATAATAAAGGCAGGGAACATGCAGAGACTCAATTCATACTTAGCATAAGCTGATAATTCACTTTTCATAATTTAGATGTAGTTTTTAGAGAGAGAGGTTCTCTCCTCTCACTTAGAATTTAGGATTAGGATTCCTCTTAAAGGAATTAGGATTTCATCTTCCTCAATTTTCAGGTTCAATGTTCCTTTTATTTGTTTTCTCTTTTATTTGTTACTCTTCATCTTTGGATTGATTTTCTTTTATTAATAGAATTTGAGGTATTTCAGATCTATGATTTTATTTAGCTTTCTACATTCTTGGCTTTGGTTGATTAATTGGTAACTCTTGAGTTATCAAACTCATTGTGATTGATAATTGATATCTTTGCTGATTGATTTAGATTCCTATAACTCTAGTCTTTCCTTATGAGTTGACTAGGACTTTAGGTGTTAATTTAATTTAACCACTTGACGTAGTGGGAGCAAAAATATAATTCGCATCACCATTGATAAGGATAACTAGGATAAGAATTCTAGTTCTCATACCTTGCCGAGAGTTTTATTAATTATTAATTTATTTTTCTTGTCTATTAAATTACTTGTTCAACCCTTTTGAAAACCCCAAAATATACATTTGCATAACCAATAATAAGAACACCTCCCTGCAATTCCTTGAGAAGACGACCCGAGGTTTAAATACTTCGGTTATCAATTTTATTAGGGTTTGTTACTTGTGACAACCAAAACTTTTGTAAGAAAGGAATTCTTGTCGGTCTAGAAGCTATACTTACAACGGAAATTTATTTGTGGAAATTCTAGATCGCACGAGAGTTTCGTTCTTCAAAATGGCGCCGTTGCCGGGGAATTGCAAACGTATGCCTTATTATTGGTTATTGTAAATATTTTTAAAATTTTTATCTTATCTTATCTTTTTTCAAAAATCATATCTTTTTTCAAAATCTTATCTTATCTTTTTTTAAAAAATCATATCATTTTTTCAAAATATTTTCTTTTTGTTAGTTTTGTTTCTATTTTTTTCCTACTATTATGAACTCTCACCCCATTTGGCTGAGTCTGGTTACAATTATGTTATAGGAAGAGGAGATTATAATGACAACTTGCATCAAGGATGGGACAATCAAAGATGGGAGGAGCCACAAGGACTTGATCAACCCTTATGGCAACAACCACCTCCGATGGACTATCAACAACCATTCTGTGATGCATATCAAGGCAATGGCTATGGTGAGCACTCTTTTTATTATCAACAACCACCACCATATGCCTATGAACCCCCTCCTCAACATAACCTTGGACCACCATACTCACAAGCCCCTTTCCACCATTCACCTCCATATGACCCTAATCCTTATCCACCATACCAACCACCATATGAACCATACCCAGAACCACCACCTCAATATTCATCATCTCCATATCCTTATAGAGAAGAACAACCTTCCTACCATGCACCCTTTCTCCAAAATAATAAACCCTCCTATCCACCCCAAACCTCCATGGAAAACACACTTACCTCTCTCATTGGTCTTACCTCTAAACTCCAAAATCTTATATCCCGCATGGACCAACCCTCTACCTCCAATATTCAACCCTCAAGCTCTAGTGCACTTCCTTTTTAACTATAGAATGATCTCTCCATCCCATCACTACCATCCATGGAAGAGCTCCCACATCCATCAATCCAAGAGCAATATGATCCCAATGATGCTATTGACATGGAACAAGAAAGAAGGGATCATCTTCGCGAATTCATACTTCATAAGGAGCTAGAGGAGGCACTAAAGGTGAAGGTAGAATAGACCTTTACAGATGAAGGAGTAGTTGAAGGGAGTTATCATAGAAAAGAAATCATCAAGGAGGAGTACGATTTTATACTTAAACAACTGGACAAAGCAGCAATTATTGAAAAGGAAAAAGTGGTTAAAGACTTAGGAGATGCTAAACCTCCATGGGAAAGTCAAGTCATAGAGCCTCTTTCCAAGACGGGTGAATTTGATGTTCAGGAGGGTGTACAACCTCCAAGGCATATCATGGTTGAAGACTTGGAAGAGGTTGATCAAGAGATAGAGATTCAAGAAGAAGAGGCACAACCTCCCATGCTCTTGGTGAGCAATGAAGAAGAAATTGAATTGGAAGAAAGCTACCAAGAGAAAGATGTTGAAATTGAAGAAGCTTGCAAAGAGGTGGAAGATGTCAAAGAAGACACAAGGGAGTGGAGCTTGCAAGTACATTAGAAACACCTCTCCCACGGCCATTACTGTCTAACACAACATTCAAATGGGTAAAATTCTTATCCTTGACCTTTACCTTCCCACTTGAATATGGGCTACTGGAGACGGATGGTCAACTTAGAGCTCTTTGTGGCAATAAGAGTAAGAGGAAGATGGTTAGTGGTGGGCAACACAATCCTATGTTCATTATGGCTGAAAGCTCAAAATTTAAATGCAAGTGTTGGTGCAGAGCTCAATTGAATGGGTCTAGGATGTTGTTTGGCCGCTTCAGTGAGAATTCAAATTGCTTACCACCCGGCTGGAGCAATGATGATCAACTTGAAAACGGGTGCCGAAACAAGATTTGGGATCCGGGAATATATGAGGATCAACTTTGGGAGCTCAAAGCTTGTGGAGAACTTCATCAACGCTTGGTGAATTTATTTGGAGATGTTGAAGCTTATTGGAAGTCCAAGCGTTGGTGGCAGTTTCAAGATGAGTTCAAGCACAAGCCACCATGACAAGGAGCTCGCCAAATGTCCAACTTAAGGACTTTAACTAAAAGTGCTAGGTGGGAGACAACCCACTATAGTATGATCGTCCCTTTTTAAATTTTAATTCTAGTCTGCTTTGTTTGTTTTTGAGTTTTGATTGGACCTGGAATCATGCATAACGTTCATATTAGCATTGCATTTTGCATACTGCATTATTAAAAAAAAAGGGCACGTGACGTGACAACGTCGCCGACGCATCCACGTCATATGTGCCTCAAGGAAGAAAAGAGACTTTACAGAAAGTCATGCGAAAGCGTGGCTGGAGGCGTGCCTTTGGCACAAATTGATCCACGCAATCGCGTCGCTGACGCGTTCGCGTCATTTGCGGAAAATGCCTCCCACGCGTCCGCGTCACCCACGCGAACGCGTGACCTGAAAATCGGTGTAAAAAAGGGTGTATGGAAGCAAGTTGTGATGGAGTGGGGCTGAACTCGTGCTAGAAGCACAAGCCCTACCAAGCGAATGCGTGCCCCACGCGAACGCGTGCCCCACGCGTCTGCGCCGTTTTTCAGAAAAAGGCCAACCACGCGATCGCGTCCCCCACGCGATCGCGTCACCCTAAAATTTGGCAACATGAGTTTTAAACAGAGAGTTGCGCAACCGTGAGGCTTCCCTCGTGCTAATGGCACGAAACACTCCACGTGAACGCATGACCAACGCGTCCGCGTCACTTCATAGAAGCGCTATCCGCGCGAATGCGTGACCCACGCGTTCGCGTCGCCTGCGCGATCGGCCAAGATATCTTATCTTTTCTTCTCCAAATCTAAATATTTTCTTTCCCTTCTTATTTCTTTCTTCCTCCTTTCTTACTTTCTTTTTCTTTTTCTATTGGTGTTAAAATTTTCTTCTTCAACTATTGCATCTTTTCTTGAATTATTTTGGTGCTTCATGACTTGTTTTATTCTAATTGGGTATTATTATTCATAAATCAATGCTAATTTTTATAATACTAATATTCCTTTGGCATTGATATGCACTTACACTATCTTGCATTACCCACACTCTCTTCCCCATTGTTGCAACTTTTGCACTATTGATATTCCATTTGCTTCCACTATTTTCTCACTTGCATGTTGTAGCTACCATGTAATTGAGACCTTTATTATTTGGAATTAACACCCATATTTTATTTATGTTCTTATCTTTATTTCTGGGTTACTTTCCTTCTTTTCCTCTTCTTTCAGGATGGCCACCGAGGAAGGAAAATGGAAAGCTTCTATATGGGGAGACAGGCAAGTCAATCTGCACAATCTATAGAGAAAGGCATCAGTTGGAGCAGCCCGTCCACTTGTACATCTTAGCATGCATCGAGGACGGTGCAACCTTTAAGTGTGGGGAGGTCGATACCGATCTTCACGGGTTAGTTATTTTCTTCTCAACACCAATGTTTTATTTTATTTAGTACATTTAGTACATTGTTGCATTTGTATGTATTGTTTGATTTTATGCATTTAGCTACTTCTTGGTTAAAGTAATAAATTTCTTTTTAAGACCCTATTTTTAAAAATTTTCACTAATATAAATTAAAACTTTTCTGTTAAATTTGTTTGAAGTTGTATTTGGAACATGGTTTTTGAGCCAAAGAACACACAATCCGTGAGATTTTGAGCTTAATTGCATGGTTACATTATTTAACCATAATATGTTATTCTTGTGTGTTTTCTTCCCTATGATTACAATATTTACTTTGTTCTATTCTATATGTCCATTATTTAGTGTATTTACATGCTTGCATATGATTGAGGCCATTACTTGTTTTTGCTCACTTATCCCAAATAAGCCTACCCTTTTATGTCACCCTTGTTAGCAACTTTGAGCTTTTTAATCCCCTTTCCTTCTATAACCACATCACTAGCCTTAAGCAGAAAAACAAATTAAATATCCTAATTGAATCTTTGGTTAGCTTAAGATAGAGGTTGTGCATCAACTAAGTGTAGGGAAACTGTGTGAACATGGGTTAATAAGGGAATGTATCATGTTTCTAATTTATTTAAATATTGGGAATTTGGGAACCTACTCATGAAAAACCAAAATAGACAAATAATGGAAAATCCATGTGCATTGATATGTTACGTTTATTTTCAAGTAAAAAAAAAAGAAGAAGAAAAGGAGAAAAATCTAAAAATATTCAATAAATAAGTAAATAAATAAGGGGACAAAATTACCCCAATGTTAAGCTTTAATAAAGATCAATGCACATGTGATAAAAGTAAAGTAATATCAAAAATTTGAATATCAAAAATTTGGTACATGAGTATGGGAATTATATAAAAGTGGGAATTATGGGTAGTTGGGTGTGATTTTTAGAAATACATAGAGTGTGTGTGTGTATGGTGAAAGCTTAGATTAGTCAAAGATTCATATTTTAGCTCACTTGGCCATACATATATCCTCACCCTTACTTTAGCCCCATTACAACCCTGAAAAGACCTCATGATGTTTGCATTGGTATGCTAAATATTTGTTGATTGGTTAGATGAAGAACAAGGTTGAGAAAGCATGACTAGGGAATAGTAGAGTGATTGACCCTAGACACTTGAGAGTTAGAGCAATATACACTATCAGTAAGGATTCAGTGCATGATTCTATGTTCCCTGCTTTCATGAGCTATCTTCTTACAAGTTTACTTGTTTTCACTGTAATATTTGAATTAGTGGAATTTGGTTTGTATTTGTCTTGGAGAAACTTGTTTGTTTTTAACCAAGTAGATAGAGACATCTTAGCATGTAGTTGCATTCATATGCATAGGTTGCATTTCGTGAGTCTCACTTTCCCTTATTCATTCTCTTTGTCTCCTTGAGCTTAGCATGAGGACATGCTAATGTTTAAGTGTGGGAAGGTTGATAAACCACTATTTTATGATTTATCTCGTCTAAATTGAGTGGTTTTTATCAGCTTTTCACCCACTTATTCATATGAATTGCATGATATTACAATTCCTTCCCAAATTTATTCTATGATTGAAAACTTGCTTCCTAAAGATCTTTTAATTGTATATTTTTATTATCCTTTATACCATTCGATGCCGTGATTCGTGTGTTAAGTGTTTCAGGCTTCATAGGGCAAAAATGGCTTAGAGAATGGAGAGGAAGCTTGCAAAAATGGAAGAAACACAAGAAATTAAGGAGATGACCAGCGAGAAGCGACACGGACGCATGACTCACGCGACCGCGCGCAATAGAGGAAATCGCAGTGATGCGCTTGCGTGCCTGACGCGAACGCGTGGATTGGAAGCTACACGAATGATGCGAACGCGTGGACGATGCGTACGCGTGGCAAGAAAAACGCAGAATGACGTGCACGCGTAGATGACGCGTATGCGGGACATGCGTGATCTGCAGAATTAATAGAACACGCTGGGAGCGATTTCGGGCCGTGTTTTGACCCAGTTTTTGGTCTAGAAACACATAATAAAGCCAGGGAACATGCAGAGACTCAATTCATACTTAGCATAAGCTGATAATTCACTTTATATAATTTAGATGTAGTTTTTAGAGAGAGAAGTTCTCTCCTCTCTCTTAGGATTTAGGATTAGGATTCCTCTTAAAGGAATTAGGATTTCATCTTCCTCAATTTTCAGGTTCAATGTTCCTTTTATTTGTTTTCTCTTTTATTTGTTACTCTTCATCTTTGGATTGATTTTCTTTTATTAATGGAATTTGAGGTATTTCAGATCTATGATTTTATTTAGCTTTCTACATTCTTGGCTTTGGTTGATTAATTGGTAACTCTTGAGTTGTCAAACTCATTGTGATTGATAATTGATATCTTTGCTGATTGATTTAGATTCCTATAACTCTAGTCTTTCCTTATGAGTTGACTAGGACTTTAGTTGTTAATTTAATTTAACCACTTGACTTAGTGGGAGCAAAAATATAATTCTCATCACCATTGATAATGATAACTAGGATAGAAATTCTAGTTCTCATACCTTGTCGAGAGTTTTATTAATTATTAATTTATTTTTCTTGTCAATTAAATTACTTGTTCAACCCTTTTGAAAACCCCAAAATATACCTTTGCATAATCAATAATAAAAACACTTCCCTGCAATTTCTTGAGAAGACGATTCGATATTTAAATACTTCAGTTATCAATTTTATCAGGAGTTTGTTATTTATGACAACCAAAACTTTTATAAGAAAAGAATTCTTGTCGATTTAGAAGCTATACTTACAACGAAATTTTATTTGTGGAAATTCTAGATCACGCGAGAATTTCGTTCTTCGGGGCCTGAGAAGAGGGAGGAAAAAAGGTGAGTGGTGAGTGTGCGGTGGCGGCTTTGACTGAGGTGTGTCAAGTTGTGAAGTGATGGTGAGGGAAAAATAAGTGGGGAATGGGATGGAAACAGCGGCATCTCCCGCACTCTCTCTCTCTTACACTCACTCTCTCCTTCTCTCTCTGTCCAAGTCATATGTTTCATTTCATTACAATATTAATTATTAAATATTAATCTTGGTATTGTGATGGACCGTTCTAAGTATTCACACAAATGTTGCCATGTAACAATGGTCCATCACTTAACGTGGATTTTTTTTTCTTAAAATGTCATGCCAATAAGTGTTTGTACGAGCATTATTTAAAGATATTATTAAAGAGAAGTTTTATAAAAAAAAGTTATAAAATAAATATTGTTGTGAAATAACTAAATAAATAAATAAGGAAGAGGTAACCAATATAAAATATAAAAATATAATTAGATAATTCTAGTAGTAATATACACTAGAATTACTATATCAATAGATATAATTAATATATTTAATAATATTATAATAAAGTATATAGGAGAGAGAATTGAACGAAAGAGAGAGTGAAGAATGTTCGATATTCTTATTGTTGTGTAAAATGCATCTGACTATGCCTTCTATTTATACAGGTAAGATGCTTCTATTTTCAACTCTCATTTATTTAAATTCATCCTTGAAAAGTGATTCCTTCATTGTTAACCGCCCAAGTCATAAATGGGCATCCATGTATTTGATCATATCATAACACTCACCTTTGGATGAACATTTAGGAATATGCTTCGTTAAAACCTTATTAAAGAGAAATCCAGTGGGAAAAAACTTTAGTGAAGAAAAAAGAATACAATATCCTTTGTGATGGGGACTGCTTCATTAAAAACCTTGTCAAGAAAAATCCAATGGAAAAAAACCTGACCAAAGAAAAAAGAGTACAGTCTCCCCCTTTTGTCTACATTATTTAATGTTTCGAAATTAGCGCATCACAATCTCATATATCAATCTTTCAAAGGAGGATTTTGAGAGTGACTTTGTGAATAAATCTGCTAGATTGTCATTTGAGTGGATCTATTGGACATCAATTGTCCCTTGATTTTGAAGATCATGAGTGAAGAAGAATTTGGGAGAAATATGCTTTGTTTTATCACCTTTAATTTATCCACCTTTAAGTTGAGCAATGCGTGCTATATTATCTTTAAATAGGACAGTTGGAGCTATCTTATGATTAATCAGTCCACATGATGACAGAATATATTGGATCAAACTCCTGAGCCGAAAACACTCGCGACTTGCTTCATGAATCGCTAGTATTTCGGCATGATTAGAGGATGTTGCAGCAATCGTCTGTTTTGTGGACCTCCATGATATCGCTGTTCCACCATATGTGAATAGGTATCCTATTTGAGATCTCCTTTTATGTGGATCAGACAAGTATCCAGCATCTGCATAGCCAACTAGTTGTGATTTGGATCCATAGGGATAAAACAATCCCATATCAACTGTTCCATGAAGATATCGAAAGATTTGTTTGACTTCATTTCAATATCTTTTGGTTGGAGTGGAGCTATATCTTGCTAGTAAATTCACAGCAAATGATATATCGAGTCTTGTATTATTAGCAAGATACATTAGCGCTCCAATGGCACTAAGATATGGTACTTCAGGACCAAGGATATCTTTATTTTCTTCTTTAGGACGGAATTCATCCTTTTCCACAACCAAAGATCTTACGATCATTGGGGTACTCAAGGGATGTGACTTATCCATATAAAATCTTTTCAAGATCTTCTCTTTGTATGTTGTTTGATGAATAAAGATCCCATTTTTATATGCTCGATCTGCGAGCCGAGACAAAATTTAGTCCTTCCAAGATTTTTCATCTCAAACTCTTCTTTTAGAGTTTTTATAATTGTTGAAATCTCTTCAGGAGTCCTAATGATATTTAAATCATCAACGTACATAGCAATTATAATGAATCCAGATGCAGATTTCTTTATGAAAACACATGGACATATATCATCATTCTTGAATCCATTTTTTGCCAGATACTCAGTAAGACGATTATACCACATTCGCCCATATTGCTTCAGACCATATATAGATTTTTGCAATTTGACTGAGTATAACCCTTGCGAATATTCATTGGATGGTTTAGATATCTTTAGTCCTTCAGGGACTTTCATATAGATATCATGATCTAATCAGCCGTATAAGTAGGCTGTTGCCACATCCATTAAATGCATATGTAGTTTATGATATGCGGATAAATTGACAAAATAATGCAATGTTATTGCATCCACTATAGGGAAATATGTTTTCTCATAATCTATACCGAGCCTTTGTGAAAAATCTTGTGCTACAAGTCGAGTTTTGTAGTGTACAACTTCATTTTTCTCATTTCATTTTCTCCCAAATACCCATCCGTATCCAACAGGTTTTACATCTTCTGGTGTACGGACTACAGGACCAAAGACTTCACGTTTTGCAAGTGAGTCTAACTCAGCCTTCATGGCTTCTTTCCATTTTGGCCAATCATTCCTTTGTCGACATTCTTCGACTGATCTTGGCTCAAGATCCTTACTTTCATGCATGATATTTAATGCCACATTATATGCAAATATTTCATTGACAATTGTCATATTTCGGTCCCATTTCTCTCCTGTAAAGACATAATTTATCGAGATCTCGTCATTTTCACAATTTTCAGGTACTTGAACGTCTTCTGGCATTAAAATTATATCAGAATTTTGGACAACTGCATGTGTCTTTACTATGTCTTTGGAGAATTTACCTCTTTTTTTATCACAATAATATTTGGAGAAATTTATATCACAATAATATTTACCTCTTTTCTCTTTCGAGAATTTTTGTCTTTGGAACCGACAGGCCTGCCACGCTTCTGGCGTGTATTTGATTCTGTGGCAATTTGTCCAACTAGGACATCAATTCAAATTGGAACATTTTTCACTAGTATATAAGACTTGGTTATCCTCTTTGTATTAGAAAATGCATCAGGCAATTCATTTGCAATTCTTTGCAAATGTATAATCTTTTGAACTTCTAGTTCACATTGCTTTGATCGAGGATCTAAATGCACCAACGATTATGCATTCCAATTAAGTTCCTTTTCAGGAAGCTTATTCTGTCCCCCTAATGTTGAAAATTTTGATTCATTAAAATGACAATCTGCAAATCAGGCTTTAAATACATCCTCAGTTTCTATCTCAAGGTACCTCACTATAGAGGGATCGGAGAATCATATCCAACATATATCCTCAATTTTTTTTGGGTCCCATTTTGGTGCGAGAAGGTGGTGCAATGGGAATATATATTGCACACCCAAATATTCTTAAATGGGAAATATTTGGCTGCTGGCCAAAGGCTAATTACATAGGAGAGAACTGATGGTAACTCGTTGGCCTTAAACGAATAAGTGTTGCGGCATGTAAAATAGCATGCCCCCAAACTGAGGTTGGGAGCTTTGTTCTCATAAGTAAGGGTGTAGCAATTAATTGGAGGCATTTAATAAGTGATTATGCTAACCTATTTTGTGTGTGAACATGAGCTACTGGATATTCAACACTTATTCCATTAGCCATACAATAAGCATCAAAAGCTTTGGAAGTAAATTCACCAGCATTATCAAGACGAATTGCTTTGATTAGATTTTCTGGAAATTGTGCTTTTAATCAAATAATTTGAGCCAGTAATCTTGCAAACACCAGGTTGCGAGAAGACAATAAGCACACATGTGACCATCTCGAAGATGCGTCTATCAGGACCAAAAAATATCTAAAAGATCCACATGGTGGATGAATAGGTCCACATATATCACCTTGAATCCTTTCTAAGAATTCAGGGGACTCAAATCCAATCTTTACTGGTGATGGCCTTAAAATTAACATTCCCTGAGAACATGCAACACAACAAAATTCACTAGTTTTAAGAATCTTCTGGTTCTTTAGTGAATATCCATGGGAGTTTTCAATAATTCTCCGCATCATGGTTGTTCCCGAATGACCCAATCGGTCATGCCAAGTTATGAATTCATTTGGGCTAGTAAACTTCTGGTTTATAGTGGCATGTGATTCAATTGCACTAATCTTGGTATAATATAACCCAGATGAAAGTGAGGGTAACTTTTTTAATATAACCTTTTTATTTGAGTCATGAGTTGTGATACATAAGTACTCATAACTTCCCTCATTCATAGTCTCAATATGATATCCATTTCGGTGAATATCTTTAAAACTCAACAAGTTTCTTAGAGACTTGGTAGACAATAGTGCATTATTTATTATGAATTTTGTTCCTCCAGCAAACAAAATTATAGCTCTTCTGGAGCCTTCTATCACATTGCATGAGCCAATAATAGTATTAACATATTCTTCTTTTGGCACAAGATGGGTAAAATATATATCACTTTTGAGAATGGTGTGTGAATTTGCACTATCCGCAAGGCATGCATCTTCATTATATATCCTTGCAATTTTCTTCAAAGACAAATAATAATAATAAAATGAGTAGTATGCACAGTTAAATTTAATTCTTGATTGGAATTATTTTTCTAAGAAACACCGCACATAATGTCATATACTAAAATTTTATTTTAAAACTTGACACATTTAATGATTTCAAAATTCATAACCATTAATATTTCATTATACATCATATTTGAAACTTAAATATATAGAAAATAAAATTTAACAATAAATTTTTTACATTATTTATTTACATGGATATTTAACAATTCCACATATTAAACTATTCCATCATTGATCAAATGATCAATATTTCCTTCAGAATTCTCAAAGAAATCAGATACATCATAATGAGTGGTGGAATTTTTAGCATCATTTGAAACATAATTCACTTCCTTTCATTTGTCGTCCTTTTTCAAAGATGCTTGATAAAGATCGACTAAGTGCCTTGGTGTACGACAGGTACGCGACGAATGACCCTTTCCACCACAACGGAAACACTTATCCTCTGTTAATTTATTTTGCCCAATATTTCTTTCTTTATCCCATTTTTGGTGAGATCATCTCTTTTGAACATAATTCCTTTTCCTTCCATAATTTTTCTTGTTGCCAAAACCTTGCTATTTACCTCTTCTGGGATAATGATTTGCTGCATTTACTTCAAGAAATGGGGTGGCACCAGCTGGGCACGCTTCCTGATTCTTCAAGAGCAACTCATTGTTGCATTCAGCAACAAGAATGCAAGAAATTAACTCAGAATATTTTTTAAATCCATTTTCTTGATACTACTGCTGTAGGAGCACATTGGAGGCATGGAAGGTCGAGAAAGTTTTTTCTAACATATCATTATCAGATATCTTTTCCCCCACATAATTTCATTCGTGAGGTGATTCAAAACATTACAGAATTATATTCATTTATGGATTTAAAATTCTGTAGACGCAAGTGTGTCTGCTCATATCGGGCTTGATGAAGTATCACCGTCTTTTGATGATTGTACCTTTCTTCAAGGTCTTTTCATAGATCTGCAGGATCTTTTAATGTGAGATATTCATTTTTCAATCCTTCATCAAGATGATAACAAAGAAAAATTATGACTTTGGCTTTATCCTTCTGGGATGTATTATTTTCAGCCTTAATGTTATCTCCAAGATCCATTGAATCAAGATGGATTTCAGCATCTAATATCCATGATAAATAGTTGTTTCAAAATATATCAAAAGCATTGAATTCAAGATGAGAGATGTAAAATCTGGTTAATTAATGACTAATTAACCCATAAATTAAAATATATTCTAGAAAATGAGAAAATGAGATTTTTATGGTTTAATGTGATAGAGAAATTTAAAACGAGAATTTTGACACCAATTTTCAAGAAATTGGCCCAATATTGGGCCGACTGGGCCAACCGAACCCATATTGGGCCCAAGGGCCCAGTCAAGCCTCTCTTAATTAAGAGAGCTCAGCTCTCTTTTTCCACTCAAACACCACACAAACGTTGAAAGGGAGGGGGAAATGTGAAACCTTTGCCCAAATTTTACTCCAAACTTCCATTGATCATAACTTTTGATCCGGAGCTCCGATTGATGCACTGTTTGCAGCCACACGACCGCGGCATCTAGCTTTATAAAGCCCATACGGTTATGTAAGAGGTAAGCCATGTTTCACCTCTGTTCTTCTAACCTTAATTTTCAAATTTCATGGGCAAAAATATTGAAATTATGAGCTCTTTTGTGTTATAGGATCTAATTGACTTAAAGGGAAGGCTTAGTCTTGCCTCCTTGATCCTTGGGTAAGGTGAGATTCTCAGCCCTAAGCTAAAGACTTGGAATTTTGTGATTTAATGATTGAGTTATTGTGTTTGGGTGTGATATTGTGGCTTAGGCCTTGTATATATGTGTATTGGGGCTTGATTGGTGGTTTTGGAAAGCTTGGAAAGGAGCTTTGTGCTTGGAAATCTGTGTGGTAGGGTGTTACATTATGGTATCAGAGCAGTTTGTTCTTGTAGAGCCTGAGGGACGAACTGACTATGCTTCTGTGCATTCTCTGTGTCTGTGTTTATGTGCTATTAGGATATCTGACTGATATAACTGGCATAAATGTTCATGAGCATGCATTTGGGACTTTAAGCACTAGACTTCCGATATTGAGACTGATCAACTTGATATCGATTGTTTGGTGTGTATAGGAACCAGATGGCACCTCGTGGACGCGGTCGAGGCCGTGGGAGAGGACGTGCCGGTACTCAAGGGCCGAAACCAACCAGAATAACCTGGTGGACTTCATGGCCGCATTGCAGAACATGGTTGTTGCTATGCAAGCCACTGTTGAGGCACTCATACAGCAGATGAACATCCATAATAATGAGGGAAATAGTGGAAATAGGAATCAAGGTCCGATGACGTTGGCAACCTTCTTAAGGGTCAATCTGCCAAAGTTCAAGGGAACCACCAATCGGACTGAAGCCGACACTTGGTTTTAGGCCATGGAGCGAGTACTGCAGGCGCAGTTAGTGCCAGAAGAGCGGTGTGTCGAGTTTGCTACTTATCTGCTCACTGGAGAAGCATCACATTAGTGGCAGGGTGCCCGATGTCTCCTGCAACAAGGTGATGACCCTATCACCTGGGATGCCTTCCAGGTGAAATTTTACAAGAAGTACTTTCCAGATTCCACCCGGACGGTAAAGGAGCTAGAGTTACTACAGTTGAAGCAGGGTGCTATGTCTGTATCTGAGTATACAGACAAGTTTGAGGAGCTGTTCAGGTTTTTTCGTATGTGTCAAGGAGCTTTGGGAGGCTTCGAGGAGTGGAAATGCATCAAGTATGAAGGAGGGCTCCAAAGCGACATCTACAGTTCAGTAGGGCCTATGGAGATCAAGACTTTCTCGGAGTTGGTCAACAAGAGTAGAGTTGCTGAAGAATACGTGAAGAAGGCAGTTGCAAAGAGAAAAAGCCATAGGGAACTATTCCCACCGAACCGAGGGAAGAGTTTTGCTCCTAGAGAGCCTCCTTTCAAGCGGGGAGGCTTTGTACCACAGAGGACTCAAGGCCAGAATAACTTCAGAAGGCCTAACAACAACAATGTCCCGGGAAGAAGGTTTGAGAAGTAGCCTTTGAATGAACAGGATTGTGTTAGATGTGGGAGTTACCATCCTGGTGTTTCATGTAAGGCTGGATGGAGATTGTGTTACTCATGTGGTAAGTTGGGACATAAAGCCTCCAATTGTCCAGAGAAGTAGAGACAGAGTAACGGGAGAGTACAGCAGCCTGGTCGGGTGTTTACTACTTCAGCTGTGGGTGCCGAGGGGTACGATACACTTATCCAAGGTAAATACGAAATGGCTGGTCAAACTTTAAATGCCTTATTTGATTCTGGAGCATCACATTCATTCATTGCATTTTTGAAGGCTAGTGAGTTAGGATTGAAGATTGTGATTTTAGGTTATGAGCTAAAGGTGTATAATGCCACCCATGAAACCATGGTAACTAGGTTAGGATGTCCGCAAGTTTCATTTAGGGTCAAGCAATGTGATTTTGTCCATGATTTAATCTACTTGCCGATGACCAGTTTTGATCTTATCTTGGGGTTGGACTAGTTGTCTAGGAATCATATCTTGTTGAACTATTTTGAGAAATCGTTACATTTCATGCCAGAAGGGTCAGAAGGGCCGGTCGTGGTGAATGGTTGTTATTTGAACTATGTGGTAGTAAATTGTTTGGGGGCAGGAATGTCAAGGTGTTATGCTATTAGCTGCAAGTGTGTCGGGTGAGGAACAAAGCTTAGAACGAATCCCAGTTGTTTGTGAATTTCCTGAGGTATTTCCTAATAACATTGAGGAATTCCCTCCTAGCCGAGAGGTTGAATTTGCAATTGAGTTGGTACCTGGAACGGGGCTAATCAACTGAATGTCACCTTTAGAAATGGCCAAACACAAGACTTAGTTGGAAGACTTAATAAGCAAGCGCTTTATCTGCCCTAGTGTTTCTCCGTGGGGAGCACCGGTGTTGTTGGTGAAGAAGAAAGACGGGAATATGCGGCTTTGTGTGGATTATAGACAACTGAACAAGGTCACAATAAAGAATAAGTACCTACTACCGAGAATTGACGATCTCATAGATCAGTACAAGGATCCGGGGTTTTTGCCAAGATTGATTTACGATCCGGTTATCACCAGATAAGGGTGAGACATGAGGACATCCCTAAGACCGCTTTCAGGACTCGTTATGGTCATTACGAGTACACTGTAATGTCTTTTGGGTTGACAAACGCTCCTGCAGTGTTTATGGATTATATGAACAGAATCTTCCGTCCGTTTCTGGATAATTTGTTGTTGTCTTCATTGATGACATAATGATTTATTCTAAGACCAAAGAAGAGCATGCAAAACATTTGAGGACCGTGTTGTAAATACTGAAAGAAAAGAAACACTACGCAAAACTATCTAAATGCAAATTCTGGAAGGACGAAGTGAAGTTTCTTGGCCATGTGGTGAGTAAACAGGGGATAGCAGTAGATCCTTCTAAGGTAGAAGCAGTGATGGAGTGGGGGCGACCGACCTCAGCTACTTAGATAAGGAGTTTTCTGGGCTTAGCTGGCTACCATCGGAGATTCATCAAAGGCTTCTCGTAGATAGCTTTGCCATTGACAAAGTTAACCCGCAAGGACGCGCTGTTTGCTTGGACTTCTGAGTGTGAGGAGAGTTTCCAAGCATTGAAGCAAAAGCTGACTACTGCGCCGTATTGGTGTTACCTGAGCCGAATGAACCATTTGAGGTGTATTGTGATGCCTCACTAAAGGGCCTGGGGTGTGTGCTGATGCAGCACCGGAATGTGGTGGCTTATGCCTCACAACAATTGAGACCTCACGAAGTTAATTACCCAACGCACGATCTGGAACTTACTGCAGTTGTATTTGCACTAATGGTGTGGAGGCATTACCTCTATGGGGTTAAATTCTAAGTTTTCTCTAATAGTAAGAGCTTGAAATACCTCTTTGATCAGAAAGAGCTTAATATGCGGCAGAGGAGGTGGATGAAGTTACTAAAGGACTACGACTTTGAGTTGAATTACCATCCGGGAAAAGCAAATGTTGTGGCAGATGCACAAAGTTGGAAATCACTGTATGCTGCTTGGATAATGATTCGAGAAGAGGAGTTGCTCAAGGCATTCGAGAGTTTGAAGATCGATGGTGAGGAAGAGTCAGGAACTCTGTGTTTGAGTCAATTACAGATCTCAAGTGATTTTAAATCCGAACTCCTAAAGGCTCATCAAAACGATGACGTGTTACCTAAGGTGTTGCCAGTTATTGAGCAAGAGAAGCAGTGGAGAGTGTCATGGGATCAAGATGGGCTATGGAGATTCAAGGGTAGAATCATTGTGCCTGATGTTGGGACTTTGTGACAAGATACCTTGAAGGAAGCACATAAAAGCAGATTTTCTATTCACCCTGGGAGTACTAAGATGTACAATGATCTGAAGGCTATGTTATGGTGGCCTGGTATGAAGAATGATGTGGCGGAGTATGTCTCAAAGTTTTTAACTTGTCAAAAGGTGAAGATTGAACATCAAAGACCTTTTGGGACATTGCAACCTTTGGAGATTCCGCAATGGAAGTGGGAGAGCATTTCAATGGATCTTGTATCGGGATTACCGAGAACTAGACCCAGTTTTGATGCTGTATGGGTAATTGTGGACTGGCTGACGAAGTCGGCTCACTTTCTACCCGTTCGGATGAACTATACTCTTGAGGAGTTAGCGCACCTGTATATAAAGGAGATTGTTAGACTTCATGGTGTGCCTACTGCCATAATTTCTGACAGAGACCCCCGTTTCACTTCAAGATTCTGGGGTGCATTTCATAAAGCTTTCGAAACCCATTTGAGCTTGAGTACAACTTACCATCCTCAAACAGATGGTCAATCTGAGAGGACGATCCAAACCCTAGAGGACATCTTGAGGGCTTGTGTTTTGGACTAGCTGGTGAGCTGTGATCAGTATATGCCGCTGGTGGAGTTTGCGTATAATAATTGCTACCATGTGAGCATCAAAATGGCTTCGTATGAGGCTCTGCAAGGGAGGAAATGCCAATCTCTGCTATTCTGGTATAAAGTTGGGGAGAAAAGTCTATTGGGGCCTGAGATGATAGCTGAAACTACTGAACAAGTTAAGAAAATCAGACATAGGATGCTCACTACTCAAAGTCGTTAGAAGAGTTACACCGATCAGAGACGGAAGCCCTCAGATTTGAGAAAGAAGACCATGCTTTCCTAAAGGTTACTCCAACAACAGGAGTAGGTAGAGCGATTAAGACGAAGAAGCTGAATCCCTGATACATCGGTCCGTTCCAGATTCTCGAGAGCGTTGGACCGGTGGCGCATCGGATGGCTCTATTGCCTCACCTTTCAAACCTGCACGATGTATTTCATGTGTCGCAGCTTCGGAAGTATGCTCCTGATGCTAGCCATGTGTTAGAACCGGAATCGGTTCAATTAAAGGAAGACTTGACTCTACCGGTGACTCCGATCATGATTGATGACACGAGTATTAAGAAGTTGCGTGGAAAGGAGGTTTCATTAGTGAAAGTGGCATGGAGTTGAGCCAGTGTTGAGGAGCACACCTGGGAACTTGAGTCGGAAATGCGAGCAAACTACCCACACCTATTCTCAGGTAACTGAAATCGAATTTTGTGGACAAAATTCCCAATTAGGTGGGTAGAATGTAAAACCCAGTTAATTAATGACTAATTAACCCATAAATTAAAATATATTCTAGAGAATGAGAAAATGAGGATTTTATGGTTTAATGTGATAGAGAAATTTAAAACAAGAATTTTGACACCAATTTTCAAGAAATCGGCCCAAAATTGGGTCGAACGGGCCAAACCGGGCCAACTGAACCCATATTGGGCCCAAGGGCCCAGCCAAGCCTCTCTTAATTAAGAGAGCTCAGCTCTCTCTTTCTGCTCAAACACCACACACACGTTGAAAGGAAGGGGGAAATGTGAAACCCCTTGCCCAAATTTCACTCTAAACTTCCATTGATTATAACTTTTGATCCGGAGCTCCGGTTAACGCACCGTTTACGGCCACGCAACCGCAGCGTTGAGCTTTACAAAGCCCATAAGATTGTGCAAGAGGTAAGCCATGTTTCACCTCTGTTCTTCCAGCCTTGATTTTCGAATTTTATGGGCAAAAATGTTGAAATTGTGAGCTCTTTTGTGTTATAGGATCTAATTGACTTTGAAGGGAAGGCTTAGTCTTGCCTCTTTGATCCTTGGGTAAGGTGAGATTCTCAACCCTAATCTAAAGACTTGAAATTTTGTGATTTAGTGATTGAGTTATTGTGTTTGGGTGTGATATTGTGGCTTAGACCTTGTATATATGTGTATTAGAGTTTGATTGGTGGTTTTGGAAAGTTTGGAAAGGAGCTTTGTGCTTGGAAATCTGTGTGTAGGGTGTTACAAGAGAGTTTCGACATAATGAAAAATTGTTACCTGAGTCTTCCTAAAAATTTGATCAGAGTCTCGTGCTGATAACGTGTTGTGAAATAACCAAGGTTCAAAAAACTGGACCGGTCATCAAACCGCTCTAGCTACTAGTTCACTGGTTTATTGGTCCAACTGGTTTAACCAGTGGTTCAACCGGAAAAACTGGTTCAGAATAAAATAATAAATAAATTATTTATAAACATCATAAAATATAATTATAGTCTAATATAAATCTTAAATATCTTCCAAATTTAAAACATATGAAATGTTAACCAAATCTATATGATCTTATCAAAATACAAAGTTAAATAGTGAAAAGAGCAATGGTGCAAACAACAACAATACAACTAGAAATAATCATTAATCACTTCTAAATTAATTCAAAACAGTAGCATTACAAATAATCACCCCTAAATTAATTCAAAACAGCAGCATAACAAAATCACTAACAACAGTAGTCCTAGGAGGAACATCCTTAATCACCACAGAACCAGCACCAATCTTAGCACATTCACCAACCTTAATGTTCCCCAAAATACAAGTCCCTGCACCAATCAAAACCCCATCACCAATCTTTGGATGCTTATCACCAGAAGCTTTACTAGTTCCACCCAAAGTCACACTATGCAAAATTGACACATTGTTACCAATCATTGCAGTTTCACCAACCACTAATCCAGTTACATGATCAAGCAGAATCCCGCTTCCAATCTTAGCACCGGGATGAATACCAACCGCGAAAACCTCGGAAACTCGGTTCTGGATCATAACTGCCAAGACTTTTCTTCCTTGAAGCCATAGCTTATGAGCAACTCTATGAGATTGGCATGCTAAGAAGCCTTTGACGTTCAAGAAGCAATGCACATGGCTTATGCAAGCAGGGTCTCTTTCCTTAACTGCTTTGAGATCATCCTTCACAGAATCCATGATTTCTTGGTCAGATTTCAAGATCCCAACAAAAAGATCAAAGAGTGTATTACTTGGAAGGATTGCACTGTTTAATCTGTTAGCAAGATAATTGGCCAAAGCAGATTCCAATGAATCATGAGACAGAATTGAGGATTGGTAGTAACTATTCAGAATAGGTTCCTCATTTACATCAAGTTTAGCCTCTTCCTTCATCTTCGGTCATAGATCCACAGCTTCATTTTCTTGAACTTCCTCAACAAAAGTAGGGGTAGTCTGAAGAGTTTTCACCTGGTACTTGCAAACACCATCAGTGAAATTATTTCTGAAGATTTTTTACCCCTTGAATTATTTTTGACACCATCAGTTGCTTCTTGATTAATACTATTTTCCATAACTGAAATTAATAACACCCACAACACAATGAAATTAAAAATAGCCACAACACAATGAAAATTAAAAATAAAAATTAAAAGCATGAAAATTAACCATGTTCTTAACCTAAAGCAGAGGAACGAAGAACGAAGAAGATGAGCAGAGGAAGTTCATAGAGGAAGTTCACAGAAATTGAACAGAAACCGAAGTTCACAGAGGAAGTTCACAGAAAAAAAGAACAGAAATCTAAGTTCACAAAGGAAGTTTACAGAGTATCAACTTCATGTTTCTTCATGTTTCTTATACTAAAGAAGATTAGCAGAGGACGAGTCACTCACCTAGGGTCGATGGAGGGCTACTGGTGTTGAGGACCACGCGACGATGAAGACGATGAGAGGGCTACTGGTGTTGAGAAGATGAAGACGATGGAGATAAAGGGCTACTGGGAAGGGAACCAGGCGACGATGGAGGGCTACTGGGGCTGAGGACCAGGCGACGGCGGTGGCATTGACAACCTGAGACCACATCGATGATGGAGGGCGACTGGGCGGCTAGGGTTCAGACTTCAGAGGGCGGCTAGGGTTCACTCATTGTGAGACTGAGAGTGAAATGAATCATGAATGAATGGGGGTCGGGGGAAAAAGGGGGTGGGGTGCTCCACGAGCGGGTCGGGTCGGGTTACATTTTTTAATTTTTTTAAAACAATAAAAACGGCGATGTTTAGCAGAACCGGCCGATCACCGGTCTGGTCCAACCGGCCAGTTTTCAGTCGGTTCACTGGTTTTCCAGCGGTTCTTTCTACTACGGTTTTTAAAGGAGGACCAGACCGTTTGCATCGCCGATTCGCAGTTAAACTGGTCGAACCGACCGGTCCGGTCCGATTTTTAGAACCTTGGAAATAACCAAATAAATAAATAAATAAGGAAGAGGTAACAAATATAAAATATAGAAATATAATTTGATAACTCTAGTAGTAATATATACTAGAATTACTATATCAATAGATATAATTAATATATTTAATAATATTATAATAAAGTATATAAGAGAGAGAATAGAATGAAAGAGAGAGACAGAGTGAAGAATTTTTTATATTCTTACCATAGTTGTCAGAACCGGACCGGACCGGCTGGTTCGACCGGAAAACCGGTAAACCGGACCATATACCGGTCCGGTCCGATATTTAGACCGTGTAAGGTTGAGAACCGGTACAGACCGGTCAAACCCGGTGTGAACCGGTGAAAACCGGACCGGTTCGAGTCATTTGGTCAACGTTGAAGGTGAATCTACAATGGACTAGCGATATGCAACTCCACGATGCTCTACACCCTCCAGCGCTGCCAAGTCTCGCTTGTGATGATTTTTGGAAAATTTTCCAAAATGCTTCCAATGGGGCTCGAACCCATTCCTCCAGCATAAGGCCAACAAGCTTCTTCCACCAGGCTAGAGTGATTCTCATTAAACAAAGGACAAATTATAATACATATAGCATTCTTTCTTTTTTACTTCTATTCAATTTATTTTAATTTCAAAGTCACTCATTTTTAAATCAATTACATTTTATTTAACTATAAATTTTATTAAATATATACAGATTAAAAATATAAACAAAAAATTTAATTAACCACAATTTATTTTTTAATATATTATTTTATTTTTTATCTTCATGAGGTTGATAGTTGAAAATCGCTAGATGATATTTAGTTAAACTAGTCAAACCATCTAACGATTCTTAAATATCAACTTCACAAAAAAATAATTGCATGTGACTTTTCACCAATAATAATATAACAATAGAATAAATATAAACTAATTAATAAAGTATTAAAATTTAAAAATGATAATTATTTTTATAAAGAAAAAATAAAAATACTAATAATAAAAAAATAATTAAATTTTATTAAATTATTTAATTATACCGAGTTAACCGGTTCGACCAGTGACCCAACGGTTGAACTAGTGACCCAGTGACCCAGTAACCTCACCGGTTCGATCACCGGTTCGGTTCTGACAACTATGATTCTTACTATTGTGTAAAATGTATCTGATGATGCCTGCTATTTATACAAGCAAGGTGCTTTTATTTTCAACTCTTATTTATTTAAATTCATCCTTAAAAAGTGATTCCTTCATTGTTAACCGCCCATGTCATAAATGGACATCTATGTATTTGATCTTATCATAACAAATATTATTTTTTTTTTAAATTTTCATAAGTTCAATGTATTGAGAAAATCATTTTTTGCTCTCTAATATTAAGTTACTTTTTAGGCAAATTATTTTTTAATTTTTTAAATTTTTATTGGCACTTGAGTGATTTATCATTTTTTTTAGGAGTATAAAATACTTCAAATTGTTTGATAACTATTCAGTAATATTTTTTTTATACTTTTTACTCTCTTCTTGGAGTATCTTGTGGTAATAAATTAATACATAGGAATAATCACTCTTCCTCCAAAATTAATATAAAAATTTCCAAAGACCTTTCTTAAGAAATCAAAATTCTAAAAAATTAAATAAAATATAAGAATTGATGACACTTTTTATTTTTAAAATATACCTATTGAAATACAGGTTTATGAAGGGATACAGTAATTTATGATGATATGATATTTATAAGAGTAAAACAATTCTCACCTCCTAAGTTAACTTTGAATGTCAAATTAAATACACTCAATTCTAATCAATTTTAATAAAAAATATACTTTTATAGTCTTATTTTTAAAATAATATATATTTGAATTTGTTAATCTTTTAAATATTAAGAAGACAATTAAAGGATAAATTAAAACTTAGTAACAATTACTTTTTCAAATTTTATACCTAACCTTTTAATAACGCATAAAAACTCTCAAATAAAATTAATACAGTTAAAAATCTCAATTTTTTCAATTTTACTTATTATTTTTACTGTTTACAGAAAATATCATACACACAATATGAAATAATACCTTGTCTTGAATTATATCTTTGTATAATCTTCATATTTTATTTCAATTAAAAAAAAGTGAATACTGTTGTTTTTAAGAGACACTTCAAGTAAAAGTGTAAAACAACCATAATAGCCAAGGATAATATAATAGGGGTCATTAGGTGACTATTTCAATAAAAATTTTATGATGGTGATCATGTGAAGATATTTTACTTTGATTATTAAATGATAAATTATAAAATTTTATTTTTATATGTTATAAAAATATTATTTTTATATAAAATGTAATTATACAAATAAAATATATTTTTTAAATAAAGATCATGATAAAAAGATGTTTTTAATATTTTTATTAAAGTAGTTGTCTAATACTAAACGTAAAGATCTTTTTGGGTGGAAGCAACATACGTGCCAACTGCCAAGAGCTAACACCAAATATGCAAGTGATCTTCTCTTTGTCGTCTCTCTAAGTAAGTCGATCACTCAAAGTTTTTTGATCATAAAATATTTGAGTGTGAACAATTTTAATTATAAAACGTGAAAATTAATTTGATATACATAAAAAAATCGTCAGGTTTAAAAAATCAAAGAAAAAATGTACGACCAAAAGAACTAGCTCAGTTTTTAATAAATATCAAGTTAATATATTTTTTATTGTTAAAATTATTAATACTAATATTTTATAATTAGAAATAATAGTTCATTCATGCTAAAAACCTAAGAAAGCTGAGGAGGAGATCCGAAAACGAGTTATCAATATCTGGACATCGGGTTTATCAACTTCTCTCTCCAAGATGATCATGGTGCCCAAAAAAAAAATCGAGTGGCTAGACCATGCGAGATACCCGGTTTGGCAACTACTCCACTGTGATGCACTGTTATATTTAATTATTGACGATTGAAATCTGAGTTAAATTTCAATTTGACTCTAAAATTTGATCCAATACTCAATTTAATTCCTACAATTTTATTGGTTTCAATTAGAACTTCCAAATTAGTTAATGGATTCCAATTATCCCTACAATGATCTCTGTCACGAGAATGCTTATTCGGCACATTTATCTAACATGTTGGACTCCACCTTCTTACTGTGAAATGAGTGTGTTGGGTAACGATTAAATGATATAGAGATGAAATTCAAATACTCAATCTAGCCCTTACGATTGAAATAAAATCTTAAACAAAGCCCCAAATGTCCCAAATTGATAATTCATCGTCGTGGTTGAATCTGGACGAGGACCACCAATCATAGCAGAGTACGGAAGCTCTACCCATTGTGGTGCACTGTTATTTAATTAGTGAGGATTGAAATCCCTTTAAAAACAAACAACTAGGGCACTGACAACTTTTTGTAGCAAGTCTATTTTAAAAATTAAACAGACACAATTTTGAGGAAGCAAGATTTAAGAAAAATATTCCATGACCAAAATAAACAGGCAAATAAAACAAACAAGATATAATCCATGACTTAAAAAAAACAATGTGACATCATTTGCTTTTCTAAAAGTCATGACCAGATATCACAAGACAACTTTTCAACCTTCAAATTATGCTAATTTGCTGTTTGATCTTCCCAGTAATGCCTTACAGACAGTAATTGTAATTTGTAAAGATTTATTTGGATCCTGCGTGCAAGTTACAACAGCAATCACTGTTGGCATTTCTCTAATTCCATTTACCAATTAAGAACTTGAATCACATCATATCATGGATACCTGCTGAATCCAGCAGACCTGCTTTGATTTCCTCAGGAAGCACATCCTGCCCTTCTCTGCATTGCTGTTAAGAAACAAAAAAGACAACAGTTACAAACCGTCAAACTTCACATACCACAAACCAATAATCAGTGAATTCATTGCAAGCCTTTTCAACAATCTAGGTTGGTACATGGATTAATTGACACTATTAGTATTAGACACAATGTGCATTACACCTCAATAAAATTAGGTCCAAACATCATATAACATAAAGGTTAAAGAAAAAGTAAGAAAGTGAAGCTTGGCAATGGATAAAGAAGCGTACCTCAGCTTTGAAGATGTCTAAAGCAAAACCATTGAAGCAGCTAATAACAGCTTGTTGAACATCTAATCCGAGGTTATCCAAAGCCTGCATTGTAGAGACCAGAAGACCTGGTCGGCGGCTACAAAACATGTGAATGTTGACAGCTTTGCCGTCCCTTACCTTAACTTCCACCTAAAATTATTAGAAACACTTGAGAGTTAAAATAGTTTCTTCAGTTTCCAGGACCAAAAAATTTGCATATCAAATATAGTGGGTATTTCAATACCCACACGGCCACACCTGCCTTGAACATTAAAGATTTGCTCCCTTACCTGTCTCATTACTCGTAGATATTCTATTTATTGCTACAAATCTATATTACTTGGCCTTTTTTATGACATTGTCTGAAATATGATCTATAGCCTATGAAAATAAAATATAAAGTACTAAAAAAGATTATATAAACTCTAGATATAATTAAATGCATCACATTACTAATTGAAAGCAATCTTAAAAAAGTTTAAATTTATCAAATTAAATCTAATAATATAACTCAAACATTTATTTGTGTATGTTTGGGACTGATATAGGATGGGTGACCATTACCTGTATCCGTCCTATTTCAAACAATTATCATCACATTTTCTCTGTCTCCGTCCCAAAATTCAAGTAACGGTTGAAAAATCCATCACCTTCAAAATGGGAAAGGTCGGATCAAGTCGAATGCTCAAATCGTCATCCCTAGGCATTTTGCTTTATTTTGGAGTGCTCAAATAATAATTTTTAGGCTATTTTCTTTTAGAGTCCTTGTTTGGACAATCTAGGAGCTAGTAAACTTTGCAATGAGGTTTAGTGTTCAACAAATTACGTGCAGTCGTATACCACACTAGGAAATACTTATCTATTACTTTGTATTGAAAATGGAATTTTAAGACAGACATATATTTGCAAGTTCATGTTAGCAGAGAGTAAGTATTGAAATTTGGATTTGGCTCCTCTGAAGTTGTTTATTTACTTTAGAGAAAAAAGTAACACAATCTAAGCCATTGATAACATAAACGGTTTTGATCATCTTAAATAAATAAATAATAAATAAATACATTAAAAAAACCTTGAAAATCGTGCAACCAAATCGTGCAAACAGCAATTTCTAAAACTGCGTGATTTTAATCTTTCATCTTTCTTAATCCTGAATAATTTTTTGAAAAATTTAATAAAAAAATAAAATTAATTAATTTAAATTGGGTCAAAAATATTTTTTATTTTTATTTTAATATAAAAAAATACTCATGTAAATGTACTAATTTTTTTTAGATAAATGTACTCAATTTTTTTTGTTTATACTTAAAATAAGAATCTAATTGAGAACAAACTAAAGAGTGTTTAGAATAACTAATGATGTGATGTTGGTTTAATAGATCTCTACTAAATTTATATTGATATATATTAAATTAATTTATTTAAATTTTTATGTGTTTTTATATGTTTATGATGCTTGTTTCATGTCTAATAAATTTAAATGTATGACTGGTTAAAAAAAATATATTATCATCAGAATAGACAAATAATAAAAAATATAAACAAACAATAGATTACAAAAAAATTGAGTACATTTATCTAAAAAAAAATTTAGTACATTTACATGAGTATTTTTTTATATTAAAATAAAAAATAAAAAATATTTTTGACTCAATTTAAATTAATTAATTTTATTTTTTTTATTAAATTTTTCAAAAAAGATGAAAGATTAAAATCACGCAGTTTTGGAAACTGCTACTTGCACGATTTGATTGCACTATTTTTAAGGTTTTTTTAATGTATTTATTTATTATTTATTTATTTAAGATGATCAAAACCGTTTATGTTATCAATGGCTTAGATTGCGTTACTTTTTTCTCTAAAGTAAATAAACAACTTCAGAGGAGCCAAATCCTTGAAATTTATATAATGAGCTCACAATAGTTTTGGGCTTTTGGCAATCTAATTTCGTGATTATGCAAAATTTAGCTATTGAATAATTTTGGCAGGTCGGTTACTACAACATGCAAGTCATGCAAAAATTATCAAGTAACATTAATTTGCAATAGATAAAAAGTTAATTCTATGGTGTCTTTTGTTTGGTGTCTAATTTTTATCTAAATTACTTTTTATAGTAATTTTTAAATATTTAATTTTTTTAATTTTTATACTTTTAAATTTAAAATTAATTATTTAACCTATTTTAGCAATTAGACAATATCTTTTAAGCATCATAGCAAACACCTAGATAAAATATAGGTAACCAACTCTATATGCAACCAACTTTTTAAAAAAACTTATTTTAAAATTGAAAATAAAAAAGTATTAGAGATCAACTATGAACTCCTTTTTAATTCTACATTTGAAATTTGAAATTTGAGAAATTTAGTTTTGTCACCCTAAGCCACAAACTACTCCATATACGCACCTTCTGTCCTCTCTCTCACGCTTCTCCTCCCATCAATCTACTCCCGCATTTTGCGCCATTGTCGTATCTCCATTGCGCCACCATCAGACACCCTTCCTGGCATGCAGCTCTCCCCTCACCGTCTCTCTACCGCGTGTCCTCCATCACAATTGTTACGTGTCGCACCTTGTCCTTGCACCAGTCAGCCTCAGTAGTCGTGTCATCATCCATCGCAGGAGAGCTCCCGACGGAAGGCAACTAGCAGGCAGCAGCGTCCACGCCTTTCCCATCCATGCTCGTGCTGTCAAGCATGTCGTCGCC
This sequence comes from Arachis hypogaea, assembly GCF_003086295.3. NCBI lineage: Eukaryota > Viridiplantae > Streptophyta > Magnoliopsida > Fabales > Fabaceae > Arachis > Arachis hypogaea. The sequence continues at coordinate 25,629,436 of NC_092044.1, read as the reverse complement.
TCGCCATCCATGCAACGCCGTCGAAGATATTGTTGCCGTCCTCCTTTCCGTTGTTCCTCCCTCGCGTCACCATCTTCCTTCACACCGCACCTTCACCCTCACGTCCTCTCACACGTCGTCGTCCTCCATCGCATTGCACCCTTCGCTGCCGCCCGTCTTCTTCTTCTTTTGATGTGATTTGAATTTTTTTCGATGTGATTTTTGGAATTTTTTTTATGTAATTTGAATGCTTTTTAATATAATTTGGATGTTTTTGGTAGATTGTGGATTTTTTTGGTCCATTAGTAGGAAATGTATTGGAGTTTATGATGTGAATATTTTTTTCGATGTGATTTGGATGTTTTTTTTTCATGTAATTTGGATTTTTTTTTCATGGACCTTGAAGTGATGTTCAAAAAAGAGTTGGCTGAAGTTGGCTGAACTTTTTGTTAGTTATCTAGCGGAATTGTTTAAACATTTCAAAAAAACTAGGTTTGCGCTCAAAACACTTGCACCTTCCCATTCCAACTCCTCATGTCGTGATCTCTCCCTCCAACTCCTCTCGCCGCGACGCCATGCCCTCCCCCCTCCAACTCGTCTCGCCTTGCTGCTACGCCCTAGCCATCCAACTCCTCTTGTCATGACGCCGCGCCATCCCCCTTCAACTCCCCTCGTGGCGTCGCCACGCCCTCTGCATCCAACTCCTCTCCTAGCTCGCCATCCCCCTCTAACCCCCTTACCCTGACTCCTTCCATTCCTTTGGCGCCTCCCTTCTCTCATCCACGTCTCTTCTTTAAAGCCGCTTCCGTACTCTTTTTTTTAGGTTTTGGATGACTCTTTTTAGTAGTTTTGGATGTTTCATTTTCTTAAATTTTCGGATGTTTTTTTTTATAGGTCTTAGATATTTCTTCTTTTTAGATTTTGGATGATCTTTTTAATAGTTTTAGAGGTTTCTTTTTCTTAGCTTTCGGATGTTTCTATTTTTTATGTTTGGAATGTTTGATTTTGTTATCTAATACCTCTAAAATTTAAACATCTAAATTTCAGTTATAAGAAACATCCGAAATGATGTCTTATTTTTAATAGTTTCCTTTTATTTTTTATTGTATGGCGACGGACGACGGTTGAGCGACGGACGATAATAGACATCGCGACGCAGTTATGATGTGACACGCTGGCAGAGACAGTTGGAAGTGATACTAAATGCCGCAGCTAAAAGGACGTAGGAGAGAAGGTAAAGAGTTTTGTGGTTGTTTTTTTTACTATGGTGAAAGTGAGATTATGATTAGGGTTGTGGGCTTTTTTTATTGTTGGACTTCTTTTGCAGTGTATATACTAATTTGGCTACAATTAGTTGGTACCCTAATTAGTTACCTAGCAAAATTGTTTGCAATAATAAGGTGAACAAAAATTACCTTTGCTGTTTGGTTTCCTGGGATTGGCACGGGACACAGTTCTTCCTTCACCCGGCAAGGAAGGGTTTGCAGTGTGGGTGTCAAAGGTTGAATGCTGGTGGAAGATGATGGCGAAGAGCTAGTTGGAGTTGACTCCAGTTCATTTTGAAGATCATTGACCCGCTGCTGTAACTCCTTCATGTAGTCAATTGCATCTCCAAGTATCGAAACTCTATCCATCTAATCAACAAATCCAAGTACATTAGCAGGTATTACTCTTAAGTTTCCAACATCATCAAAAGAATGCATTTTTTTAATGAGGTTAGTTGGCTATTCAATGGCAACAATCAGAGCATGGTCTTACTACAACTTGTCATCATTATAGTCATGCATTAGATATAGAACTCTTTATGTCTTTCTATCCGATAACAAAAATTATTTATAAGACTCTTAAAAAAAATTGATGTTAAGGCCCCTCTCTTTTGTTACAACGTAGCTCTGTCATTGCTAACAGCTGAAAGTTTGCTGAGAGATGATATAAGATATGGCACATAAGGATGGCAATGTTGATCCGTAAACATGTGTATCCCGAAGACAGGGAGATGGGATCATGGGAATAATGAAAGGAAAATCACCTTGTGCGGATAGAATAAAAATACCATGGAAAATTTTGAAGAGGGAAATTTTAAACCAAAGTAGTTTAAAAGAAAAAGAACTAACAATAAGGTTCAAATAGAAATAATAGCCAAAATTTTTTAGGCTTATTCACCTGAATACAATAAATGAAGTTTAAAATTAGAGTAGTTTTACATATCTAACAAATATTATTATTTTAGAATTATTTATTAATTTTAATATGACGAATTAATAATTATTTTTAAAATTTTATTTTTTAATTTTTGTTTATATTTTATTTTTTATTTTTATTTTATAATAATTTATATGTAAAATATGAGTTGGGTAACAAATGTTGTTAAATTCTCTAATTTAACATTCATATTTTTTTATACGTATGATATTTATAATTTTATATACATGATATTCATATCTATAAATTGGTGCTAATTTATTAATTATTTATTATTTTATTTTGCAGGTCATAAACTAACAATTTTGGATATTTATAATTTTCAATAAATAAAAACTAATCAAATTTAAAATGTTTTTATTTTTTATAAAATGTGTTGAAGTAATTTGAAATTTTTTAAAAATAAAAAATATAAAAGTTTAAAATTTTTATTTAGAAAAAAAAATTATAAAATTATAAATGTATGTAATAATAATGAAGGAGAAATTTTTAGAATTTGATTTACATTAAATACAAAATTAACTTTTTAGTATAATTAAATAAAAAAAGATAATTAATTATAAAAAATTAATTATATTAATTAAATTAAAAAAATAATTTACACCCTCTTATAAACACAAATATTATTAATCATATATTTTTTTATTATCTATAATATTTTAGCTACCTAACATTACTCTATATGAAAAATATATATATTCAAAGCAAGATTTTTATACCTTGCTAATATTTGGCACAACAGACCTAAGCATGTACAACCTATCATTGAGCTTCTTCCTTCGCCGCCTCTCCGCCATAAGATTTTTGGACGGCATCCCCTTCTTCTTCTTCTTCTTCCCACTCTCCTCAACCACCACCTCATCAGTTCTCTCATCATCCTCTTCAGAATTCCACATTGAACCTTCATTGCTAGCTTCTTCAACTTCCTGCACCCTCTTCAAATTACTCACTACCAAAGCTTCCAATCCATTTCCCTTGCCCGAAAACAGAGCGTTTCCAGAACCACCAACTGCCTCCATTTCAAACGCAGCGGAGGCACCAAATCCAGCACCCAGTGCCACGGGATCATCGTCGGTGGCCCCCGCCGGGAGCAGCCGAGTCGCCGGCGGGATGTCAGGCGAGCCAGTTTGAGAAGAATGGTTCCCGGAGAAGAAGAAACCGGCGTCAGGTCCCAAATCGAAGGCATTATCAAAAGGATTGTTGTTGAAGAAAGAGGCTTTGGGAGTAAAGAAAGAGTGTTCCGGAGCGAAGGAGTCCATGTTTTGGTGTGTGAGAAAGTTGTCATCATCAGCAGTAGTAGTGAGAGTGGGTGCGGTATGTTGTTGTGGGAACGGGAAGGGGTTTATGGTAATTGGAGGAGGTTGGAGTATGGATTTGAAGGAAGTGAGAGGGGCATTCATGGAAATTCCAATGTCATTGCTGTGTTCGGTCCAAGAAACGGTGGTGTGAGGAAGAAGCGTGTCGCTCTCCATCGATTGTGAGAGTGGTGTTTTAATGTTTTCTGTTTGGCGTATGAGAGGAACATCAACGCTTATATAAGAATGGGGGCAGAAAGGAAGAAGGAAAGAATGAATACTGTGTATGTGGCTTGACGTGTGGAGTGTGACTGAAGACAATGAACGGCTAAGGAAACAGCTGCCAGTACTCTGGACTAGCGTGGTGTATCCATGCAGAGCCAAAATTATTCAAACCCAAATTAATTATTCCTATCTGGTTAAATTAAAGGCCTAACGAGAAAATAATATTTTATAGAAATATTTAATTTTATGCATGGTAACTTACATTCATATTATTAATAACAACCACAATAACATTTTATTTTATATTTTTTAATTATCATCCGATTAATTAGATAATGTTAGATGTGATAAATATAAAATTATATATATTAAGTTAAATATAATAATTTTAAATTATTATTTTTTTAGTATTTTTTTAATAAATACACTATAAATACATTGAAATTTCAATTATCCAATATTTTTATGATAAATACCTTAACTAATATTCTTAATATACTTATTAGCACGAACCCTTAATTACTTTTATATTCATTATTTAAATAATAATTATTCAAATAAAAGTAATTAATTAAATAAGAATTTAAAACTCTTTTGAATGATCAGTGCATCAAAGCAGCATCAAAATTTAAATTGAAAACAATACTGCATTATTTTATACTTATTAGTTATATAGCTTAAATATTTGTTCTTTCTTTGGTGAGTTTTATATGTGATATGATATTTCATATAGGTTTAGTTTGGTAAAGCTTTTGCTTTTTAAAAGCTGCAGCACTTACGTTTGGTAAAATCAAATTAAAAATGACTTTTAATAAGTACAAGCACCATAATTGTGTTTAGTAAAACAATTTTTAAAAGTTGAAAAAATTATAATAAACATATTTATAACAAAAAATATTTTTTTTTCAAATTCTTTAAAATTTTATATAATATTTTAAAATAAAATAATGTTAAAATAAAAAATTCATAATAAACATAAATATAATAAATAAATTCTTCTATTTTTTAACTTTAAAATTTTATATAAGTATCATAAAATTTGTATGTAATCCAATCTTAGTACTGGGTACGTCCATTACCCACCTATGTATATTGGCTCACTTTTACAAATCATAAAAAATGGGACACATATCTCAAATAAACTACTCTTATGATTATATATCTATATTTACATATGTATATACATGTTGTTATTATAATTTGGACTAATGCTCATGCAAAAAAAATTTTATGATTGGTTTTCATCAACCTCTTCCCGTTTCAAAGAACAGAAAAAAACAAACAAAGATAATAGATCTACTGAAAAAATACAAAATTAACGCAAAAAAAAATAATATAAATAGATAGAAGTTCATACCTAATATGTGATAGAGATGTATTTGTGTTGAAATTTGTGAAGATTAGGTTGAAAAATAAAAAATATATGAAGATTGTGTTAGATTTTATGAAGGTTAGGAAGAGAAGTTAGAAATATATGAAGATTTTAATGGCAATATAATAGCGGAAAATATGTGCGGGAAAATGAAAAAAATTTGGTAAGCATAAGCCAGCTTTAAAAAGCTCCCTCCTAGGTGCTTTCAAAAGCACCCCTAACTTTTAAAAGTCGCAAGCACAAGCACTTGAGCTTTTTAATTTACCAAACGCAAAATGACGTGCTTGTGCTTTTTAAAAGCACAAGCACCTCCTGAAAAAGCTTTACCAAACCCAGCCATAGTCTAACAGTTATCTTTTAGGATAATTTGAAAAATATAGTATACAAAAATTCATCTCAGCAAACAAAAATACTTCTAAATATACGTATTTATATTCTGGTTCAACAGATTGACAGGTTCAATAACACAAAAAAATTTACCAATAAAGAGGTCTGATACTGATATAAGAAGGTTAGGCTCCACTTGTCCAAAATAAGTAACTACCTTTACAAATCTCTCTTATTATCTCTACTTTATCTAGAAGATAGATTTTAAATTTCTAACAAACTCTCAAGATAAAAAAAATATTTATCCATTAAAAAAGATAGTATTACATCAACAAAAATAATTATCTATTTTATTATAAATATACTAACATTCTTCAACTATATTCAAATTTTAATCTACTAATATAGTGTGTTCAATTAGAGAAAAATATTTGTAAACAGTTTCAAAATTAAATTGTGATATTATAAAATCGAATTATATAGGAAAATATAGATGTGTGAACTTTTTTAAAGAACCATTATTTTCTTCAATATTAAAAAACTTAAGAAAAATGTTTGGAAAAATTAAATGTACTGTTATTATCATAAAGAAAAAGTTGTTAATTTTATATATAATTCATATTAATAAAAAAATATAAGAGATACTTCTACGAATTTGATGTTAGTATTAATAATAAGTTAAAATTTGTTTTAGTTATATAATAAAAATAATTAACATAATAATTATTAAGAGAGATAAAGTTATTTTGCAATAAATAATATATTTAATAAATCAGTCAAGTTATGTGTACAAAAAAAATCAATTACTAATTAACTATTACGTATCAAAATACATATTTAGTATTTCATAAAAAAATATATACTACTTTAAATGAATTTAATTATTCGTCTATCGTAAATTTAATTATTTTATTATAATAAAATTGATTATTCTAGTAGTTGATTGTTTAAATAAAAAAGTGTATAAGTTAATATATATATATATATATATATATATATATATATATATAATTAATTAGTAGTTAAATTTTAGTATACATTAAAATATTTTTGTTAATGTAAATAGTTTAGTCAATAACTCAATATGTGTTCTACCACTACAAGATTCTTATTAATTGATGGAGGTTTTATAGCGGAGGTTTTTAAAAACCTCAAACATTATCTATTTGTGACATTTTACAAAACTCCCAAAAATAAAAATCTCAGTATTTTAAAAGCTTAAACAAACACTCAAAGCCCATAGTCACCAAAAACCACTTAAAGCCCATACTGAAGATGCAAACAGCGGTTAGCTTCGAGTGAGATGGATCGAAACCCTAAATTACAGCCGTCGTCGTCGCCGTCGTCGTGCCGTCGCTACCGCCACTGCCATCGCCACCGCTACAGCCATTCATCTCCTTGATGCAAGCACCAATGCCACCACGTGCTTCGACAATCTCTTCTCCCGTTGTCTCTTCTGTCGATGCGTCTCCTCAGATCACGAGACGGTAACTTTTGAAAAAGAACCCATGCCTTCGAGCCTCGCCAGCGGCGAAGAAAGCGACGAAAAGCAAAGCTTCTCCTCCAAAAACAAATTCTCTTCCTGCAATGCTTTTCCAAGTACAATTTCGTTAAGGTCCGTTTCGAAACCTCAATTTCGATATAGATATCGAAAATTTTCTTCATTGCATGAATGCACATAATCAATCATTTTGGAATCTATTTTCTATTCAATTTCAATTGGTTTATTTGCTTCTATAGCGCGAATATCGATTCCCTTGTGTTTTATGCTTATAGGTGAAGGTGCGGTTGGGTGATAATGCGGATCATTACTATGTTCTGTCCAGATTTTTGCTCAGTAGGATGCTAACTGTAACTAAGGTATGAAAATCTACTCTTCAATTGTTCATTTTGCTTATGAATTACTTTAGATGGATAGGACTGAGATTGGATTGTGTTGAAAAGTGTTGTGCTTGCCCTTATAGACTGGATTTAATGCTACAATGTGGATTCAATTTGGTTAGTATCATTTGTGATTTGCTTGTTGGTTGCAGATTCTGAATCATGTAACTATTAAAATGTTTTGATTATAGTCTGACATTTGAAATTGTTACTCCTCTGCCAGAGAAATGTAGATTTTGTTTGGAAACTGGAAATGTGACAGTTGAAATTGGTGGCGTTCAGAAGGAGGTCTCGTGGTGCATAAATTGCGACGGTGCTGGTTACCTCACTCACACACCAACAAAACTTTACAAGATAGGATAAGTTGTTCTATATTGGCCTTATAAAATGTTTTGATATGATCCTTTATCATTTTCTGGTTTATTTTAGCATGTGACCATCTTATAGTGGCCTAGCTTTTATGAATATTTAGATATTAATTGAAGTAAAGAATGGAGGACATAGCTCATGTCAGAGGAAAAGTGAGAAACAAAAACAGAAAAGGACATATTCTATGAGGTATGTTAAGACTGGAAAATACCACTTAATTTTTCTGTTTTAGTACTGGACTGGAATCTCTTTTTTTTTTCTCTATTCCCTGATGATGGGTTATATTTGAAGCTTGGGTAATCTGAGTTGAGTTGAATTATTTAAACAAATTTGTATATCTTCAGTTAATTAAAGAATTTTTGTTTCATTGTCAGTTTGTGATCCAGCGATGGGTGACGAAGGAAAACTTTATGTTCCCCAAGAGCTAATATTAATCTATCGTGAAAGGGTAAGACTGTTTAGCAAAGATGTTTCTACAGGTGTTCATGTGCAAATAATATATACAATGCATCAAGTTTAAAGAATATAAATCTTTTAGCTCAGTTACCAATAATTGAAAACTACATTTTAATGCACTGGTATTAGGTTCCTAGTTATGGAACGATTCAAGTAAAATTCCTTTTCATGTTACCTTTCTTATTTTTAATTTCAAAACTACATATTTGAATAACACAATTTGGCAGGTTGTTCCAGTAGCTTCAATGTTAACTCCTAACCAGTTTGAAGCAGAACTACTAACACAATTCAGGTAATTATCCCACAATTAAAGCTGCATGAAGCCTTTTGTTCCCCCCTGTTATATAGTTTCCTTTTCTTTGGTTTTTTTGTTTCAATGTCTACCACTCTATAATTGAAAATGTGTTCTTCCCAACAAATATGACTCCATAAGCAGTTGTCTCGGCAATACTCGAATACTCACCATTCTTGCTTCTAGTTGGAGGAACTGATTTCTTCAGATAATCAATTAGGAACCTTGTAATTCTCATCTGGTGACCTATGAAAAAGGTCAATTAGCATATAAAAAAAGGCCCACCTTTTTTGGTGACTTATGAAATGATAGTTACCTTTGTTAACCACTTATTAATTAATTGGCTTTTTGAATGGGTCTGTATGGTATGTTTTTTGGTCAAACTCATTTTTCTTTGCATTGGACGGCCAAATTAATAAGGGGAAGAAGAAACTATTACATTATTACCGTATTCTTTTGTGGAAAAAATTAAAAGGTGCTTTTCACCTTACTTTAATTTATGTTATAGTTTCACGTGAATGAAGTAATGAATAAGTGTGGTTAAGGTCACTAACATATACATACTATACTAGTACTAGCATGTAAGAAATAATAAATATATAGTTTTATTTATAAGAATTAGGAAAAGAAAGAGAGACAGCAGGGGAGGGATTACATCCTTTTCACCTTTCACTACCTTTCAACTAACAAAAGAAAGTCATATTTATAGACTCAATAATGTGTAAACTCAATTTTAAAACATAAACTTTTAGGATTCCGAAGTCTTTTTCTTGTCTTCATGATAAAGTTCTCCAAGCTGTTGTTGATGTTACTGTGAGCCAATCTCCAAGCCAGAATGAAAGACAGGTCCAAATTTTTCAGGCTTTCTGTGCTTTTGGTTCTTTCATTACAGTTTCCAGGATTTTTAATTCAACTTTCATTGCCACAGGGAACAACTTCTGTCTTTGCTAATTTTGTCAAGAACTTCACCACGGGAAAAGCAGATCCAAATGCAAATCAACCAGCTCATCCTAATATTTTGGAGAATCTAGAACAATTATTCTCAAATCCTCCCTTCTTAAAGCCTTCATCAAGCACAGTTGATCCAATGTGGTAGTTTGGGTTTGGTTAAATTTAAATTACCTGCTCTTGTCAAAGCAGCCTTCATATTACATTTAAAGTCAAAATACAGTGCAATTTACTATTGATAATTTACTTCATAGGGCTACATAATTCATAGTGCATAGTGTTTTGATTGGCTTATTAATGCTTAAAATGCAAGCATAGCAGAAATTTTGTTAAAAAATTCTAACTGATCTATTTGCAGATAGTATTCTTGGCAAATACATAATTCATTTGAACTGACCACATATCCCATTTTGAAAACTTGTTTATTTTATAGATATACTTCAGGAATCGTGAGGATCTAGAATGTTATTGCTTTCAGTTTTAGTTCAATCTTCTCAGTTTCTAGTGAACTTTAATCTATCTTGTTCTGAGCTATAGATATTGTATATTATTCTCACACTAGTTTTTAACAATGACGTATCTTGCAGATTAAATTGCTTGATTCGTCCCTGCTATCAGCTGCAGAGATTGATTGGCTTAACAACTACCACTCACTAGTCTGGGAAAAGGTATAATATTTGTGGTTGACCTTTTTGAGACAGCCTGCAATATCATGTATAGGAAATCCATGCAATGCAAGATTATTCCTTTTGTAACTCCACTTAATTTCTATTTTGTATGATTGAATGTTTTATAACGCTTTCAGGTGTCGCAATTGTTGGATGGCTCTGCTCGACAGTTGCTTTGGGACAACACAAGGCCTATTATGCAATGAGACTTGACAGAAGCTAATGGATTTTCATGTTAAGGTCCCATGCCACTCGTGCTTCAGGTTCACATTCTAGCGTATCTTACTCCTTCCTCGCTTTGTCTCTAATCAATCTGCATAATTCATATAGCAAACTATGTGTATAATAAAAGAGTGAGAATTAGAGGCTGTAGATATCTCAAGTCAACTCCAGATCATATTCATTGGATTTTAAAATTTTAGTTGGGTAAGACGAGCAATTTAGCCGTTTGCAGTTGCAACTCAGCAGTTACAATTTTATATTCTTTATATAGATTTCTTTTTACAAGGCTCTTATTGAATCGAACATTATCATTTATCAACACACTGTATTTGAAGAAGAAACTTTGAATTTAGTTTCTCAAATAATTTAATTCTATTGAGTTCAGCTTCTATTAATTAATGTTTTGCCTTTCTTATGTGATTATGGAAGTATCTCTCTATTCTTTTATATAGTTATGTAGAATAATACCATATGAAATTATGTTTGTAAATATTGACATTGAGAATTTTTTTAATATATAGAATTATATCTTATATTGAGAAATTGTGTTATAAAAGATTTAGTTTTTAAATTTTGATATTAAAAAATAAATTTTTAATTTGAGAATATGTAAATGAGATAAGATTAATGAATAATTTGAAATTAAAAATAAATAAATAATTACAGGATTTGTGGAGGTTTGAAAATCTCACAAAATAGCTAATTTTTGTTAAATTAAAAAATCAATTTGTAGGGGTTTTAAACCGTCACAAAAGTGATTTAAAACTGCCACAAAAGTATAATATAAAACCGCCACTAAACACACACAAAACCCCCGCCGAATAGATTGTGGAGGTTTTTAAAAACCCCCACAAAAGACCCCGTGGCACCTCAAATTTTGGGGGTTTTAGAAACTCGCACAAACCATTTGGTGGGGTTATAAACCTCCACAAATAGGAGAAAAAACCTCCACAAATAAACAAAAATCTTATAGTGTACGAGGCATAAAATCTCTCAATTTTTCTCTCAAGTGGTACTGTATATTTATTGAGATAAAGAATTTAAAAATTTGTTAACATGTATTCTTAAGATGTATGTTAACTAAATTTATTAATAAATAGATTAATGGTATTGGGTGTATAATTAAATCAGTTGTTAGGGTAAATATATTAAAAAGAAATTAAATTATATATATATATATTTATATAAAAATATATAATAACTAATTTTAATAATTAATTTTAATGTATAAATAATATTTTTAAAACTAGATTGCATATTTATTTTAGTTAAGAAATGAAAGTTGAAAATTGTTCACTGTGAAATCGATAACATTCTATATATTAATATTTTACTTCGTCCATTCTTTAATATTGTTCATACCAATGCCAAGGCCCAAATCCAAATAATATAAAAAGGTCTAATATATAAGATTGGTCTTTCCCCACAACTGACATCCTCACAAGAGGTCGGGTTCGACATAGGCTCCATCACAAGGAAGTCGGAAAAGAAGGTCAGCTGGCAGATAACACTCATTCAAATAAGTAACTGCCCCTAAAATCTCTCAACCCACTTCTAGGAGTCAAATCTCAACCTCCCTAAGATAAAGGGACGGTTATCCTCCTTAAAAGGTGGAACCATTCCAATGGTGGTTATGGGTTCACCACTATAAGTACACTGACATTCCTCAGGTATCTCTAAGTTCCCATACTCTCTAAATTTGCTTAGACCCCTGCTTACTTAGGCATCGGAGTGTCTTTGCAGGTACCATCACCCCATTCCTTCATACACACAAGTCGAACGGAGGGCCCCAAACGGGAACCCGGACAAAGGGCCTCCCTCTTCAAACGATCGGGCCAATCTTACAAGTCTAGCCCACCAATCTCTGGTTACCTGACGTAACATTGGCGCCGTTGCCAGGGACCCGAGAGATCGACCTTCGATGGTGGACAATTCACCTAAAGATGGCCACGCCACGACCGATTGAGAACAAGAAAATTTGAACACCGAAAATAATGATGCGGATATGACCCTCCACCAAGAAGCGAACGACCAGCACAGAGAAGGTACCTCTGGGTTAAAAAACCCAAATGTAAACTCTTCGGAGGGACGCGAATCAGGAAAAGAAGGACCATCCCATGCAGCTGAGCTAATGGGATTGGTCCACGGCCACCAAGGACGTTTGGAGCAGCTGGAACAGGAGTTAGAGCGACAATGAAAGGCAGAGAGGAACTTAAGGAATGAGATAGAGCGACGAAAAGAGTTAGAGGAAAAACTCTTGAAATTAGAATCTTTCCTCAAAAGTCGGAGCTCTCGCAATGACCGAGAAGATTCGCCCTTGGGAGGAGAGGATCCGTTCAGTGAGGACATAATGAGAGCAAAGGTTCCAAGGAACATCAAAAGTCCTGACATGGACCTCTATGATGGGACCACGAATCCAAAACATCATTTGAGCAACTTTAAAAGTCGGATGTATTTGGCCGACGCTTCTGATGCTACTCGCTGCAAAGCTTTCTCGACTACTTTGACGAAAGCAGCGATGAAGTGGTTCGACGGTCTTCCCCCAAGGTCGGTGACTAGCTTCGACGACCTCTCGCGCAAATTCCTGATGCGGTTCTCCATCCAAAAGGACAGAGTAAAACATGCACCAAGCCTCCTTGGCGTAAAGCAGGAGGCAGGAGAACCTTTAAGAAACTACATAGAAAGGTTCAATAAAGCGTGCCTGGAGATCTAGGACCTGCCCACAGAAGCAGTAATAATGGGCATAGTAAATGGACTCAGGGAAGGCTCTTTCTCCCAGTCCATATCAAAAAGGCACCCGACCTCCTTGAGCGATGTACAGGAAAGAGCTGAGAAGTACATCAACATGGAAGAAAATGCTAGATTACGAGAGCCAAACTGGTGACCAGGACACTCTCACTCTTTGAAAGAGAAAGAAAGAGAGCTCAAGAAAAAAGAGGAAGTCGGTCTCGAAAGGCCGAGAGGATATCACTCTTATACTCCTCTAAAAGTTTTCCTAGTTGACGTATACGGGGAAATCTGCCATACTGAAAGACTACCACTCCCTAGGCCCATCAAAAACAAAAGAGGGGAGCCGCGGCGATTATTGTGAGTACCATAAGATGTATAGTCACTCGACAAACGACTGCTACGACCTTAAAAATGTGATAGAAAAGTTGGCCAGGGAGGGTCGACTTGACAGATATCTCATAGAAAGGTCAGACAATCATGGGAAAAGAAAGTGAGATGACGGGGACCGAAGAGATCCACCACCACAAACCCCAGAGAGACATATACATATGATCTCAGGGGGATTCGCGGGAGAGGGACTTAACAAGTCATCTCGCAAGAGACACCTAAAGCGAGTCTACTAGGTCGGGAGCGAGGCACCCGACCTCCCCACTATCTCTTTCACCAAAGAAGATGGGCAAGGGGTAATCCGTGGACACGATGATCCAGTGGTGATAACCATGATCCTGGTAAATGCCCATCTCCACAGAACTTTGGTAGACCAGGGGAGTTCAGCTGACATCCTTTTCAAGCCAGCATTCGACAAGCTAGGGTTGGATGAAAAGGAGTTAAAAGCTTACCCTGATACCCTGTATGGGTTAGGTGACACGCCAATAAAACCATTAGGGTTCATACCCCTCCACACGACTTTTGGGAAGGGGAAAAAATCCAAAACTCTGAGTGTAGACTTTATCGTCGTCGACGTTGGGTCAGCATATAATGCCTTGATCGGCAGGACTACCCTAAATCGGCTTGGAGTGGTGGTGTCCACCCCTCACCTTTGCATGAAATTCCCAACACCTTGAGGGATAGCAACGGTACGGGAAGACCAGAAATTGGTAAGAAAATGCTACAATGAAAGCCTGAACCTGAGAGAAAAGGGCAAGAAAGTCCACACCATAGAGCTCGGCGGGGTAAGAGCCAAAGAAGAGCTGCGGCCGTAACCGGGGGGAAAAACTGAAGAAGTATAGGTTGGAGAAGAGGAAGGGAAAAATACCGATATAGGAGCCAGCCTAGGTGGAAACCTAAAACAGAGACTGGTAAAGCTCCTACAAGATAATTCCGACCTCTTTGCTTGGAAAGCTTCCGACATGCCAAGGATAGACCCTGAACTCATGTCCCACAGGCTTTCAGTATACCCCAAATCACGACCCATACAGCAGCGTAGGCGCAAGCTCGGGCCAGAACGGGTGATAAGCGGATATTTTATACGCTTTTTGGGGGTAATTTCATGTAATTTTTAGTATGTTTTAGTTAGTTTTTAGTATATTTTTTTTAGTTTTTAGGAAAAATTCATATTTCTGGACTTTACTATGAGTTTGTGTGTTTTTCTGTGATTTCAGATATTTTTTGCTGAAATTGAGGGATCTGAGCAAAAATCTGATTCAGGCTGAAAAAGGACTGCTGATGCTGTTGGATTCTGACCTCCCTGTACTCGGAATAGAATTTTTGGAGCTACAGGAGTTCGATTGACGCGCTCTCAATTGGGTTGGAAAGTAGACATCCAGGGCTTTCCAGCAATATATAATAGTCCATACTTTTCTCGAAGATAAATGACGTAAACTGGCGTTTAACGCTAGTTCCATGTTCCATTCTGGCGTTAAACGCCAGAAACAGATTGCAAATTGGAGTTAAATGCCCAAAACAAGTTACAATCTGGCGTTTAACTCCAAAAACAACCCAGGCACGTGAAAAGCTCAAGTCTCAGCCCCAGCACACACCAAGTGGGCCCCATAAGTGGATTTCTGCACTATCTATCTCACTTTACTCATTTTCTGTAAACCTAGGTTACTAGTTAGTATTTAAACAAATTTTAGAGATTTTATTTTGTACCTCATGACATTTTAGATCTGAACTTTTTATCTTTGATGGCATGAGTCTCTAAACTCCATTGTTGGGGGGTGAGGAGCTCTGCTGTGTCTCGATGAATTAATGCAATTATTTCTGTTTTCTATTCAAACACGCTTATTTCTATCTAAGATATTCATTCGCACTTCAGTATGAAGAAGGTGATGATCCGTGACACTCATCACCATTCTCAACCTATGAACGCGTGCTTGACAACCACCTCCGTTCTACCTTCGATTGAATGAGTATCTCTTTGATTTCTTAATCAGAATCTTCGTGGTATAAGCTAGAATCCATTGGCAGCATTCTTGAGAATCCGGAAAGTCTAAACCTTGTCTGTGGTATTCCGAGTAGGATTCAGGGATTGAATGACTGTGACGAGCTTCAAACTCACAAAGGTTGGGCGTAGTGACAGACGCAAAAGGATCAATGGATCCCATTCTAACATGAGTGATAACCGACAGATGATTAGCCGTGCGGTGACAGCGCACCTGGACCATTTTCACTGAGAGGACGGATGGTAGCCATTGACAACGGTGATCCACCAACACACAGCTTGCCATAGAAGGAACCTTGCGTGCCTGAAGAAGATGACAATAGGAAAGCAGAGATTCAGAAGACAAAGCATCTCCAAAACTCCAACATATTCTCCATTACTGCATAACAAGTATTATTTAATCCATGCTTTTTATTTACTACCAATCAAAACTGAGATTTATTATTATCCTAACTAAGAGTTATAAGATAACCATAGCTTGCTTCAAGCCAACAATCTCCGTGGGATTCGACCCTTACTCACGTAAGGTATTACTTGGACGACCCAGTGCACTTGCTGGTTAGTGGTACGAGTTGTGAAAAGTGTGATTACAATTTCATGCACCAAGTTTTTGGCACCGTTGCCGAGAATTGTTCGAGTTTGGACAACTGACGGTGAATCTTGTTGCTTAGATTAGGCAAATTTTGTCTTTTGGGTCAGAGTCTTTTATTTTCTTTTCAAAATATTATTTTTCTTTATTAATTTTTAGTTTTTCTGTGAGTTAGTTTCATATTTTAAGTTTGGTGGCAATTGCATGCTTTTCTTTGTCTTTCAATTTTTGAATTGCATGTTCTTTGTTCTTCTTTGATCTTCAAGTTGTTCTTGTCAATTTTTCTTGTTTGATCTTTAGTTTTTCTTGTTCTGTGTCTTTTCTTGTTTTTCTTGTGCTTTTTCAAAATATCAGTTTTCAAAAAAAATTTATTTATTAAATACGTTATTAAAACACGTTAAATTTATAGCTCAATTGGCTAGAGTGTTGTGCTTATGTTCTTGGTAATTGACTATCTTCCTTTTAAAACTTTTTCAAAAATAATTTCTCTTTAATTAAATCTTAAGTTTGGTGTTCTCTTGTTAATTTTCCTTTAGTTTTCGAAAATTTTATTGTGGTTTTCTAAAAATTTTAAGTTTGGTGTTCTATCTTCATGTTCTTATTTTTCTTGTGAGTCTTCAAAGTGTTCTTGAGTCTTCTTTGTGTTTTGATTAAGTTTGGTATTCCTTGGTGTTTTCCCTCCAAAATTTTCAAGAACAAAGAGCATTAGATCTAAAAATTTTAAGTCTTGTGTCTTTTGTGTGTTTTTTTCTTTCATCATAAAATTCAAAAATAAAAAATATATTTTCTAACTATTTTTAAGCAAATATTTCGAAATTTTTCATAAAAATTCAGATTTCAATTTCAAAATTTTATCTTATAATATCTTAGTTGTCAAGTTTTTAAAAAAATCATATCTTTTTCAAATCATATCCTTTTTAAAATTTTTAAAAATCATATCTTTTTCAAAACTTCTTAACCACTTTTTCTCTCTCTTCATTTTTCGAAAATCCTCACCCATTTTTCATTTTATTTTGTTTTATTTATTTTTTAATTTTCGTTTTCTAAAAAAATATTTTAATACTATTTGAATCTCCAATTCACAATATCTCCCTTTCTCCATCATGGATCTAAGTGGAAATAAACAGTCCAGAAGGACTATGGGGTCATATGCTAACCCCACTACTGCTTCATATGGGAGTAGTATCTGTATACCCTCCATCGGAGTCAGTAGTTTTGAGTTGAATCCTCAGCTCATTATCATGGTGCAGCAAAGTTGCCAGTATTCTGATCTTCCACAGGAAGAACCTACATAGTTTCTGGCACAGTTTTTACAAATTGCTGACACAGTACATGATAAGGAAGTAGATCAGGTTGTCTATAGATTATTACTGTTTTCATTTGCTGTAAAAGACCAAGCTAAGAGGTGGTTAAATAACCAACCTAAGGCTAGCATAAGGACATGGAAACAGCTGTCAGAAAAATTTATGAATCAATATTTCCCTCCAAAACGGATGACATAGCTAAGGCTGAACATCCAAGGCTTTAAACAAGGAGATAATGAATCTCTTTATGATGCCTGGGAGAGATACAAAGAGATGCTAAGAAAATGCCCCTCTGAAATGTTTTCAGAGTGGGTGCAGTTAGACATCTTCTATTATGGGCTTACAGAGAAAGCTTAGATGTCTTTGGACCACTCAGGTGGTGGATCTATACACATGAGAAAGACAATTGAAGAGACTCAAGAGCTCATTGATACAGTTGCTAGAAATCAGCATCTGTACTTAAGTAGTGAGTCTTCCATGAAAGAAGAGGCTAAAACATTAACTGCTGAACTCAGTCCTACAGAACAAGTTACTGAATTCAATCAGCAATTATATTTTCTAACAAAATAGCTAGCCGAATTCAAGGAGATGCTACAAGACACAAGAATTGCTAATGTGAATATGGAAGCACAATTGAATCAAACAAAACAGCAATTATCAAAATAGATAACAGAAGAGTGCCAAGAAGTTCAATTAAGAAGTGGGAGAACATTAAATACCTCACTTCAAAGCAGCATGAATCCAAGAAATGAACAAACTGCTACCCAAAATCCTTCTGAGGACAGTAAGAGCCCAGAGAGGAATAATTCTGGCGCTCAAACGCCAGAAAAGGGTGGAGAGATGGCGTTAAACACCCAACCCATGCTCAGTTCTGGCGTTCAAACACCATAAACAGGCAAGGAGTTGGCATTAAACGCCCAAGGGAAGCTCAGTTCTGGCGTTCAAACGCCAAAAACAGGTAAGGAGTTGGTGTCCAATGCCAATCCAGCTTCCAATCCTGGCATTCAAACGCCAGTGAGGGATCAGACACATACAAGTGCTGATAGCAACCCCTCTAAAAAGGCTTCTCCAACCACATCTGTAGGAAATAAACCTGTAGCAACTAAGGTTGAGGAATACAAAGCCAAAATACCTTATCCTCAGAAACTCCGCCAAGCGAAACAGGATAAGCAATTTGCCCGCTTTGTAGACTATCTCAGGACTCTTGAAATAAAGATTCTGTTTGCAGAAGTACTTGAGCAAATACCCTCTTATGCTAAGTTCATGAAAGAGATCTTAAGTCACAAGAAGGATTGGAGAGAAACTGAAAAAGTTTACCTCACAGAAGAATGCAGTACAGTCATTCTTAAAAGCTTACTAGAGAAGCTTAAGGATCCTGGAAACTTTATGATACTATGCACATTAGAGGGCACTTATACCAAGACAGCTCTATGTGATATTGGGGCAAGTATCAACCTAATACCTGCATCCACTATCAAAAAGCTAGGTTTAACTGAAGAAGTCAAACCAACCCGAATATGTCTCCAACTTGCTGATGGCTCCATTAAATACCCATCAGGCGTGATTGAAGACATGATTGTCAAGGTTGGGCCATTTGCCTTTCCCACTGACTTTGTGGTGCTAGAAATGGAGGAGCATAAGAGTGCAACTCTCATTCTAGGAAGACCTTTCCTAGCAACTGGACGAACCCTCATTGATGTCCAAAAAGGAGAATTAACCCTGAGAGTCCATGAGGACGAGTTTAAGTTGAATGTTGTCAAAGCTATGCAGCATCCAAACACCCTAAATGACTA
Source organism: Arachis hypogaea (assembly GCF_003086295.3). Taxonomy (NCBI): domain Eukaryota; kingdom Viridiplantae; phylum Streptophyta; class Magnoliopsida; order Fabales; family Fabaceae; genus Arachis; species Arachis hypogaea. The sequence goes on along the minus strand of NC_092044.1, from coordinate 25,610,401 downwards.
CATGAGCATTGATATTATTGACTCTCTGGTGGAAGAGGTCAATATGACTGAGAGTCTCGAATCAGAGCTAGAGGGCATCTTCAAAGATGTTCAGCCTGATCTGGAGGAACTGGAGAGAATAATAGAACCTCTAAAAATCCCTCAGGAAGAGGAGAAACCTCCTAAACCCGAGCTCAAACCATTACCACCATCCCTGAAATATGCATTTTTAGGAGAAGATAACACTTTTTCTGTAATCATAAGCTCTACCTTAGAGCCACAGGAAGAGGAAGCACTAATTCAAGTGCTAAGGACACACAAGACAGCTCTTGGGTGGTCCATAAGTGATCTTAAAGGCATTAGCCCAGCCAGATGCATGCACAAGATCCTATTGGAGGATGATGCTAAGCCAGTGGTTTAACCATAAAGGCGGCTAAATCCAGCCATGAAGGAGGTGGTGCAGAAGGAGGTCACTAAATTACTAGAGGCTGGGATTATTTATCCTATTTCTGATAGCCCCTGGGTAAGCCCTGTCTAAGTCGTCCCTAAAAAGGGTGGCATGATAGTGGTTCATAATAAAAAGAATGAACTGGTTCCTACAAGAACAGTTACAGGGTGGCGTATGTGTATTGATTACAGAAGGCTCAATACAACTACCAGAAAGGATCATTTTTATTTACCATTCATAGACCAGATGCTAGAAAGACTAGCAGGTCATGATTACTACTGCTTTTTGGATAGCTATTCAGGTTATAACCAAATTGCAGTAGATTCCCAGGATAAAGAGAAAATAACATTCACATGTCCATCTGGAGTATTTGCATACAAAAGGATGCCATTTGGCCTGTGCAATGCACCTGCAACCTTTCAGAGATGCATGCTCTCTATTTTCTCTGATATGGTGGGAAAATTTCTGGAAGTCTTTATGGATGACTTCTCAGTATTTGAAGACTCATTCAGCTCCTATCTTGACCATCTAACACTTGTTCTAAAAAGGTACCAAGAGACTAACCTGGTTTTAAACTGGGAAAAATGTCACTTTATGGTGACTGAAGGAATTGTCCTTGGGCACAAAATTTTGAACAAGGGAATAGAGGTGGATCAAGCTAAGGTAGAGGTAATTGAAAAATTACCACCACCTGCCAATGTTAAGGCAATCAGAAGCTTTCTAGGGCATGCAGGATTATACAGGAGGTTTATAAAGGATTTTTTGAAAATTGCAAAACCCCTGAGTAATCTGCTAGCTGCTGACACGCTATTTGTCTTTGACACAGAGTGTTTGCAGGCCTTTGAGACCCTAAAAGCTAAGCTGGTCACAGCACCAGTCATCTCTGCTCCAGACTGGACATTACCATTTGAATTAATGTGTGATGCCAGTGATCATGCCATTGGCGCAGTGTTGGGACAGAGACATCACAAGCTTCTGCACGTCATTTATTATGCCATCCGTGTTCTAAATAATGCGTAGAAGAACTACACAACCACAGAAAAGGAATTGCTTGTAGTGGTTTATGCCATTGACAAGTTCAGACCCTATTTAGTAGGATCAAAAGTGATTGTGTACACTGACGCTGCTCTTAAATATCTACTCATAAAGCAGGATTCAAAACCCAGGCTCATAAGATGGGTGTTGTTTCTGCAGGAGTTTGACATAGAAATAAGAGACAGAAAAAGGATAGAGAACCAAGTAGCAGATCACTGATGAGTGGATATTTTATATGCTTTTTGGGGGTAATTTCATGTAGATTTTAGTATGTTTTAATTAGTTTTTAATAGAATTTTATTAGTTTTTAGGCAAAAATCATATTTCTGGACTTTACTATGAGTTTGTGTATTTTTCTGTGATTTCAGGTATTTTCTGGCTGAAATTGAGGGAGCTGAGCAAAAATCTGAGTTAGGCTGAAAAAGGACTGCTGATGCTGTTGGATCCTGACCTCCCTGCACTCGGAATGGATTTTTTGGAGCTACAGGAGACTAATTGACACGCTCTCAATTGGGTTAGAAAGTAGACATCCAGGGCTTTCCAGCAATATATAATAGTTCATACTTTGCGCAAAGATAGATGACGTAAACTGGCGTTCAACGCCAGTTTTATGTTGCAGTCTGGCGTCCAGCGCCAGAAACAGGTTACAAGTTGGAGTTCAACGCCCAAAACACGTTACAACCTGGTGTTCAACTCCAGAAACAGTCCAAGCATGTGAGAGGCTTAAGTCTCAGCCCCAGCACACATCAAGTGGGCCCCATAAGTGGATTTCTGTACCAATTATCTTAGTTTACTCATTTTCTGTAAACCTAGGTTACTAGTTTACTATTTAAACAACTTTTAGAGACTTATTTTGGAGCTCAAGACATTTTCAGATCTGAACTACATACTCTTTGATGGCATGAGTCTCTAAACTCCATTGTTGGGGGTGAGGAGCTCTGCAGCGTCTCGATGAATTAATGCAATTACTTATATTTTTCCATTCACATATGCGTGTTCCTATCTAAGATGTTCATTCGCGCTTAATTATGGAGAAGGTGATGATCCGTGACACTCATCACCTTCCTCATCCCATGAACGTGTGTTTGACAACCACCTCCATTCTACATCAGATTGAATGAATATCTCTTAGATTCCTTAATCAGAATCTTCGTGGTATAAGCCGGATTGATGGCGGCATTCATGAGAATCCGAAAAGTCTAACCTTGTTTGTGGTATTCCGAGTAGGGTTCCGAGATTGAATGACTGTGACGAGCTTCAAACTCCTGAAGGCTGGGCATTAGTGACAGACACAAAAGAATCATTGGATTCTATTCCAACCTGATTAAGAACCGACAGATGATTAGCTGTGCTGTGATAGAGCATCTAGACCATTTTCACTAAGAGGATGTGAAGTAGCCATTGACAATGGTGACACCCTACATAGAGCTTGCCATGGAAGGATCTTTGCAATTATGTTATTGAGTTGAATATTATATTGTAGGGATTCAGAGGACAAAGCATCTCCAAAACCCCAACATATTCTCCATTACTGCATTACAAGTAATTAATTCACGCTCTTTTATTTTTCTAATAATTCAAACTGATAATTTTAATTGAAATCCTGATTAAGAATAATAAATTAAACATAGCTTGCTTCAAACCAATAATCTCCGTGGGATCGACCCTTACTCACGTAAGGTATTACTTGGACGACCCAGTGCACTTGCTGGTTAGTTGTGCGGAATGCAAAAGTGTGATTGCAATTTCGTGCACCAAGTTTTTGGCGCCGTTGCCGGGGATTGTTCGAGTTTAAACAACTAAAGGTTTATTTTATTGCTTAGATTAGGAATAATTTATTTTTGTTGCTATAGAGTTATGAAATTCTGAGTCCTTTATTCCCTTTTCAAAAAAATTTTCAAAAAAATTATTTTCCTTTATCACAATTTTAATTTTCCGTGAGTTTACTGTTTTGTTCTAAGTTTGGTGTCAATTACATATTTTATATTTTCCCTTTAAATTTTCGAATTTGTGCTCTTTGAGCTTCAAGTTGTTCCTGTTGATTTTTCTTGTTGATCTTTAATTTTTCTTGTTCTGTGTCTTTTCTTGTTTCATTTGTGTTTTTCCAAAACATTAGTCTTCCAAAAGGAATATACCTATTCAGAACAAGTGTTACATTTACTGCCCAATTGGCTAGAGCGTTGGTCTATGTTCTTGGTAATTGGGTATCTTCTTTTTAAAATCTTTTTCAAAAATAATTTTTCTTGATTTAATCTTGTGCCAAACTTTAAGTTTGGTGTTTTATTGTTAATTTTAATATAATTTTCAAAAATTACTTTGATTTTCTAAAATTTTTAAGTTTGGTGTTCTTTCTTTTGTTCTTGGTGTTCTTGTGAATCTTCAAAGTGTTCTTGAGTCTTCTTTGTGTTTTGATCCTAAAATTTTTAAGTTTGGTGTTCCTTGGTGTTGTCCCTCCAAAGTTTTCGAAAACAAGGAGTATTAGATCCAAAAATTTTAAGTCTTGTGTCTTTTATGTGTTTTCCTCCTTCATCATAAAATTCAAAATTCAAAAAAATATATCTTTTCTAACTATTTTTAAGCTACTTTTTCGAAATTTTTTATAAAAATTCAGATTTCAATTTTAATTTTTTTTTCAAATCTTATCCTCCTAAGATTTAAAAAAAAAGAAATAAATAAAAATATTTTTAATATATATATATATATATTTTATTATCTTTTTCAAAAATATCCTAACCACTTTCTCTTTTTCCTCAAATTTTTCGAAAATTTTCACAAAACATTTTCAATTTCTTTATTTTATTTTATTTTATTTTATTTTATTTTATTTTATTATTTCGAAAATAAATTTTTATTTTTAATAAAATAAATAATATCAACATACATATCATCTCCCTTGCTCTGTCATGGAACTAAGTGGAAAGGAACAGTCCAGAAGGACTCTGGGGTCATATGCTAACCCCACTACTGCTTCATATGGGAGTAGTATATGTATACCCTCCATTGGAGTTAGTAGTTTTGAGTTGAATCCTCAGCTCATTATCATGGTGCAGCAAAGTTGCCAGTATTCCGGTCTTCCACAAGAAGAACCTATAAAGTTTCTGGCACAATTTTTACAAATTGCCGACACAGTACATGATAAGGAGGTAGATCAGGATGTCTACAGGCTATTACTGTTCCCATTTGCTGTAAAAGACCAAGCTAAGAGGTGGTTAAACAACCAACCTAAGGACATCATAAAGACATGGAAACAGCTGTCAGAAAAATTCCTGAATCACTATTTTCCTCCAAAATGGATGACACAGCTAAGGCTAAGCATCCAAGGCTTCAAACAAGAAGATAATGAATCCATTTATGATGCCTGGGAGAGATACAGAGAGATGCTAAGAAAATGCCCCTCTGAAATGTTTTCAGAATGGGTGCAATTAGACATATTCTACTATGGGCTTACAGAAAGAGCTCAGATTTTTCTAGACCACTCAGCTGGTGGATCTATACACATGAGGAAGACAATAGAAGAAGCTCAAGAGCTTATTGATACAGTTGCCAGAAATCAGCATCTGTACTTAAGTAGGGAATCTTCCATTAACAAAGAGGCTAAAACAGTAACTGCTGAACTCAGTCCTGCAGATCAAGCTGTTGAATTCAATCAGTGATGAGCGGATAATTTGTACGCTTTTTGGCATTGTTTTTAGTATGTTTTTAGTATGATCTAGTTATTTTTTAGTATATTTTTATTAGTTTTTAGTTAAAATTCACTTTTCTGGACTTTACTATGAGTTTGTGTGTTTTTTTGTGATTTCAGGTATTTTTTGCTGAAATTGAGGGACTTGAGCAAAAATCTGATTCAGAGACTAAAAAGGACTGCAGATGCTGTTGGATTCTGACCTCCTTGCACTCGAAGTAGATTTTCTAGAGCTACAGAAGCTCAATTGGCGCACTCTCAACGGCGTTGGAAAGTAGACATCCTAGGCTTTCCAGCAATATATGATAGTCCATACTTTGCCCAAGATTTGATGGCCCAAACCGGCGTTCAAAGTCACCATCAGAATTCCCAGCGTTAAACGTCGGAACTGGCACAAGAATGGGAGTTAAACGCCTAAACTGGCATAAAAGCTGACGTTTAACTCCAAGAGAAGTCTCTACACGAAAATGCATCAATGCTCAGCCCAAGCACACACCAAGTGGGACCGGAAGTGGATTTTTATGTCATTTACTCATCATTTGTAAACCCTAGGCTACTAGTTCTCTATATATAGGACCTTTTGCTATTGTATTCTCATCTTGGTAGCTATCTTCATTCTTATGCTATCTTAGATCATTGGGAGGCTAGCCTCACGGCCATGCCTAGACCTTGTTCTTATGTATTTTCAACGGTGGAGTTTCTACACACCATAGATTAAGGTGTGGAGCTCTGCTGTACCTCGAGTATTAATGCAATTACTATTGTTCTTCTATTCAATTCCGCTTGTTCTTGTTCTAAGATATCACTTGTTCTTCAACTTGATAAATGTGATGATCCGTGACACTCATCATCATTCTCACCTATGAACGTGTGCCTGACAACCACCTCCGTTCTACCTTAGATTGGGTGGATATCTCTTGGATTCTTTAACCGGAATCTTCGTGGTATAAGCTAGAATTGATGGCGGCATTCAAGAGAATCCGGAAGGTCTAAACCTTGTCTGTGGTATTCTGAGTAGGATTCAATGATCGAATGACTGTGACGAGCTTCAAACTCGCGATTGTGGGGCGTTAGTGACAGACGCAAAAGAATCACTGGATTCTATTCCGACATGATCGAGAACCGACAGCTGGATAGCCGTGCCGTGACAGGGTGCGTTGAACATTTCAACTGAGAGGATGGGAGGTAGCCACTGACAACGGTGAAACCCTTGCATACAGCTTGCCATGGAAAGGAGTAAGAAGGATTGGATGAAGACAGTAGGAAAGCAGAGAGACGGAAGGGACCAAGCATCTTCATACGCTTATCTGAAATTCCCACCAATGAATTACATAAGTATCTCTATCTTTATCTTTATGTTTTATTCATCATTCATAACTATTTGAGTTTGCCTGACTAAGATTTACAAGGTGACCATAGCTTGCTTCATACCAACAATCTCTGTGGGATCGACCCTTACTCGCATAAGGTTTATTACTTGGACGACCCAGTACACTTGCTGGTTAGTTGTGCGAAGTTGTGATAAATAGTTGAGATTACAATTGTGCGTACCATGTTGATGGCGCCATTGATGATCACAATTTCGTGCACCAAGTTTTTGGCGCCGTTGCCGGGGATTGTTCGAGTATGGACAACTGACGGTTCATCTTGTTGCTTAAATTAGGTATTTTTCAGAATTCTTAAGAATGAATTCTAGAGTTTCATGATGATCTGTTGAAGTCTGGCTGGCTGTGAAGCCATGTCTAATTTTATTGGACCGAGGTTTCAACTTATCATTACAAGAGCTTGTTGATTTCTATCAATCTTGCTATTGGAGCAGTGATCTGCTAAGGCTTGGCTGGCCGTTGGCCATGTCTAGTGTTTTGGACCGGAGCTTTCTTTGAAAGCTTGGCTGGCTAAGAAGCCATGTCTAATTCCTGGACCGGAGTCTTAGACTAACATTGCATGATTCCTGGAATTCTCATTAAGAATTTTGATATCTTTGTTTTCTTTTTCCACTTAATTTTCGAAAAAATCCAAAAATATTTTTTGCTTGAGTCTAGAGTCTCATGTTAAGTTTGGTGTCAATTGCATGTTTATGTTCTTCTTGCATTCATGCATGTGTCTTCATTAATCTTCAAGTTGTTCTTGATGATTTCATTACTCTGATCTTTAAATTCTTTTGACTTGAGTGTTTGTGTTTCTCATATGCATTCTCATTTTGTTAGTGTCAGCAGTATACAAACTGCTAAGTTTGGTGTCATGCATGCATTGTTATTTGATTTTAGTTGCATATTGATTATTCCTTATTATAAAAAAATCCAAAAATATTTTTAATTTGTGTCTTTTCAAGTCAATAATACAGAGAATTGAAGATTCAGAACATACTGTAGAGGAATTGCACAGAAAATGCTGGGCGTTCAAAACGCCCAGTGAGGAAGGCAAACTGGCGTTTAAACGCCAGCCAGGGTGCCTGGCTGGGCGTTTAACGCCCAAAAGGGTAGTAGTTTGGGTGTTAAACGCCAGAATGTGCACCATTCTGGGCGTTTAACGCCAGGATGGCACAAGAGGGAAGATTTTTTTTAGTTTTCAAAATCTTTTCAAAATCAAATCTTTTTCAAATCAAATCTTTTCAATCAAATCTTTTTCAAAATCAATTTCTTTCTATTTTCAAAAATACTTTCTATCAATTAATGATTTGATTCAACATTTCAAGTATGTTGCCTTTTCTGTTGAGAAAGGTTTAATGTTTGAGTCATATTTTTTCTTGTTAGCCAAGTTATTATTTTTTAAAATCAAATCTTTTTAAAATGTTTTTCAAATCATATCTTCTCAATCACATCTTTTTAAAACCAATCATATCTTCCTAATCACATCTTTTTCAAAATGGTTTTCAATCATATATTTTTAATTTCTAATTTCAAAATCTTTTTCAAAAATCACTTTACTTCTTTCTCAATCTTGGTTTCCGAAAATCAATTAAAGTTTTTCAAAATGTTTTCAAGATCTTTTACTTAATTTTCGAAAATTTCTTCCCCTCTTCTCACATCCTTCTATTTATGGACTAACACTATTCCTTAATGCACAATTCGAACTCCATCTTTCTTGATAAGTTTGAATTTTCTACCTCTTCCTTCCATTTTTCTTTTCCTCTGACACCTCAAGGAATCTCTATACTGTGACATAGAGGATTCCATATTTTCTTGTTCTTTTCTCTTTCATATGAGCAGGAGCAAAGACAAAAGCATTCTTGTTGAGGCTGATCCTGAACCTGAAAGGACCTTGAAGCGAAAGCTAAGAGAAGCTAAGGCACAACTCTCTGTAGAGGACCTAACAGAAATCTTCAAAGAAGAAGAACACATGGCAGCTGAAAACAACAACAATGCCAACAATGCAAGGAAGGTGCTGGGTGAATTTACTGCACCTACTCCCGACTTCTATGGGAGAAGCATGTCTATCCCTACCATTGGAGCAAACAACTTTGAGCTTAAGCCTCAATTAGTTTCTCTAATGCAACAGAATTGCAAGTTCCATGGACTTCCATTGGAAGATCCTCATCAGTTTTTAGCTGAATTCTTGCAAATCTGTGACACTGTCAAGACTAATGGGGTTGACCCTGAGGTCTACAGACTTATGCTATTCCCTTTTGCTGTAAGAGACAGAGCTAGAATATGGTTGGATTCTCAACCTAAAGAAAGCCTGAACTCTTGGGAAAAGCTAGTCAATGCCTTCTTGGCAAAGTTTTTTCCACCTCAAAAATTGAGTAAGCTTAGAGTGGAAGTCCAAACCTTCAGACAGAAGGAAGGAGAATCCCTCTATGAAGCTTAGGAAAGATACAAACAATTAATCAGAAAGTGTCCCTCTGACATGCTTTCTGAATGGAGCATCATAGGTATTTTCTATGATGTTCTCTCTGAACTATCCAAGATGTCTTTGGATAGCTCTGCTGGAGGATCTCTTCATCTGAAGAAGACGCCTACAGAAGCTTAAGAACTAATTAAAATGGTTGCAAATAACCAATTCATGTACACTTCTGAAAGAAATCCTGTGAACAATGGGACAAATCAGAAGAAAGGAGTTATTGAGATTGACACTCTGAATGCCATATTGGCTCAGAACAAAATATTGACTCAGCAAGTCAATATGAATTCTCAAAGTCTGTCTGGAATGCAAAATGCACCATGTAGTACTAAGGAAGCTTCATCTGAAGAAGAAGCTTATGATCCTGAGAACCCTTCAATGGAAGAGGTGAATTACATGGGAGAACCCTATGGAAACACCTATAATCCTTCATGGAGAAATCATCCAAATCTTTCATGGAAGGATCAACAGAGACCTCAACAAGGTTTCAACAACAATAATGGTGGAAGAAACAGGTTTAGCAATGGCAAGCCTTTTCCATCATCTTCTCAGCAACAGACAGAGAATTCTAAGCAGAACACCTCTGACTTAGCAACCATGGTCTCTGATCTAATCAAAACCACTCAAAGTTTCATGACTGAAATAAGATCCTCCATTAGAAATTTGGAGGGACAAGTGGGTCAGCTGAGCAAGAAAATTATTGAACTCCCTCCTAGTACTCTTCCAAGCAATACAGAAGAAAATCCAAAGGGAGAATGCAAAGCCATCAACATGGCCGAATTTGGAGAGGAGGAAGAGGCAGTGAACGCCACTGAGGAAGACCTCAATGGACGTCCACTGACTTTCAATGAGTTCCCCAATGAGGAACCATGGGAATCTGAGGCTCAAAATGAGACCATAGAGATTCCCTTGGACTTACTTCTGCCATTCATGAGCTCTGATGAGTATTCTTCCTCTGAAGAGGATGAGTATGTCACTGAAGAGCAAGTTGCTAAATACCTTGGAGCAATCATGAAGCTAAATGATAGGTTGTTTGGTAATGAGACTTGGGAGGATGAACCCCCTTTGCTCACTGATGAGCGGATAATTTGTACGCTTTTTGGCATTGTTTTTAGTATGTTTTTAGTATGATCTAGTTAGTTTTTAGTATATTCTTATTAGTTTTTAGTTAAAATTCACTTTTCTGGACTTTACTATGAGTTTGTGTGTTTTTCTGTGATTTCAGGTATTTTCTGGCTGAAATTGAGGGACCTGAGCAAAAATCTGATTCAGAGACTAAAAAGGACTGCAGATGCTGTTGGATTCTGACCTCTCTGCACTCGAAGTGGATTTTCTGGAGCTACAGAAACCCAATTGGCGCGCTCTCAACGGCGTTGGAAAGTAGACATCCTGGGCTTTCCAGCAATATATGATAGTCCATACTTTGCCCAAGATTTGATGGCCCAAACCGGCGTTCAAAGTCACCCTCAGAATTTCCAGCGTTAAACGCCGGAACTGGCACAAGAATGGGAGTTAAACGCCCAAACTGGCACCAAAGCTGGCGTTTAACTCCAAGAGGAGTCTCTACACGAAAATGCTTCATTGCTCAGCCCAAGCACACACCAAGTGGGCCCGGAAGTGGATTTTTATGTCATTTACTCATCTCTGTAAACCCTAGGCTTCTAGTTCTCTATAAGTAGGACCTTTTACTATTGTATTGAGACATCTGGGTAGTTATCTTTGTTCTGATGCTATCTTAGATCATTGGGAGGCTGGCCATTCGGCCATGCCTAGACCTTGTTCTTATGTATTTTCAACGGTGGAGTTTCTACACACCATAGATTAAGGTGTGGAGCTCTGCTGTACCTCGAGTATTAATGCAATTACTATTGTTCTTCTATTCAATTCCGCTTGTTCTTGTTCTAAGATATCACTTGTTCTTCAACTTGATGAATGTGATGATCCGTGACACTCATCATCATTCTCACCTATGAACGTGTGACTGACAACCACCTCCGTTCTACCTTCGATTGGGGGAATATCTCTTGGATTCCTGATACACAATGCATGGTTGATCGCCTGACAACCGAGTGCTTGCCTGACAACCGAGCCAGCCATTCCGTGAGATCAGAGTCTTCGTGGTATAGGCTAGAACTGATGGCGGCATTCAAGAGAATCCGGAAGGTCTAACCTTGTCTGTGGTATTCTGAGTAGGATTCAATGACTGAATGACTGTGACGTGCTTCAAACTCCTGAGGGCGGGGCGTTAGTGACAGACGCAAAAGAATCACTGGATTCTATTCCGGCCTGATCGAGAACCGACAGATGGATAGCCGTGCCGTGACAGGGTGCGTTGAACATTTCCACTGAGAGGATGGGAGGTAGCCACTGACAACGGTGAAACCCTTGCTTAAGCTTGCCATGGAAAGGAGTAAGAAGGATTGGATGAAGACAGTAGGAAAGCAGAGAGACGGAAGGGACCAACATCTTCATACTCTTATATGAAATTCCTACCAATGAATTACATAAGTATCTTTATCTTTATCTTTATGTTTTATTCGTATATCACCATACCCATTTGAGTTTGCCTGACTAAGATTTACAAGGTGACCATAGCTTGCTTCATACCAACAATCTCTGTGGGATCGACCCTTACTCGCGTAAGGTTTATTACTTGGACGACCCAGTACACTTGCTGGTTAGTTGTGCGAAATTGTAGTGATCACAATTTCGTCCACCAAGTTTTTGGCGCCATTGCCGGGGATTGTTCGAGTATGGACAACTGACAGTTCATCTTGTTGCTTAGATTAGGTATTTTTTTTCTTCAGAGTTCTTAAGAATGAATTCTAGAGTTTCATGATGATCTGTTGAAATCTGGCTGGCTGTGAAGCCATGTCTAATTTCATTGGACCGAAGTTTCAACTTATCATCACAAGAGCTTGTTGATTTCTATCAATCTTGCTGTTGGAGCAGTGATCTGCTAAGGCTTGGCTGGCCTTTGGCCATGTCTAGTGTTTTGGACCGAAGCTTTCTTTGAAAGCTTGGCTGGCTGTGAAGCCATGTCTAATTCCTGGACCGGAGTCTTAGACTAAACATTGCATGATTCCTGGACTTCTCATTAAGAATTTTGATATCTTTATTTTCTTTTTCCACTTAATTTTTGAAAAAAGCACAAAAAAATTACAAAACCATAAAATCCAAAAATTTCTTGTTTGAGTCTAGTGTCTCATATTAAGTTTGGTGTCAATTGCATGTTTCTGTTCTTCTTGCATTCATGCATGTGTCTTAGTAATCTTTAAGTTGTTCTTGATGATTTCTTACTCTGATCTTTGAATTCTCTTGACTTGAGTGTTTATGTGTCTCATATGCATTCTCATTAGTGTCAGTAGTATACAAACTGCTAAGTTTGGTGTCTTGCATGCATTATTATTTGATTTTAGTTGCATTTTGATTATTCCTCATTATTAAAAAATTCAAAAATATTTTTAATTTGTGTCTTTTCAAGTCAATAATACAGAGAATTGAAGATTCAGAACATTCAGCAGAGGAATTGCACAGAAAAAGCTGGGCGTTCAAAACGCCCAGTGAAGAAGGACAGACTGGCGTTTAAACGGCAGCCAGTGTGCCTGGCTGGGCGTTTAACGCCCAAAAGGGTAGAGTTTTGGGCGTTAAACACCAGAATGTGCACCATTCTGGGCGTTTAACGCTAGGATGGCACAAGAGGGAAGATTTTGTTTTCAATGCAAATTTTTTTCAAGTTTTCAAAATCTTTTCAAAATCAAATCTTTTTCAAATCATATCTTTTCAATCAAATCTTTTTCAAAATCAATTTCTTTCCATTTTCAAAAATAATTGCTATCAATTAATGATTTGATTCAACATTTCAAGTATGTTGCCTTTTCTGTTGAGAAAGGTTTAATGTTTGAATCATATCTTTTCTTGATAGCCAAGTCATTAATTTTCAAAATCAATTTTTTTTTTGTTTTTCAAATCATATCTTCTCAATCACATCTTTTTAAAAACCAATCATATCTTCTTAACCACATCTTTTTCAAAATAACTTTTAGTCAAATCTTTTTGATTTTTAATTTCAAATTCTTTTACAAAAATCACTTGATTTCTTTCCCACTTTTATTTTCGAAAATCAATTAGTGTTTTTCAAAATGTTTTTAAAACCTTTTACTTAATTTTCGAAAATTACTTCCCTTCTTCTCACATCCTTCTATTTATGGACTAACACTATTCCTTAATGCAAAATTCGAACTCCATCTTCTTTGATAAGTTCGAATTTTCTACTTCTGCCTTCTATTTTTCTTTTCCTCTGACACCTCAAGGAATCTCTATACTGTGACATAGAGGATTCCATATTTTCTTGTTCTCTTCTCTTTCTTATGAGCAGGAGCAAGGACAAAAACATTCTTGTTGAGGCTGATCCTGAACCTGAAAGGACCTTGAAGAGAAAGCTAAGAGAAGCCAAGGCACAACTCTCTGTAGAGGACCTAACAGAAATCTTCAAAGAAGAAGAACCCATGGCAGCCGAAAATAACAACAATGCCAACAATGCAAGGAAGGTGCTGGGTGACTTTACTGCACCTACTCCCGACTTCTATGGGAGAAGCATCTCTATCCCTGCCATTGGAGCAAACAACTTTGAGCTTAAGCCTCAATTAGTTTCTCTAATGCAACAGAATTGCAAGTTCCATGGACTTCCATTGGAAGATCCTCATCAGTTCTTAGCTGAGTTCTTGCAAATCTGTGACACTGTCAAGACTAATGGGGTTGACCTTGAGGTCTACAGACTTATGCTATTCCCTTTTGCTGTAAGAGACAGAGCTAGAATATGGTTGGACTCACAACCTAAAGAAAGCCTGAACTCTTGGGAAAAGCTAGTCAATGCCTTCATGGCAAAGTTCTTTCCACCTCAAAAATTGAGTAAGCTTAGAGTGGAAGTCCAAACCTTCAGACAGAAGGAAGGAGAGTCCCTCTATGAAGCTTGAGAAAGATACAAACAATTAATCAGAAAGTGTCCCACTGATATGCTTTCTGAATGGAGCATCATAGGTATTTTCTATGATGGTCTCTCTGAACTGTCCAAGATGTCTTTGGATAACTCTGCTGGAGGATCTCTTCATCTGAAGAAGACGCCTACAGAAGCTCAAGAGCTGATTGAAATGGTTGCAAATAACCAATTCATGTACACTTCTGAAAGGAATCCTGTGAACAATGGGACCAATCAGAAGAAAGGAGTTCTTGAGATTGACACTCTGAATGCCATACTAGCTCAGAATAAAATATTGACTCAACAAGTCAATATGATTTCTCAAAGTCTGTTTAGAATGCAAAATGCACCAAGCAGTACTAAGGAAGCTTCATCTAAAGAAGAAGCTTATGATCCTGAGAACCCTTCAATAGAAGAGGTGAATTACATGGGAGAACCCTATGGAAACACCTATAATCCTTCATGGAGAAATCATCCAAATTTCTCATGGAAGGATCAACAGAGACCTCAACAAGGTTTCAACAATAATAATGGTGGAAGAAACAGGTTTAGCAATAGCAAGCCTTTTCCATCATCTTCTCAGCAACAGACAGAGAGTTCTAAGCAGAATACCTCTGACTTAGCAACCGTGGTCTCTGATCTAATCAAAACCACTCAAAGTTTCATGACTGAAACAAGGTCCTCCATTAGAAACTTGGAGGCATAAGTGGGTCAGCTGAGCAAGAAAATTACTGAACTCCCTCCTAGTACTCTTCCAAGCAATACAGAAGAAAATCCAAAAGGAGAGTGCAAGGCCATCAACATGGCCGATTTTGGAGAGGGGGAAGAGGCAGTGAACGCCATTGAGGAAGACCTCAATGGACGTCCACTGGCCTCCAATGAGTTCCCCAATAAGGAACCATGGGAATCTGAAGCTCAAAATGAGACCATAGAGATTCCATTGGACTTACTTCTGCCATTCATGAGCTCTGATGAGTATTCTTCCTTTGAAAAGGATGAGTATGTCACTGAAGAGCAAGTTGCTAAATACCTTAGAGCAATCATGAAGCTAAATGACAAGTTATTTGGAAATGAGACTTGGGAGGATGAACCCCCTTTGCTCACCAAAGAACTGGATGACTTGTCTAGGCAGAAACTACCTCAAAAGAGACAAGATCCTCGGAAGTTCTCAATACCTTGTGCCATAGGCACCATGACCTTCAAGAAGGCCTTGTGTGACTTAGGGTCAAGTGTAAACCTCATGCCTCTCTCTGTAATGGAGAAGCTAGGGATCTTTGAGGTGCAAGCTGCAAAAATCTCACTAGAGATGGCAGACAACTCAAGAAAACAAGCTCATGGACTTGTAGAAAATGTTCTGGTAAAAGTTGAAGACCATTACATCCCTGCTGATTTCATAGTCCTAGAGACTGGGAAGTGCATGGATGAATCCATCATCCTTGGCAGACCCTTCCTAGCCACAGCAAAGGCTGTAATTGATGTTGATAGAGGAGAATTGATCATTCAAGTGAATAAAGAATCCTTTGTGTTTAAGGCTCGAGGATATCCCTCTGTCACCATGGAGAGGAAGCATGAAGAGCTTCTCTCAAAACAGAGCCAAGCAGAGCCCCCACAGTCAAACTCTAAGTTTAGTGTTGGGAGGCCACAACCAACCTCTAAGTTTGGTGTTGAACCCCCACATTCAAACTCTAAGTTTGGTGTTGGGAGGTTCCAATATTGCTCTGAGCATCTCTGAGGCTCCATGAGAGCCCACTGTCAAGCTACTGACATTAAAGAAGCGCTTGTTGGGAGGCAACCCAATGTTATATTTTATCTATTTTCCTTTGTTATTTTATGTTTTCTGTAGGTTGATGATCATGAGAAGTCACAAAATCAATTGAAAAAGCAAAACAGAATGAAAAATAGAAAGAAAAACAGAACACCCTGGAGGAAGAACCTGCTAGCGTTTAAACGCCAGTAAGGCTAGCAGATGGGCGTTTAACGCCCAGTCTGGCACCATTCTGGGCGTTTAACACCAGAAAGGGGCACCAGACTGGCGTTAAACGCCAGAAAAGGGCAAGAACTTGGCGTTAAACGCCAGAAATGGGCACCAGCCCGGCGTTTAATGCCAGAATTGGCACAAAGAGCAATTTTGCTCGCCACTTGGTGCAGGGATGACTTTTCCTTGACACTTCAGGATCTGTGGACCCCGCAGGATCCCCACCTACCCCACCACCCTCTCTCCTCTTCACCCATTCACCAATCACCTTATCACCTCTTCTCCAAAAACCCTTCACCTATCAAATTCCATCTTTCTCTTCACCACTCACATCCATCCTTCATAAAACCCCACCTACCTCACCATTCAAATTCAAACCACTTTTCCTCCCAAACCCACCCTCCCATAATCGAACCCTACCCCTCTCTCCACTCCTATATCAGCCCATCTTCACTCCTTCATTTTCACACAACCTAAACACTACTTCTCCCCCTTTTAGCTGAACCACAAAGCCATTCCCTTTCCTTTCATTTCTTCTTCTTCTACTCTTTTCTTTCTTCTTTTGCTCGAGGACGAGCAAACCTTTTAAGTTTGGTGTGGTAAAAGCATTGCTTTTTGTTTTTCCATAACCATTTATGGCATCCAAGGCCGGAGAAACCTCTAGAAAGAGGAAAGGGAAGGCAAAAGCTTCCACCTCCGAGTCATGGGAGATGGAAATATTCATCTCAAGGGTACATCAAGACCACTTCTATGAAGTTGTGGCCTTGAAGAAGGTGATCCCCGAGGTTCCTTTCAAACTCAAAAAGAGTGAATATCCGGAGATCCGACATGAGATCCGAAGAAGAGGTTGGGAAGTTCTTACCAACCCCATCCAACAAGTCGGAATCTTAATGGTTCAAGAGTTCTATGCCAATGCATGGATCACCAAGAACCATGATCAAAGTGTGAACCCGGACTCAAAGAATTAGCTTACAATGGTTCGGGGGAAATACTTGGATTTTAGTCCAGAGAATGTAAGGTTGGCATTCAACTTGCCCATGATGCAAGGAGATGAACATCCTTACACTAGAAGGGTCAACTTTGATCAAAGGTTGGACCAAGTCCTCACAGTCATTTGTGAAAAGGGCGCCCAATGGAAGAAAGATTCAAGAGGAAAGCCGGTTCAATTGAGAAGGCATGACCTCAAACCCGTGGCTAGAGGATGGTTGGAGTTTATCCAACGCTCAATCATTCCAACTAGCAACCGGTCTGAAGTTACTATAGACCGGGCTATCATGATTCATAGCATCATGATTGGAGAAGAAATAGAAGTTCATGAGGTGATATCCCAAGAACTTTATAAGGTGGCGGACAAGTCCTCTACCTTGGCAAGGTTAGCTGATGCACGAAATTGCAATCACACTTTTGCAATCGCGCACAACTAACCAGCAAGTGCACTGGGTCGTCCAAGTAATACCTTACGCGAGTAAGGGTCGATCCCACGGAGATTGTCGGCTTGAAGCAAGCTATGGTTATCTTGTAAATCTTAGTCAGGATATCAGAAATTATCAGGATTGATTGTGAAAAGAAAAAGAACATGAAATAAGTACTTGTTTTGCAGTAATAGAGAATAGGTTGAGGTTTTGGAGATGCTCTGTCTTCTGAACCTCTGCTTTCCTACTGTCTTCTTCTTCAAGCACGCAAGGCTCCTTCCATGGCAAGCTGTATGCAAGGGTTTCACCGTTGTCAGTGGCTACCTCCCATCCTCTCAGTGGAAATGTTCAACGCACCCTGTCACGGCACGGCTATCCATCTGTCGGTTCTCAATCAGGCCGGAATAGAATCCAGTGATTCTTTTGCGTCTGTCACTAACGCCCCGCCTTCAGGAGTTTGAAGCTCGTCACAGTCATTCAATCATTGAATCCTACTCAGAATACCACAGACAAGGTTTAGACCTTCCGGATTCTCTTGAATGCCGCCATCAATTCTAGCTTATACCACGAAGATTCCGGTTAAAGAATCCAAGATATATCTACTTAATCTAAGATAGAACGGAGGTGGTTGTCAGGCACACGTTCATAGTTGAGAATGATGATGATTGTCACGGATCATCACATTCATCCGATTTAAGAACAAGTAGTATCTTAGAATGGAAGCAAGCATGATTGAATGAGAAACAGTAGTAATTGCATTAATCCATCAAGACACAGCAGAGCTCCTCACCCCCAACCATGGGGTTTAGAGACTCATGCTGTGGAAGGTACACCAAGAAACGTGTAAAGTGTCATGAGGTACAGATACAATGTCAAAAGATCCTATTAATAGTAAACTAGTAACCTAGGGTATACAGAAATGAGTAAATGACGTAAAAATCCACTTCTGGGTCCACTTGGTGTGTGCTTGGGCTGAGCAATGAAGCATTTTCGTGTAGAGACCTTTTCTGGAGTTAAACGCCAGCTTTTATGCCAGTTTGGGCATTTAACTCCAAGTTTTATGCCAGTTCCAGCGTTAAACGCTGGAATTTCTGAGGCTGATTTGCCACGCCGGTTTAAGCCATCAAATCGTGGGCAAAGTATGGACTATCATATATTGCTGGAAAGCCCAGGATGTCTACTTTCCAACGCCGTTGAGAGCGCACCAATTGGGCTTCTGTAGCTCCAGAAAATCCACTTTGAGTGCAGGGAGGTCAGAATCCAACAGCATCTGCAGTCCTTTTCAGTCTCTGAATCAGATTTTTGCTGAGAACCTCAATTTCAGCCAGAAAATACCTGAAATCACAGAAAAACACACAAACTCATAGTAAAGTCCAGAAAAGTGAATTTTAACTAAAAACTAATAAAAATATACTAAAAACTAACTAGATCATACTAAAAACATACTAAAAACAATGCCAAAAAGCGTATAAATTATCCGCTCATCACAACACCAAACTTAAATTGTTGCTTGTCCCCAAGCAACTGAAAATCAAAATAGGATAAAAAGAAGAGAATATACTATAGACTCCAAAATATCAAGAAAACATAGCTCCAATTAGATGAGCGGGACTAGTAGCTTTTTGCCTCCGAACAGTTTTGGCATCTCACTCTATCCCTTGAAGTCCAGAATGATTGGCATCTATAAGAACTCAGAACTCAGATAGTGTTATTGATTCTCCTAGTTAAGTATAATGATTCTTGAACATAGCTAGTGTATGAGTCTTGGCTGTGGCCCAAAGCACTCTGTCTTCCAATATTACCACCGGATACATACATGCCACAGACACATAATTGGGTGAACCTTTTCAGATTGTGACTCAGCTTTGCTAGAGTCCCCAATTAGAGGTGTCCAGGGTTCTAAAGCACACTCTTTTTGCCTTGGATCACAACTTTATTTCTTTCTTTTGCTTTCTTTTTTTCTTTTTCTTTCTCTTTTTTTTTCGAATTTTTTTTGTATTCACTGCTTTTTCTTGCTTCAAGAATCAATCTAATAATTTTTTAGATCCTCAATAACAGTTCTCTTTTTCCTCATTCTTTCAAGAGCCAACAATTTTAACATTCTCAAAACATCAATTTCAAGAGACATATGCACTGTTCAAGCATTCATTCGGAAAACAAAAATTATTGTCACCACATCAAACTAATTCAACTAGTTTCAAGGATAAATTTCGAAATCCTGTACTTCTTGTTCTTTTGTGATTAAAGCATTTTTCATTTAAGAGAGGTGATGGATTCATAGGACATTCATAGCTTTAAGGCATGGATTTTAAATTTTATTAATTATGAATTAAGAACAAGACTCAAAAATAAATATAAGATGAGACTAGAAAATAAAAAAAACAAAAATTTAAATAGGCTCCTAATGATAGAGGTTTTCACAGAGTTAGGACTCAACAACCTTGATTTTGAGAAGTGGATGCTCCCTCAACTTGAGATGAGAGCTTTTGGCGTTTCAACTCTTGGAGTTCACGCCCCTGCTTCTCTTGTTCCTTCAGCAATTTGCAGAGCATGCAGTTCTGATTCTGCTGTTCTTCCTTCAGTTGCTCCATAGTCTCTTGCAACTTGTTGATAGATGCTTCTAAGCTGGCCCAGTAGCCAATTTCAGGGAATTCAGGGAGGAACTCCTGCGCCCTCCTTTTGATGGAGTTGTCTTGCATTTGTCCTTTCATTGACTTCTTGGTGATTGGATGTTCAATGGGTATGAATTCATCTACTCCCATCTTTACCCCAGCCTCTTTACAGAGCAAGGAGATCAAGCTTGGGTAAGCTAGTTTAGCTTCAGTGGAATTCTTATTTGCAATTGTGTAGATCTCACAAGCAATCACATGATGAACCTCCACTTCTTTTTCAAGCATAATGCAATGAATCATCACTGCTCTCTTGATAGTGACCTCAGAACGGTCGCTAGTGGGTAGTATGGAACGCCCAATAAAGTCTAGCCAACCTCTTGCAATTGGTTTGAGGTCTCCCCTCTTGAGTTGGTTTGGGATACCCTTAGAATTGGTTATCCACTTAGTTCCAGGGAGGCATATGTCCTCTAGAACTTGATCCAACCCTTTATCTGCTCTCACCATTCTCCTATTAATGGTCTTCATGTTCTTTGATTAAGAACTTCTCTTGATTCCAAAGATTCTTTGGATTATTCTCTTTCTTTCCTCTTAAATTGGTTTGTTTTCCCTTAGGAGCCATGATCTTGATGAATCTTGGCTTAGTGATCACGGAAAAGCACACCAAACTTAGAGGTTTGCTTGTCCTCAAGCAAAAGAAAGGAAAGAAAAGAGAGAGGAAGAGCAAATTCGAATGGTGTGGTGGAATGAAGGGGGCCAAACGTGTATTTATAAAGTGGGGAGGAGAGATTTCGAAAAAAAAGAAAAATTTGAAAGGAGATTTGAGAAGATATGGAAAGAAATTGAGAGAAGGGTGGGTTTTTTTTTTTGAACAAAATTTGGGAATGATTTGAGAGATTTGAAGAATGATTTTAGATTTTTGAAAATTTGAAAGTGAATGATGAGAGATTGAAATGTGTTTTTGTAGAAAAGTATGGGTAAGAAAAGGAAAGTTTGAAAAAATTTGATTTGAAAACAAAATTGTGGTCCCCCCACCTTTCTGGTGTTAAACGCCCAGAATGGCACCCATTCTGGCGTTTAACGCCCAATTGTTGCCCCTTTTGGGCGTTTAACGCCCAGCCAGGTGCCCTGGCTGGCGTTAAACGCCAGAATTCCTTTATCACTGGGCGTTTTTCTAAACGCCCAAGATGCTGCACACCTGGCGTTAAACGCCCAGAATGGTGCCCATTCTGGCGTTTAACGCCCAAAATGCCCCTTACTGGCGTTTTTTCGCCAGTAAGCTCTTTTTCTCTGCTTTTTGAGCTGAATCCTTCTGTAACTCTGTGAATTCCTTCATTTTTGATACTTGCCTCTGTAAGAACAAATCATATAACCTTCTAATGACTGGGTTGCCTCCCAGCAAGCGCTTCTTTACTGTCTTTAGCTGGACCTTTACTGAGAATCACTCAAGTCTCAGTTTTGAGCATTCCTGCTCAAAATTGCCTTCAAGATAATGCTTGATTCTCTGTCCATTAACAATGAACTTTTTGTCAGAATCAATATCCTGAAGCTCAACATATCCATATGGTGACACTCCTGTAATCACATACGGACCCCTCCACCGGGATTTGAGTTTTCCTGGAAACAGTCTGAGCCTAGAGTTGAAGAGCAGAACTTTTTGTCCTGGCTCAAAGACTCTGGTTGACAACTTCTTGTCATGCTACTTCTTTGCCTTTTCCTTATAAATTTTTGCATTTTCAAAGGCATTGAGTCTGAACTCCTCTAGCTCATTTAGTTGGAGTAATCTTTTTTCACCAGCTAACTGAGCATCCATGTTTAAGAATCTGGTTGCCCAGTAGGCTTTATGTTCCAGTTCCACGGGCAGATGACAGGCCTTCCCATACACCAGTTGGTATGGAGAGGTTCCTATAGGAGTCTTGAATGCTGTTCTGTATGCCCACAGAGCATCATCCAAGCTCTTTGCCCAATCCTTTCTTCGGGCCATCACAGTCCGTTCCAGGATTCTTTTTAGCTCTCTATTAGAGACTTCAGCTTGCCCATTTGTCTGTGGATGATACGGAGTTGCCACTTTGTGGCTAATTCCATATCTAACCATAGCAGAGTATAGCTGTCTATTGCAGAAATGAGTGCCCCCGTCACTGATTAGTACTCTGGGAACACCAAACCTGCTGAAGATGTGTTTCTGGAGGAATTTTAGCACGGTCTTGGTATCATTAGTGGGTGTAGCAATTGCTTCTACCCACTTAGATACATAGTCCACTGCCACCAGAATGTAAGTGTTTGAGTATGATGGTGGGAATGGCCCCATGAAATCAATGCCCCATACATCAAACAATTCTATCTCTAATATCCCTTGTTGAGGCATGGCATATCCGTGAGGCAAGTTACCAGCTCTTTGGCAACTGTCACAGTTACGCATAAACTCTCGGGAATCTTTATAGAGAGTAGGCCAGTAGAAGCCACATTGGAGGACTTTAGTGGCTGTTCGCTCACTTCCAAAATGTCCTCCATACTGTGATCCATGGCAGTGCCATAGGATCCTTTGTGCTTCTTCTCTGGGTACACATCTGCGGATCATTCCGTCTACACATCTCTTAAAGAGATATGTTTCATCCCATAGGTAGTACTTGGCATCCGAAATTAATTTCTTTCTTTGCACTCTGCTGTACTCTTGGGGTATGAACCTCACAGCTTTATAGTTTGCAATATCTGCAAACCATAGAGCTTCCTGAATGGCAAAGAGTTGCTCATCTGGGAAGGTCTCAGAGATCTCAGTAGAAGGGAGGGACGCCCCAGCTACTGGTTCTATTCGGGACAGATGATCAGCTACTTGGTTCTCTGTCCCTTTTCTGTCTCTTATTTCTATATCAAACTCTTGCAGAAGCAACACCCATCTTATAAGTCTGGGTTTTGAATCCTGCTTTGTGAGTAAGTATTTAAGAGCAGCATGGTCAGTGTACACAACCACTTTGGATCCCACTAGATAGGATCTAAACTTGTCAATGGCATAGACCACTGCAAGTAACTCTTTTTCTGTGGTTGTGTAATTCTTCTGTGCGTCATTTAGAACACGGCTGGCATAATAAATGACGTGCAGAAGCTTGTTATGCCTCTGTCCCAACACTGCACCAATGGCATGGTCACTGGCATCACACATTAGTTCAAATGGCAATGTCCAATCTGGTGCAGAGATGACTGGTGCTGTGACCAGCTTAGCTTTCAGGGTCTCAAATGCCTGCAGACACTGTGTGTCAAACACAAATGGTGTGTCAGCAGCTAGCAGGTTACTCAAAGGTTTTGCAATTTTTGAAAAATCCTTTATGAACCTTCTGTAGAATCCTGCATGCCCCAGAAAGCTTCTGATTGCCTTAACATTGGCAGGTGGTGGTAATTTTTCAATTACCTCTACCTTTGCCTTATCCACCTCTATTCCCTTGCTTGAAATTTTGTGCCCAAGGACAATTCCTTCAGTCACCATAAAGTGACATTTCTCCCAGTTTAAAACCAGGTTAGTCTCTTGGCACCTTTTCAGGACAAGTGCTAGGTGATTAAGACAGGAGCTGAATGAGTCTCCATATACTGAGAAGTCGTCCATGAAGACTTCCAGAAATTTCTCTACCATATCTGAGAAGATAGAGAGCATGCACCTCTGAAAGGTTGCAGGTGCATTGCACAGACCAAAAGGCATCCTCCTGTAGGCAAACACGCCAGAAGGGCAAGTAAATGCTGTTTTCTCTTGGTCCTGAGGATCTACTGCAATTTGGTTGTAGCCTGAATAGCCATCCAAAAAGCAGTAATAATCATGACCAGCTAGTCTTTGTAGCATTTGATCTATGAATGGTAAAGGAAAATGATCCTTTCTGGTGGCTGTATTGAGCCTTCTGTAGTCAATACACATACGCCATCCTGTGACTGTTCTTGTAGGAACCAGTTCATTTTTTTCATTATGAACCACTGTCATGCCTCCCTTTTTGGGGACAACTTGGACAGGGCTCACCCAGGGGCTATCAGAAATAGGATAAATAATCCCAGCCTCTAGTAATTTAGTGACCTCTTTCTGCACCACCTCCTTCATGGCTGGATTTAGCCTCCTTTGTGGCTGGACCACTGGTTTGGCATTATCCTCCAACAGGATCTTGTGCATACATCTAGCTGGGCTAATGCCCTTGAGATCACTTATGGACCACCCAAGAGCTGTCTTGTGTGTCCTTAGCACTTGAATCAGTGCTTCCTCTTCCTGTGGATTTAAAGCAGAGCTTATAATCACTGGAAAAGTGTCACCCTCTCCCAGAAACGCATACTTCAGGGATGGTGGTAGTGGTTTGAGTTCAGGTTTGGGAGGCTTATCCCCCTCCTGAGGAATTTTCGAAAATTCCTTTGTTTCCACTGATTCTTCTTGATCAGGTTGAGCATCTTTGAAGATGTCCTCAAGCTCTGATTCTAGGCTTTCAGTCATATTGATCTCTTCTACCAGAGAGTCAATAATGTCAGCGCCCATGCAGTCATTTGGTGTGTCTGGATGCTGCATAGCTCTTACAGCATTCAACTTGAACTCATCCTCATTGACTCTCAGGGTTACTTCCCCTCTCTGTACATCAATGAGAGTTCGTCCAGTTGCTAGGAAAGGTCTTCCTAGAATGAGAGTTGCACTTTTGTGCTCCTCCATTTCCAGCACCACAAAGTCAGTTGGAAAGGCGAATGGCCCAACCTTGACAATCATATCCTCTATTATGCCTGATGGATATTTAATGGAGCCATCAGCAAGTTGGAGGCATATCCGGGTTGGTTTGACTTCTCCAGTCAACCCAAGCTTTCTGATAGTGGATGCAGGTATTAGATTGATGCTTGCTCCAAGATCACACAGGGCTGTCTTGGTGCAAGTACCTTCTAATGTGCATGGTATCATAAAGCTTCCTGGATCTTGAAGCTTTTCTGGTAAGCTTTTTAGAATGACTGCACTGCATTCTTCAGTGAGAAACACTTTTTCAGTTTCTCTCCAATCCTTCTTATGACTTAAGATTTCTTTCATGAACTTAGCATAAGAAGGTATTTGCTCAAGTGCCTCTGCAAACGGAATCTTTATTTCAAGAGTCCTTAGATAGTCTGCAAAGCGGGCAAATTGCTTATCCTGTTCCGCTTGGCGGAGTTTTTGAGGATAAGGCATCTTGGCTTTATATTCTTCAACCTTAGATGCTGCAGGTTTATTCCTTACAGAAGTGGTTGAAGAAGCCTTGTTAGAGGGATTATTGTCAGCACTCTCAGGTGTCTGATCCTCCCTTGGCGTCTGAACACCAGGATTGGGTGGAAAATGGGCGTTTAACGCCAACTTTTCCCCCTTTTCTGGCGTTTGAATGCCAGAACTGGGCAGGGAATGGGCGTTTAACGCCAGCTTTCCCCCCTTTTCTGGCGTTTGAACGCCAGAAGTGTTCCTCTCTGGGCTCTTACTGTCCTCAGAGGGATTTTGAACAGTGGTTTGGTTATCCTCTGTCAATTGTTCCTTATTTGGCTTTTTGCTGTTTTGAGCAGTGTTATTCAGTGTCTTCCCACTCCTCAGTTGAACTGCTTGGCATTCCTCTGTTATTTGTTTAGATATTTGCTGTTTAGCTTGACTCAACTGCAGTTCCATGTTCTTGTTAGCAACTTTAGTTTCATGGAGCATCTCTTTAAATTCTGCTAACTGTTCTGTCATCAGGAGCAATTGTTGATTAAGCTCAATCATCTGTTCTTGAGGATTAGGATCAGTGGCTAGTGCCATGACTTCCTCTTTTGGAGAGAATTCATTGCTAGAGTACAAATATTGGTTTCTAGCAACAGTGTCTATAAGCTCTTGAGCTTCTTCAATTGTCTTCCTCATGTGTATAGATCCACCAGCTGAGTGGTCTAAAGACATCTGAGCTTTTTCTGTAAGCCCATAGTAGAAGATGTCTAACTGTACCCACTCTGAAAACATTTCAGAGGGGCACTTTCTTAGCATACCTCTATACCTCTCCCAGGCATTATAAAGGGATTCATTATCCTCTTGTTTAAAGCTTTGGATGTCCAGCCTTAGCTGTGTCATCCTCTTTGGAGGGTAAAAGTGATTCAGGAATTTGTCTGATAACTATTTCCATGTCTTTATACTTGCTGTAGGTTGGTTATTTAACCACCTTTTACCTTGATCTTTTACAGCAAATGGAAACAGTAATAGTCTGTAGACATCCTGATCTACCTCTTTATCATGTACTGTGTCAGCAATTTGTAAGAATTGTGCCAGAAACTCAGTAGGCTCTTCCTGTGGAAGACCGGAATACTGGCAATTTTGCTGCACTATGATAATGAGTTGAGGATTTAGCTCAAAGCTGCTTGCTTTGATGGGAGGTGTACAGATGCTACTCCCATATGCAACTGTAATGGGGTTAGCATATGACCCCAGAGTCCTTCTGGACTGATCAATTCCACTTAGGTCCATAATGGATAAAGGGAAATGATATGGATTGCAAATAGATAAAATATTTTGTTTTTTTTAATTAAACGAAAAAAATAAAATAAAATAAAAGGAAATTAAGATAAAAATTCGAAAATCAAAAAGAAAATAAGATCAAAGCAAATTGAGAACTGAATCAATTAGTTAATTAAAAAGATTTTGAAAAGAGCAATTAAAAAGATATGATTGAAAAATTTTTATGAAAAAGATTTGATTTTTAAAAAGAGGAAAGAGAAAAACAACAAAATGACACCAAACTTAAAACTTTTAGAAAATCAAACACTAATTTTCGAAAATTTTTAAGGGAAAAACACAAAGAGGACACCAAACTTAGAATTTTTATAGATCAAAAAGAGACTAAGGACATGCAAAATCGAAAAACTAAAAGAAAAGTAAAAGCATGCAATTGACACCAAACTTAAAATATGAAACTAGACTCAACTAAAAGACTCTAAACCAACAAAAACAAAATAGTCCTAATCTAAGCAACAAGATAAGCCGTCAGTTGTCCAAACTCGGACAATCCCCGGCAACGGCGCCAAAAACTTGATGCACGAAATTGCAATCACACTTTTGCAATCGCGCACAACTAACCAGCAAGTGCACTGGGTCGTCCAAGTAATACCTTACACGAGTAAGGGTCGATCCCACGGAGATTGTCGGCTTGAAGCAAGCTATGGTTATCTTGTAAATCTTAGTCAGGATATCAGAAATTATCAGGATTGATTGTGAAAAGAAAAAGAACATGAAATAAGTACTTGTTTTGCAGTAATAGAGAATAGGTTGAGGTTTTGGAGATGCTCTGTCTTCTGAACCTCTGCTTTCCTACTGTCTTCTTCTTCAAGCACGCAAGGCTCCTTCCATGGCAAGCTGTATGCAAGGGTTTCACCGTTGTCAGTGGCTACCTCCCATCCTCTCAGTGGAAATGTTCAACGCACCCTGTCACGGCACGACTATCCATCTGTCGGTTCTCAATCAGGCCGGAATAGAATCCAGTGATTCTTTTGCGTCTGTCACTAACGCCCCGCCTTCAGGAGTTTGAAGCTCGTCACAGTCATTCAATCATTGAATCCTACTCAGAATACCACAGACAAGGTTTAGACCTTCCGGATTCTCTTGAATGCCGCCATCAATTCTAGCTTATACCACGAAGATTCCGGTTAAAGAATCCAAGAGATATCTACTTAATCTAAGATAGAACGGAGGTGGTTGTCAGGCACACGTTCATAGTTGAGAATGATGATGATTGTCACGGATCATCACATTCATCCGATTTAAGAACAAGTAGTATCTTAGAATGGAAGCAAGCATGATTGAATGAGAAACAGTAGTAATTGCATTAATCCATCAAGACACAGCAGAGCTCCTCACCCCCAACAATGGGGTTTAGAGACTCATGCTGTGAAAGGTACACCAAGAAACGTGTAAAGTGTCATGAGGTACAGATACAATGTCAAAAGATCCTATTAATAGTAAACTAGTAACCTAGGGTATACAGAAATGAGTAAATGACGTAAAAATCCACTTCTGGGTCCACTTGGTGTGTGCTTGGGCTGAGCAATGAAGCATTTTCGTGTAGAGACCTTTTCTGGAGTTAAACGCCAGCTTTTATGCCAGTTTGGGCGTTTAACTCCAAGTTTTATGCCAGTTCCAGCGTTAAACGTTGGAATTTCTGAGGCTGATTTGCCACGCCGGTTTGGGCCATCAAATCTTGGGCAAAGTATAAACTATCATATATTTCTGGAAAGCCCAGGATGTCTACTTTCCAACGCGGTTGAGAGCGCGCCAATTGGGCTTCTGTAGCTCCAGAAAATCCACTTCGAGTGCAGGGAGGTCAGAATCCAACAGCATCTGCAGTCCTTTTCAGTCTCTGAATCAGATTTTTGCTCAGAACCCTCAATTTCAGCCAGAAAATACTTGAAATCACAGAAAAACACACAAACTCATAGTAAAGTCCAGAAAAGTGAATTTTAACTAAAAACTAATAAAAATATACTAAAAACTAACTAGATCATACTAAAAACATACTAAAAATAATGCCAAAAAGCGTACAAATTATCCGCTCATCACAACACCAAACTTAAATTGTTGCTTGTCCTCAAGCAACTGAGAATCAAATAAGATAAAAAGAAGAGAATATTCAATGAATTCCAAAAACATCTATGAAGATCAATATTAATTAGATGAGCGGGGCTTTTAGCTTTTTGCCTCTGAATAGTTTTGGCATCTCACTCTATCCTTTGAAATTCAGAATGATTGGCTTCTTTAGGAACTTAGAATCCAGATAGTGTTATTGATTCTCCTAGTAAAGTATGATGATTCTTGAACATAGCTACTTATTGAGTCTTGGCCGTGGCCCAAAGTACTCTGTCTTCCAGTATTACCACCGGATACATACATGCCACAGACACATAAATGGGTGAACCTTTTCAGATTGTGACTCAGCTTTGCTAGAGTCCCCAATTAGAGGTGTCCAGGGTTCTTAAGCACACTCTTTTTGCCTTGGATCACAACCTTATTTCTTTTCTTTTTCTTTCTTTTTTTTCTTTTTTTTTCGAAATATTTTTTTTTAAATCACTACTTTTTCTTGCTTCAAGAATCATTTTTATGATTTTTCAGATCCTCAGTAACATGTCTCCTTTTTCATCATTCTTTCAAGAGCCAACATTCATGAACCACAAATTCAAAAGACATATGCACTGTTTAAGCATACATTCAGAAAACAAAAATATTGTCACCACATCAAAATAATTAAACTGTTATAAAATTCAAAATTCATGCAATTCTTTTCTTTTCCAATTAAGAACATTTTTCATTCAAGAAAGGTGATGGATTCATAGGACATTCATAACTTTAAGGTATAGATACTAAGACACTAATGATCACAAGACACAAATATAGATAAACATAAGCATAATTTTTGAAAAACAGAGAAATAAAGAACAAGGAAATTAAAGAACGGGTCCACCTTAGTGATGGCGGCTCTTTCTTCCTCTTGAAGATCCTATGGAGTGCTTGAGCTCCTAAATGTCTCTTCCTTGTCTTTGTTGCTCCTCTCTCATGATTCTTTGATCTTCTCTAATTTCATGGAGGATGATAGAGTGTTCTTGGTGCTCCACCCTTAGTTGTCCCATGTTGGAACTCAATTCTCCTAGGGAGGTGTTTAGTTGCTCCCAATAGTTTTGTGGAGGAAAGTCCATCCCTTGAGGCATCTCAGGGATCTCATGATGAGTGGGGTCTCTTGTGTGCTCCATCCTCTTCTTAGTGATGGGCTTGTCCTCATCAATAGGGATGTCTCCCTCTATGTCAACTCCAACCGAATAACAGAGGTGACAAATGAGATGAGGGAAGGCTAACCTTGCCAAGGTAGAGGACTTGTCCGCCACCTTGTAAAGTTCTTGAGATATAACCTCATGAACTTCTATTTCTTCTCCAATCATGATGCTATGAATCATGATAGCCCGGTCTATGGTAACTTCGGACCGGTTGCTAGTGGGAATGATTGAGCGTTGAATAAACTCTAACCATCCTCTAGCCACGGGCTTGAGGTCATGCCTCCTCAATTGAACCGGCTTCCCTCTTGAATCTCTCTTCCATTGGGCGCCCTCTTCACAAATAACTGTGAGGACTTGGTCCAACCTTTGATCAAAGTTGACCCTTCTAGTGTAAGGATGTTCATCTCCTTGCATCATGGGCAAATTGAATGCCAACCTTACACTTTCCGGACTAAAATCCAAGTATTTCCCCCGAACCATAGTAAGATAATTCTTTGGATCCGGGTTCACACTTTGATCATGGTTCTTGGTGATCCATGCATTGGCATAAAACTCTTGAACCATTAAGATTCCGACTTGTTGAATGGGGTTGGTAAGAACTTCCCAACCTCTTCTTCGGATCTCATGCCAGATCTCTGGATATTCACTCTTTTTGAGTGAAAAAGGGACCTCGGGGATCACCTTCTTCAAGGCCACAACTTCATAGAAGTGGTCTTGATGCACCCTTGAGATGAATCTCTCCATCTCCCATGACTCGGAGGTGGAAGATTTTGCCTTCCCTTTCCTCTTTCTAGAGGTTTCTCCGGCCTTGGATGCCATAAATGGTTATGGAAAAACAAAAAGCAATGCTTTTACCACACCAAACTTAAAATGTTTGCTCGTCCTCGAGCAAAAGAAGAAAGAAGAGAGTAGAAGAAGAAGAAATGAGGAAGAAGGGAATGGCTTTGTGTTCGGCCAAAGGGGGGAGAAGTGGTGTTTAGGTTGTGTGAAAATAAAGGAGTGAAGATGGGTTTATATAGGAGTGGGGGAGGGTAGGGTTCGGTTAATTGAGGGTGGGTTTGGGTGGGAAAGTGGTTTGAATTTGAATGGTGAGGTAGGTGGGGTTTTGTGAAGGATGGATGTGAGTGGTGAAGAGAAAGATGGGATTTGATAGGTGAAGGGTTTTTGGGGAAGAGGTGTTGAGGTGATTGGTGAATGGGTGAAGAAGAGAGAGAGAGGTGGGGTAGGTAGGGATCCTGTGGGGTCCACAGATCCTGAGGTGTCAAGGAAAAGTCATCCCTGCACCAAATGGCAAGAAAAAATGCATTTTTAGCCATTTCTGGCGTTAAACGCCGGGCTGGTGCCCATTTCTGGCGTTTAACGCCAGCTTCTTGCCCTTTTCTGGTGTTTAACGCCAGTCTGCCCCTTTCTGGCGTTAAACTCCCAGAATGGTGCCAGATTGGGCGTTAAACGCCCAACAGCTAGCCTTACTGGCATTTAAACGCCAGTAAGTTCTTCCTCCAGGGTGTGCTGTTTTTCTTCCTGTTTTTCATTCTGTTTTTGCTTTTTTCATTGATTTTGTGACTTCTCATGATCATCAACCTACAAAAAAACATAAAATAACAAAGGAAAATAGTCAAAATATAACATTGGGTTGCCTCCCAACAAGCGCTTCTTCAATGTCAGTAGCTTGACAGAGGGCTCTCATGGAGCCTCAGAAATACTCAGAGCAATGTTGGAACCTCCCAACACCAAACTTAGAGTTTGAATGTGGGGGTTCAACACCAAACTTAGAAGTTGGTTGTGCCCTCCCAACACCGAACTTAGAGTTTGACTGTGGGGGCTCTGTGTGGCTCTGTTTTGAGAGAAGCTCTTCATGCTTCCTCTCATTGATGACAGAGGGATATCCTTGAGCCTTAAACACAAAGGATTCTTCATTCACTTGAATGATCAATTCTCCTCTATCAACATCAATCACAGCCCTTGCTGTGGCTAGGAAGGGTCTGCCAAGGATGATGGATTCATCCATGCACTTCCCAGTCTCTAGGACTATGAAATCAGTAGGGATGTAATGGTTTTCAACTTTTACCAGAACATCCTCTACAAATCCATAGGCTTGTTTTCTTGAATTGTCTGCCATCTCTAGTGAGATTTTTGCAGCTTGCACCTCAAAGATCCCTAACTTCTCCATTACAGAGAGAGGCATGAGGTTTACACTTGACCCTAAGTAACACAAGGCCTTTTTGAAGGTCATGGTGCCTATGGTACAAGGTATTGAAAACTTCCCAGGATCCTGTCTCTTTTGAGGTAGTTTCTGCCTAGACAAGTCATCCAGTTCTTTGGTGAGCAAAGGGGGTTCATCCTCCCAAGTCTCATTTCCAAATAACTTGTCATTTAGCTTCATGATTGCTCCAAGGTATTTAGCAACTTACTCTTCAGTGACATACTCATCCTCTTCAGAGGAAGAATACTCATTAGAGCTCATGAATGGCAGAAGTAAGTCCAATGAAATCTCTATGGTCTCATTTTGAGCCTCAGATTCCCATGGTTCCTTATTGGGGAACTCATTGGAGGCCAGTGGACGTCCATTGAGGTCTTCCTCAGTGGCATTCACTGCCTCTCCTTCCTCTCCAAATTCGGCCATGTTGATGGCCTTGCACTCTCCTTTTGGATTTTCTTCTGTATTGCTTGGGAGTGTACTAGGAGGGAGTTCAGTAATTCTCTTGCTCAGCTGACCCACTTGTGCCTCCAAGTTTCTAATGGAGGACCTTGTTTCAGTCATGAAACTTTGAGTAGTTTTGA
Organism: Arachis hypogaea; assembly: GCF_003086295.3. Lineage (NCBI taxonomy): Eukaryota > Viridiplantae > Streptophyta > Magnoliopsida > Fabales > Fabaceae > Arachis > Arachis hypogaea. The sequence continues at coordinate 25,577,924 of NC_092044.1, read as the reverse complement.
TTAGATCAGAGACCATGGTTGCTAAGTCAGAGGTATTCTGCTTAGAACTCTCTGTCTGTTGCTGAGAAGATGATGGAAAAGGCTTGCTATTGCTAAACCTGTTTCTTCCACCATTATTATTGTTGAAACCTTGTTGAGGTCTCTGTTGATCCTTCCATGAGAAATTTGGATGATTTCTCCATGAAGGGTTGTAGGTGTTTCCATAGGGTTCTCCCATGTAATTCACCTCTTCCATTGAAGGGTTCTCAGGATCATAAGCTTCTTTTTCAGATGAAGCTTCTTTAGTACTGCTTGGTGCATTTTGCATTCCAGACAGACTTTGAGAAATCAAATTGACTTGCTGAGTCAATATTTTATTCTGAGCCAATATGGCATTCAGAGTGTCAATCTCAAGAACACCTTTCTTCTGACTAGTCCCATTGTTCACAGGATTCCGTTCAGAAGTGTACATGAATTGGTTATTTGCAACCATTTCAATCAGCTGTTGAGCTTCTGTAGGCGTCTTCTTCAGATGAAGAGATCCTCCAGCAGAGCTATCCAAAGACATCTTGGACAGTTCAGATAGACCATCATAGAAAATACCTATGATGCTCCATTCAGAAAGCATGTCAGAGGGACACTTTCTGATTAATTGTTTGTATCTTTCCCAAGCTTCATAGAGGGATTCTCCTTCCTTCTGTCTGAAGGTTTGGACTTCCACTCTAAGCTTACTCAATTTTTGAGGTGGAAAGAACTTTGCCAAGAAGGCATTGACTAGCTTTTCCCAAGAGTCCAGGCTTTCTTTAGGTTGAGAGTCCAACCATGTCCTAGCTCTGTCTCTTACAGCAAAAGGGAATAGCATAAGTCTGTAGACCTCAGGGTCAACCCCATTAGTCTTGACAGTGTCACAGATTTGCAAGAATTCAGCTAAGAACTGATGAGGATCTTCCAATGGAAGTCCATGGAACTTGCAATTCTGTTGCATTAGAGAAACTAATTGAGGCTTAAGCTCAAAGTTGTTTGCTCCAATGGCAGGGATAGAGATGCTTCTCCCATAAAAGTTGGGAGTAGGTGCAGTAAAGTCACCCAGCACCTTCCTTGCATTGTTGGCATTGTTGTTGTTTTCGGCTGCCATAGGTTCTTCTTCTTTGAAGATTTCTGTTAGGTCCTCTACAGGGAGTTGTGCTTTGGCTTCTCTTAGCTTTCTCTTCAAGGTCCTTTCAGGTTCAGGATCAGCCTCAACAAGAATGCTTTTGTCCTTGCTCCTGCTCATAAGAAAGAGAAGGGAACAAGTAAATATGGAATCCTCTATGTCACAGTATAGAGATTCCTTTAGGTGTCAGAGGAAAAGAAAAGTAGAAGACAGAAGTAGAAAATTCGAACTTTATCAAAGAAGATAGAGTTTGAATTTTGCATTTAGGAATAGTGTTAGTCCATAAAATAGAAGGATGTGAGAAGAAGGGAAGCAATTTTCGAAAATTAGATAAAAGATTTTGAAAACATTTTTGAAAAACACTAATTGATTTTCGAAAATGAAAGTGGAAAAGAAATCAAGTGATTTTTGAAAAGGATTTTGAAATTAGAAATCAAAAAGATTTGATTGAAAACTATTTTGAAAAAGATGTGATTGAGAAGATATGATTTGAAAAACATTTTAAAAAGATTTGATTTTGAAAATTAAAAACTTGGCTAACAAGAAAAGATATGATTCAAACATTAAACCTTTCTCAACAGAAAAGGCAACATACTTGAAATGTTGAATCAAATCATTGATTGATAGCAAGTATTTTTAAAAATAGAGAGAAATTGATTTTGAAAACATATGATTGAAAAGATATGATTTGAAAAAGATTTGATTTTGAAAAAGTTTGAAAACTGAAAAAAAGTCTGCATTAAAAACAAAATCTTCCCTCTTGTGCCATCCTGGCGTTAAACGCCCAGAATGGTGCACATTCTGGCGTTTAACGCCCAAAACTATACCTTTTTGGGCGTTAAACGCCCAACCAGGTACCCTGGCTGGCGTTTAAACGCCAGTCTGTCCTTCTTCACTGGGCGTTTTGAACGCCCAGCTTTTTCTGTATAATTCCTTTGCTGTATGTTCTGAATCTTAAATTCTCTGTATTGTTGACTTGAAAAGACACAAATTAAAAATATTTTTGGATTTTTAATAATAAGGAATAATCAAAATGCAACTAAAATCAAATAACAATGCATGCAAGACACCAAACTTAGCAGTTTGTATACTACTGACACTAATGAGAATGCATATGAGACACACAAAACACTCAAGTCAAGAGAATTTAAAGATTAGAGTAAGAAATCATCAAGAACATCTTGAAGATCACTAAGACACATGAATGAATGCATGCAATTGACACCAAACTTAACATGAGACACTAGACTCAAACAAGAAATATTTTTGGATTTTATGACTTTGTAAAATTTTTTTTTGTGATTTTCAAAAATTAAGTGGAAAAAGAAGATAAAGGTATCAAAATTCTTAATGAGAACTCCAGGAATCATGCAATGTTTAGTCTAAGACTCCGGTCTAGGAATTAGACATGGCTTCACAGCCAGCCAAGCTTTCAAGGAAAGCTTCGGTCCAAAACACTAGACATGGCCAATGGCCAGCCAAGCCTTAGCAGATCACTGCTCCAAAAGCAAGATTGATAGAAATCAACATGCTCTTGTGACAATAAGTTGAAACCTCGGTCCAATGAAATTAGACATGGCTTCACAGCCAGCCAGATTTCAACAGATCATCATGAAACTCTAGAATTCATTCTCAAGAACTCTGAAGAAAAAAAATACCTAATCTAAGCAACAAGATGAACCGTTAGTTGTCCATACTCGAACAATCCCCGGCAACGGCGCCAAAAACTTGGTGGACGAAATTGTGATCACTACAACTTCACACAACTAACCAGCAAGTGTACTGGCTCGTCCAAGTAATAAACCTTACGCGAGTAAGGGTCGATCCCACAGAGATTGTTGGTATGAAGCAAGCTATGGTCACCTTGTAAATCTCAGTCAGGCAAACTCAAATGGGTATGGTGATATACGAATAAAACTATAAAGATAAAGATAGAGATACTTATGTAATTCATTGGTAGGAATTTCAGATAAGCGTATGAAGATGTTGTCCCTTCCGTCTCTCTGCTTTCCTACTGTCTTCATCCAATCCTTCTTACTCCTTTCCATGGCAAGCTTAAGCAAGGGTTTCACCGTTGTCAGTGGCTACCTCCCATCCTCTCAGTGGAAATGTTCAACGCACCCTGTCACGGCACGACTATCCATCTGTCGGTTCTCGATCAGGCCGGAATAGAATCCAGTGATTCTTTTGCGTCTGTCACTAACGCCCCACCTTCAGGAGTTTGAAGCACGTCACAGTCATTCAATCATTGAATCCTTCTCAGAATATCACAGACAAGGTTAGACCTTCCGGATTCTCTTGAATGCCGCCATCAGTTCTAGCCTATACCACGAAGACTCTGATCTCACGGAATGGCTGGCTCGTTTGTCAGGCGAGCACTCGGTTGTCAGGTGATCAACCATGCATCGTGTATCAGAAATCCAAGAGATATTCACCCAATCGAAGGTAGAACGGAGGTGGTTGTCAGTCACACGTTCATAGGTGAGAATGATGATGAGTGTCACGGATCATCACATTCATCAAGTTGAAGAACAAGTGATATCTTAGAACAAGAACAAGCAGAATTGAATAGAAGAACAATAGTAATTGCATTAATACTCGAGGTACAGCAGAGCTCCACACCTTAATCTATGGTGTGTAGAAACTCCACCGTTGAAAATACATAAGAACAAGGTCTAGGCATGGCCGAATGGCCAGCCTCCCAATGATCTAAGATAGCATCAGAACAAAGATAACTACCCAGATATCTCAATACAATAGTAAAAGGTCCTACTTATAGAGAACTAGTAGCCTAAGGTTTACAGAGATGAGTAAATGACATAAAAATCCACTTCCGGGCCCACTTGGTGTGTGCTTGGGCTGAGCAATGAAGCATTTTCGTGTAGAGACTCCTCTTGGAGTTAAACGCCAGCTTTGGTGCCAGTTTGGGCGTTTAACTCCCATTCTTGTGCCAGTTCCGGCGTTTAACGCTGGGAATTCTGAGGGTGACTTTGAATGCCGGTTTGGGCCATCAAATCTTGGGCAAAGTATAGACTATTATATATTGCTGGAAAGCCCAGGATGTCTACTTTGCAACGCCGTTGAGAGCGCGCCAATTGGGCTTCTGTAGCTCCAGAAAATCCACTTCGAGTGCAGAGAGGTCAGAATCCAACAGCATCTGCAGTCCTTTTTAGTCTCTGAATCAGATTTTTGCTCAGGTCCCTCAATTTCAGCCAGAAAATACCTGAAATTACAGAAAAACACACAAACTCATAGTAAAGTTCAGAAAAGTGAATTTTAACTAAAAACTAATAAAAATATACTAAAAACTAACTAGATCATACTAAAAACATACTAAAAACAATGCCAAAAAGCGTACAAATTATCCGCTCATCAGTCTCGAATAAGAGCTAGAGGATATCTTTAAAGATTTTCAGTCTGATCTGGAGGAACCAGAGAAAATAATAGAACCTCTGAAAATCCCTCAGGAAGAGGAGAAACCTCCCAAACCCGAGCTTAAACCATTACCACCATCCCTGAAATATGCATTTCTGGGAGAAGGTGATACCTTTTCTGTAATCATAAGCTCTACCTTAGAGCCACAGGAAGAGGAAGCACTAATTCAAGTGCTAAGGACACACAAGACAGCTCTTGGGTGGTCCATCAGTGATCTCAAGGGCATTAGCCCAGCCAGATGCATGTATAAGATCTTACTGGAGGGTGACGCCAAGCTAGTGGTTCAACCACAAAGGCGGCTGAATCCAGCCATGAAGGAGGTGGTGCAGAAAGAGGTCACTAAATTACTAGAGGCTGGGATTATTTATCCTATTTCTGATAGCCCCTGGGTAAGCCCTGTCCAAGTCGTCCCTAAGAAAGGTGGCATGACAGTGGTTCATAATGAAAAAAATGAACTGGTTCCTACAAGAACAGTTACATGGTGGCGTATGTGTATTAATTATAGAAGGCTCAATACAGCTACCAGAAAGGATCATTTTCCTTTACCATTCATAGACCAGATGCTAGAAAGACTAGCAGGTCATGAATACTACTACTTCCTGGATGGATATTCAGGTTATAATTAAATTGCAGTAGATCCAAAAGATTAAGAGAAAACGGCATTCACATGTCCATCCGGAGTATTTGCATACAGAAGGATGCCATTTGGCTTGTGCAATGCACCTGCAACCTTTCAAAGGTGCATGCTCTCAATTTTCTCTGATATGGTGGAAATTTTTCTGGAAGTCTTCATGGATGACTTTTCAGTATTTGGAGACTCATTCAGCTCCTGTCTTGACCATCTAGCACTTGTTCTAAAGAGATGCCAAGAGACCAACCTAGTTTTAAATTGGGAGAAATGTCACTTTATGGTGACTGAAGGAATTGTCCTTGGGCACAAAATCTCGAACAGAGGAATAGAGGTGGATCAAGCTAAGGTAGAGGTAATTGAAAAATTACCACCACCAGCCAATGTTAAGGCAATCAGAAGCTTTCTGGGGCATGCAGGATTCTATAGGAGGTTTATAAAAGATTTTTCAAAAATTGCCAAACCTCTAACTAATCTGCTAGCTGCTGACACGCCATTTATCTTTGATAAGGAGTGTCTGTGGGCGTTTGAGACTCTGAATGCTAAGCTGGTCACAGCACCAGTCATCTCTGCACCAGACTGGACATTACCATTTGAATTAATGTGTGATGCCAGTGACCATGCCATTGGTGCAGTGTTCGGACAGAGACATGACAAGCTTCTGCACGTCATTTACTATGCCAGTCGTGTTTTAAATAACGCACAGAAGAATTACACAACCACAGAAAAAGAGCTGCTTGCAGTGGTTTACGCTATTGACAAGTTTAGATCCTATTTCGTAGGATCAAAAGTGATTGTGTACACTGATCATGCTGCTCTTAAATATCTACTCACAAAGCAGGATTTAAAACCCAGACTTATCAGATGGGTATTGCTTCTGCAAGAGTTTGATATAGAAATAAGAGACAGAAAAGGGACAGAAAACCAAGTAGCAGATCACCTGTCCCGAATAGAACCAGTAGAAGTGGCGTCCCTCCCTCTTACTGAGATCTTTGAAACCTTTCCGGATGAGCAACTCTTTGCCATCCAGGAAGTGCCATGGTTTGCAGACATTGCAAACTACATGGCAGTAAGGTTTATACCCAAAGAGTACAGTAGGCAGCAATCAAAGAAGTTGATCACGGATGTAAAGTACTATCTTTGGGATGAACCATATCTCTTCAAGAGATGTGCAGACGGAGTAATCCATAGATGTGTGCCTAAAGAAGAAGCGCAGAGGATCCTATGGCACTGCCATGGATCACAGTATAAAGGATATTTTGGAAGTGAGCGAACAGCCACAAGAGTCCTCCAATGTGGCTTCTACTGGCCTACTCTCTATAAAGATTCCCGACTGTTTGTGCTTAATTGCGACAGTTGCCAAAGATCTGGCAATCTGCCTCACAGTTATGCCATGCCTCAACAAGGGATCTTGGAGATTGAGTTGTTTGATGTATGGGGTATTAACTTCATGGGACCTTTCCCACCATCATACTCAAACACTTATATTCTAGTGGCGGTGGATTATGTATCCAAATGGGTAGAAGCTATTGCTACACCCACTAATGACACTAAGACAGTGTTAAAATTCCTCCAGAAACACATCTTTAGCAAATTTGGCACCCCTAGAGTACTAATCAGTGATGGGGGCACTCATTTCTGCAATAAACAGCTTTATTCTATTTTGGTTCGTTATGGAGTTAGCCACAGGGTGGCTGGTGGACGAAATTGTGATCACATCAATATAGCATCAATATATTTATTGTAGGATTGTGGAACTTAGGATTTTTGGTATGAGTGGGCACAATTCCGTTCAACTGACCAGCAAGTGTACTGGGTCGTCCAAGTAATACCTTACGTGAGTAAGGGTCGAATCCACAGAGATTATTGGTTTGAAGCAATCAAGATTTATTTTATTGATCTTAGTCAGGATGTTAATAGGATTATTTGGATTAAAAGTGAAATTATTGGAATTGATAAAAGAGGGAACAATGTTACTTTGATTTGCAGCACTAGGAAATATGTTGGAGTTTTGGAGATGCTTTGTCCTCTGATTTCAACTCTTCCTTGAGATCTTCTTCTCACACGCAGGTTCCTTCCATGGCAAGCTCTATGTAGGGTGTCACCGTTGTCAATGGCTACTTCCCATCCTCGCAGTGAAAACTATGCACGCACTCTGTCACAGTACGGCTAATCACCGGTTGGTTCCCGCTCCTACTAGAATAGAATCACTCTTTTGCGTCTGTCACTAACGCCCAGCAGGTTAAAGTTTGAAGCACGTCACAGTCATTCAATCCCGGAATCCTACTCGGAATACCACAGACAAGGTTTAGACTTTCCGGATTCTCATGAATGCTGCCATCAATCCGGCTTATACCACGAAGATTCTGTTGGGGAATCTAAGAGATATTCATTCAATCTGATGTAGAACGGAGGTGGTTGTCAGGCACACGTTCATGGGTTGAGGAAGGTGATGAGTGTCACGGATCATCACCTTCTCCACAGTTAAGCGCGAATAAACATCTTAGATAAGAACAAGCGTGTTTGAATGGAAAACAAAGGAATTGTATTAAATCATCGAGACGCTGCAGAGCTCCTCACCCCCAACAATGGAGTTTAGAGACTCATGCCGTCACAAAGTATGTAATTCAGATCTGAAAATGTCATGAGGTACCAAGAAATGTCTGTAAAAGTTGTTTAAATAGTAAACTAGTACCCTAGGTTTACAGAAAATGACTACACTAAGATAATTGGTGCAGAAATCCACTTCTGGGGCCCACTTGGTGTGTGCTGGGGCTGAGACTAAAGCTTTCCACGTGCAAAGGCCTTTCTTGGCGTCAAACTTCAGGTTATGACGTGTTTTGGGCGTTCAACTCCGGATAATGACGTGTTTCTGGCGTTTAACTCCAGACAGCAGCATGAACTTGGCGTTTAACGCCAAGTTACGTCGTCTATCCTCGCTCAAAGTATGGACTATTATATATTTCTGGAAAGCCCTGGATGTCTACTTTCCAACGCCGTTGAGAGCGCGCCAATTGGACTCCTGTAGCTCCAGAAAATCCATTTCGAGTGCAGGGAGGTCAGGATCCAACAGCATCAGCAGTCCTTTTTCAGCCTAAGTCAGATTTTTGCTCAGCTCCCTCAATTTCAGCCAGAAAATACCTGAAATCACAGAAAAACACACAAACTCATAGTAAAGTCCAGAAATATGATTTTTGCCTAAAAACTAATATTATTTTACTAAAAACTAACTAAAACATACTAAAATCTACATGAAATTACCCCCAAAAAGCGTACAAAATATCCGCTCATCAGTGGCCACTCCATATCACCCACAGGCTAATGGGCAAGCTGAAGTTTCAAATAGAGAACTCAAAAGAATCCTGGAACGGACTGTAATTAACCGTAGAAGGGACCGGGCAAGAAGCTTGGATGATGCTTTGTGGGCATATAGAACAACATTCAAGACCCCTATAGGGACCTCTCCATACCAGCTTGTGTATGGAAAGGCATGTCACTTGCCAGTGGAACTGGAACATAAGGCCTACTGAGCAACCAGATTCCTGAACCTTGATGCCAAGTTAGCTGGAGAAAAACAATTGCTCCAGTTAAATGAGCTAGAGGAATTTAGACTCAATGCTTTCGAGAATGCAAAAATATACAAAAAGAAAGCAAAAATATGACATGATAAGAAATTGTCATCCAGAGTCTTTGAGCCAGGGCAGAAAGTTCTGCTATTTAATTCTAGGCTCAAATTATTCCCCAGGAAATTGAAGTCCCGGTGGAGAGGTCCATATGTGATCACAAGCGTATCACCATATGGATACGTAGAGCTTCAGGATAATGATTCTAATAAAAAGTTTATTGTTAATGGACAGAGAGTCAAACATTATCTTGAAGGCAATTTTGAGCAAGAATGCTCAAAACTGAGGCTTGATTAAAGCTCAGTAATAGTCCAGCTAATGACAATAAAGAAGCGCTTGCTGGGAGGCAACCCAGCCATTCACAAAGTTTATTTGTTAATTAATTGATTTTTACAGGTATATGTCAACGTATCTTCAAGGTAAAATAGCAATTGCTTGAATTCACAAAGTTACCAGGGAATTTGGAAGCTTACTGGCGTGAAAAAGCCAGTAAGAAACAGTTTGGGCGTTGAACGCCCAAAAGAAGCACCAACTGGGCGTTCAACGCCAGTAAGGGTAGCCATCTGGGCGTTAAACGCCAGAAAGGAGCATCTTCTGGGCGTTGAACGCCAGAAAGAAGCACCTTCTGGGCGTTTAACGCCAGATTGACAGCGTCCTGGGCGTTCAGAAAAATGCCCAGTGACAAAAGACTTCCTGGCGTTCAACGCCAGAAAGAAGCAACAGCTGGGCGTTGAACGCCCAGGAGAAGCAGCAATTGGGCGTTAAACGCCCAAAACATGCAGCGTTTGGGCGTTTAACGCCAGAATGGTGGGGAGGAGGTAAAATTCGTTTTTCTTCACAAATTTTCTAATTTTTATATTTCAATTCATGATTTCTTGCATAAACATGTTTCAAAATATCATCCTTCAATTCCAAAAATTTTATTCCTAATTTCTAAAAACCCTAATTTCTAAAATCCTTTTTCAAAAATATTAAATGCATCTTAATCCATAAAGACAAATTGTTTTCCAATCCAATCCAACTCTTTTTAAGTTTTTCAAAACTCAATTATCTTTTAAAAATCTTCTTTCAAAATTAAAATTCAAATTTATCTTTTCCAAATATCATTAATAATTTTTTAATTATATATTTTTCTTATCATATTTATCTTTTATAAATCATATATTCTATCTTATCTTTTCTTCTTATTTTCGAAACCCATCCTCCCTCCCTTTATATCCACATTCGGCGCCCCTCTCATCATCCACCATTCCACACTTGCTCTCCTCCTATCCCTCTCCTTTCTTTTCTTTTGCTTGAGGACAAGCAAACCTCTAAGTTTGGTGTGCTTATCCATGATCACAAAAACATACTCACTTTGATCATGGCCCCTAAAGGAAAACAACCCACTCCAAGAGGCAAGAAAGAGAGTATTCCAAAATCACTTTGGAATCAAGGGAAGTTCTTGACTAAAGAACATTCAGACCATTACTACAAAATAATAGGTCTAAGATCAGTGATCCCGGAAGTCAAGTTCGATGTGAAAGAAGATGAATATTCGGAGATCCAAGAACAAATTCGAAACAGGAACTGGGAAATCCTAGCTAATCCTGAAACAAAAGTGGGAAGGAATATGATTCAGGAGTTCTATGCTAATCTATGGCAGACAGACATGCAAAGAATAATTGGAGCTGCCCTCTATGACCATCGGACCTTAGTTAGAGGAAAGATTGTTCACATCCATCCTGACAAAATCAGGGAGATCTTTAAGCTTCCTCAACTGAAAGATGACCCAGACTCCTTTAATAGGAGAATGATGAGGGCAAACAAAGGCCTGGACAAGATTCTAGAGGATATATGCATCCCTGGAGCCAGGTGGACCACCAGCACCACTGGCATCCCAAATCAACTCAAGAGAGAAGATCTCAAACCTGTTGCCAGAGGCTGGCTGGACTTTATTGGGCGTTCTATATTGCCCACCAGCAACCATTCTGAAGTTACTGTTAAAAGAGCAGTGATGATTCACTGCATCATGTTGGGAAGAGAAGTAGAAGTTCATCAACTAATCTCGTGTGAACTCTACAAAATAGCAAACAAGAACTCCAAGGATGCCAAATTGGCCTATCCAAGCTTAATTTCTATGCTCTGCAGAGATGCCAGAGTGAAGATGGGAATAACTGAGTATATCTCAGTTGAGCGGCCAATCACTAAAATATCAATGGAAAGACAACAGCTGCAGGATGATCCAATCAAGAGGAGAGCACAAGAATTCCTCCCAGAACTTCCTCTATTCGAATATTGGGAACATCTTGAGGCATCTGTTTCCAAGTTGCAAGAAGTTATGAACCAAATAAAGGAAGAACAGAACAATCAAAGTAGCATGCTTTGCAAATTGCTTAGGGAACAAGAAGAGCAAGGGTGTGACTTAAGGGAGCTGAAGCGCCAGAAATTAATCCTTGAAGGACCAAGCATCCCACAGATCAGAGGAACATCCACTTCCCAAAATACAGGTTGTTGAGTTCTAATTTTAGCTTTAACTCTGTGATAGTGTTATTATAGGAATTTACCTTAGAAGTTATACAGTAGTAGTAGTAATTAGCATATCTATTCTGGTTTTATTTCCAATTAAGTTATAATTTATTTTTCTCATCATCATTAAACATGAATAAAATAGTAGATAATTAGAATAAAGAAGTAATTTATATTTTTTGAGTTCTTAATAATAAAAATTATAATTAATTATATGTGGTGGCAATACCTTTTGTTCTCTGAATGAATGCTTGAACAGTGCATAATTTGTATCTTAAATTTTACGAATGTTGGCTCCTGAAAGAATGAGGAACACAAAAAATATTATTGATGATCTGAAAAATCATGAATTTGATTCTTAAAGCAAGAAAAAGCAGTGAAAAAAAATTTTTTTACAAGGAATCATTGGATTAAGAAAAAGAAAAAAAGCCAATAGCCCTTAAAACCAAAAGGCAAGGGTGAAAAGGATCCAAGGCTTTGAGCATCAGTGGATAGGAGGGCCCAAGGAAGTAATTCCAGGCCTAAGCAGCTAAATCAAGCTGTCCCTAACCATGTGCTTGTGGCATGCAGGTCCAAGTGAAAAGCTTGAGACTGAGTGGCTAAAGTCGTGATCCAAGGCAAAAGAGTGTGCTTAAGAGCTCTGGACACCTCCAATTGGGGACTTTAGCAAAGCTAAGTCACAATCTGAACAGGTTCACCCAATTATGTGTCTGTGGCATTTATGTATCCGGTGGTAATACTGGAAAACAAAGTGCTTAGGGCCACGGCCAAGACTCATAAAGTAACTGTGTTCAAGAATCAACATACTACACTAGGAAAATCAATAATACTATCGGAATCCTAAGTTCCTACGGATGCCAATCATTCTGAATTTCAAAGGATAAAGTGAGATGCCAAAACTGTTCAGAAACAAAAAGCTACTAGCCCCGCTCATCTAACTAAAACCTGAGCCTCACTTGAAACTCTGAGATATTATTGCTTCTAAACTTCTTTTTATCCTATTTTATTCTTCTAGTTGCTTGGGGACAAGCAACAGTTTAAGTTTGGTGTTGTGATGAGCGGATATTTTATACGCTTTTTGGGGGTAATTTTATGTAGATTTTAGTATGTTTTAATTAGTTTTTAATAGAATTTTATTAGTTTTTAGGCAAAAATCATATTTCTGGACTTTACTATGAGTTTGTGTATTTTTTTGTGATTTCAGGTATTTTCTGGCTGAAATTGAGGGAGCTGAGCAAAAATCTGAGTTAGGCTGAAAAAGGACTGCTGATGCTGTTGGATCCTGACCTCCTTGCACTCGGAATGGAGTTTTTGGATCTATAGAAGTCCAATTGACGCGCTCTTAATTGGGTTGGAAAGTAGACATCCAGGGCTTTTCAGCAATATATAATAGTCCATACTTTGCGCAAAGATAGACAACCTAAACTAGCATTCAACGCCAGTTCCATGTTGCAGTCTGGCGTCCAGCGCCAGAAACAGGTTACAAGTTGGAGTTCAACGCCCAAAACACGTTACAACCTGGCGTTCAACTCCAGAAACAGCCCAAGCACGTGAGAGGCTTAAGTCTCAGCCCCAGCACACACCAAGTGGGCCCCAAAAGTGGATTTCTGCACCAATTATCTTAGTATACTCATTTTCTGTAAACCTAGGTTACTAGTTTACTATTTAAACAACTTTTAAAGACTTATTTTGGAGCTCATGACATTTTTAGATCTGAACTACATACTCTTTGATGGCATGAGTCTCTAAACTCCATTGTTGGGGGTGAGGAGCTCTGCAGCGTCTCGATGAATTAATGCAATTACTTATATTTTTCCATTCACATATGCGTGTTCCTAAGATGTTCATTCGCGCTTAATTATGGAGAAGGTGATGATCCGTGAAACTCATCACCTTCCTCATCCCATGAACATATGTCTGACAACCACCTCCGTTCTACATCAGATTGAATGAATATCTCTTAGATTCCTTAATCAGAATCTTCGTGGTATAAGCCGGATTGATGGCGGCATTCATGAGAATCTGGAAAGTCTAACCTTGTCTTTGGTATTCCGAGTAGGATTCCGGGATTGAATGACTGTGATGAACTTAAAACTCCTGAAGGCTGGGCGTTAGTGACAGACGCAAAAGAATCATTGGATTCTATTCCAACCTGATTGAGAACCGACAGATGATTAGCCGTGCTGTGACAGAGCATCTGGACCATTTTCACTGAGAGGATGGGAAGTAGCCATTGACAACGGTGACACCCTACATAGAGCTTGCCATGGAAGGAACTTTGCAATTATGTTATTGAGTTGAATATTATATTGCAGGGATTCAGAGGACAAAGCATATCCAAATCCCCAACATATTCTCCATTACTGCATTACAAGTAATTAATTCACGCTCTTTTATTTTTCTAATAATTCAAACTGATAATTTTAATTGAAACCCTGACTAAGAATAATAAATTAAACATAGCTTGCTTGAAACCAATAATCTCCGTGGGATCGACCCTTACTCACGTAAGGTATTACTTGGACGACCCAGTGCACTTGCTGGTTAGTTGTGCGGATTGCAAAAGTGTGATTGCAATTTCGTGCACCAATCACCTGTCCCAGATACAACAAGTAGAAGGGGCGTCACTCCCTTTTACTGAGATCTCTGAAATCTTCCCGGATGAGCAATTGTTTGGTATTCAGGAAGCTCCATGGTTTGCAGACATTGCAGACTATAAGGCTTAGTAATGTCAAGCTATTGACAGTAAAGAAGCGCTTGCTGGGAGGCAACCCAGTCATGAGTTTATTTTATTTTTTTAATTCTAAATTAGATAATACATTTCAGTGAATGATACAGAGAAATAAAGGTTCAGGCCATAAAGCGGAGGAATTGCAGAGAAAAGGACATCACTAGCGCAAAAACGCCCAAAAGAAGCATGGGCTGGGCGTTAAACTCCCAAAACAAGCAAGGACTGGGCGTTAAACGCCCAAAACAAGCAAGGACTGAGCGTTAAACACCCAAATAAAGCACCACCTGGGCGTTTAACGCCAGGATTGTGGGGAGGAGGTAATTTTCGTTTTCAATCCAATTTTTTTTAATTATCATATTTCATTTCATAATTTCTTGCATAAATATGTTACAAACTCTCATCTCGTAACTTCAAATTCGAAAATTTTTAATCCTAAAAATATTTCTTCAATCTCTTTTCAAATCTTTTTCAAGACTCATCTATCTTTTTCAATCCTTTTTCAAATCTTTTTAATTTTTTTTTCAAATCTTTTTCAACTCATCATATCATCTTTTCAAAATTAGATTTGTCTTTTTCAAACCCTCATCATATCTTTTGAATTTTGAAATTGCATCTCTTGCATATCATATTTATCTTTTGCAAATCATATCTTTTATCATATCTTTTTCAAAATTTTTGAACCCACCCACCTCTCCTCCGTAATTCGAAATTGCCTCTCCTTCTATCCCTCTCCCTTCCTTTCATTTGCTTGAGGACAAGCAAACCTCTAAATTTGGTGTGTTCTTCCATGATCACTGAGCTAAAACTCATCAAGATCATGGCACCTAAGGGAAAACAAACCACTTCAAGAGGCAAGAAAGAGAATATTCTAAAATCATTTTGGAAGCAAGAGAAGTTCTTAACCAAAGAACATGTAGACCATTACCACAAAATAATGGGTCTGAGATTAGTGATCCCGAAAGTTAAATTCGATCTGAAAGAAGACGAATATCCGGAGATCCAGGAGCAGCAGAATCAAAATAGCATGATCTGCAAATTGTTCAAGGAACAAGAAAAGCAAGGGCGTGAACTACAGGAGCTGAAGCGCCAGAAGCTGTCTCTTGAAGGACCAGACACCCTACAGGTTGAAGGAGTGGTGCACGAAATTGTGATCATCAATGGCGCCATCAACATGGTACGCTTAATTGCAATCTCAACTCTTTATCACAACTTCGCACAACTAACCAGCAAGTGCACTGGGTCGTCCAAGTAATAAACCTTACGCGAGTAAGGGTCGATCCCACGGTGATTTTTGGAATGAAGCAAGCTATGGTCACCTTGTAAATCTTAGTCAGGCAGATTCAAATGGTTATGGATGATATACGAATAAGGCATAAAGATAGAGATACTTATGTAATTCGTTGGTGAGAACTTCAGATAAGCGTATGGAGATGCTTTGTCCCTTCCGTCTCTCTGCTTTCCTACTGTCTTCATCCAATCCTTCTTACTCCTTTCCATGGCAAGCTGTATGTTGGACATCACCGTTATCAGTGGCTACAATCCCATCCTCTCAGTGAAAATGTTCAACGCACCCTGTCATGGCACGGCTAATCATCTGTCGGTTCTCAATCAGGTTGGAATAGAATCTATTGATTCTTTTGCGTCTGTCACTAACGCCCAGCCTTCAGGAGTTTGAAGCTCGTCACAGTCATTCAATCATTGAATCCTACTCAGAATACCACAGACAAGGTTTAGACCTTCCAGATTCTCTTGAATGCCGCCATCAATTCTAGCTTATACCACGAAGATTCCGATTAAGGGATCCAAGAGATAAACATTCAAGCCTTGTTTGCTTGTAGAACAGAAGTGGTTGTCAGGCACTCGTTCATAAGTGAGAATGATGATGAGTGTCACATAATCATCACATTCATCATGTTCTTGGGTGCAAATGAATATCTTAGAATAAGAATAAGCTGAATTGAATAGAAGAACAATAGTAATTGCATTAATACTCGAGGTACAGCAGAGCTCCACACCTTAATCTATGGTGTGTAGAAACTCCACCGTTGAAAATACATAAGTGATAATAGTGATCATTGGCTTCGGCCCCAGAGAGGGAACCAGAAGAACCAAGATCTGATCTAAGATATCATAGTACTGATCAAAGATGATCAAAGGATCTAAAGTGATCCAAAGATGAAAAATACAATAGCAAAAGATCCTATTTGTAGAGAACTAGTAGCCTAGGGTTTACAGAAATGAGTAAATGACATAAAAATCCACTTCCGGGCCCACTTGGTGTGTGCTTGGGCTGAGCATTGAAGCTTTCATGTGTAGAGACTTTTCTTGGAGTTAAACACCAGCTTTTGTGCCAGTTTGGGCGTTTAACTCCCATTCTTGTGTCAGTTCCGGCGTTTAATGCCGGGCAGTTTTGAGCAGATTTGGAACGCCAGTTTGGGCCATCAAATCTCAGGCAAAGTATGGACTATTATCCATTGATGGAAAGCCCAGGATGTCTACTTTCCAACGCCGTTAAGAGCGCGCCAATTGGGCTTCTGTAGCTCGAGAAAATCTATTTCGAGTGCAGGGAGATCAGAATCCAACAGCATCTACAGTCCTTTTCAGCCTCTGAATCAGATTTTTGCTCAAGTCCCTCAATTTCAGCCAGAAAATATCTGAAATCACAGAAAAACACACAAACTCATAGTAAAGTCCAGAAAGTGAATTTTAACTAAAAACTAATAAAAATACAATAAAAACTAACTAAAACATACTAAAAACATACTAAAAACAATGCCAAAAAACGTATAAATTATCTGTTCATCACAACACCAAACTTAAATTGTTGCTTGTCCCCAAGCAACTGAAAATCAAATAAGATAAAAAGAAGAGAATATGCAATGAATTCCAAAAACATCTATGAAGATCAGTATTAATTAGATGAGCGGGGCTTTTAGCTTTTTGCCTCTGAACAGTTTTGGCATCTCACTCTATCCTTTGAAATTCAGAATGATTGGCTTCTATAGGAACTTAGAATCCAGATAGTGTTATTGATTCTCCTAGTTAAGTATGATGATTCTTGAACACAGCTACTTTATGAGTCTTGACCGTGGCCCAAAGCACTCTATCTTCCAGTATTACCACCGGATAGATACATGCCACAGACACATAACTGGGTGAACCTTTTCAGATTGTGACTCAGCTTTGCTAGAGTCCCCAATTAGAGGTGTCCAGGGTTCTTAAGCACACTCTTTTTGCCTTGGATCACAACTTTATTCTTTTTCTCTCTTCTCTTTTTTTTTGTATTCACTGCTTTTTCTTGCTTCAAGAATCATTTTTATGATTTTTCAGATCCTCAGTAACATGTCTCCTTTTTCATCATTCTTTCAAGAGCCAACATTCATGAACAACAAATTCAAAAGACATATGCACTGTTCAAGCATAGATTCAGAAAACAAAAGTATTGCCCCCACATCAATATAATTAATCTGTTATAAAATTCAAAATTCAGGCAATTCTTCTCTTTTTCAATTAAGAACATTTTTCATTCAAGAAAGGTGATGGATTCATAGGACATTCATAACTTTAAGGCATAGACACTAAGACACTAATGATCATAAGACACAGACATAGATAACATAAGCATGGAAATTCGAAAAACAGGAAATAAAGAACAAGGAAATTAGAGAACGGGTCCACCTTAGTGATAGCGGCTTGTTCTTCCTCTTGAAGATCTTATGGAGTGCTTGAGCTCCTCAATGTCTCTTCCTTGCCTTTGTTGCTCCTCTCTCATGATTCTTTGATCTTCTCTAATTTCATGGAGGAGGATGGAATGTTCTTGGTACTCCACCCTTAGTTGTCCCATGTTGGAACTCAATTCTCCTAGGGAGGTGTTGATTTGCTCCCAATAGTTTTGTGGAGGAAAGTGCATCCCTTGAGATGAATCTCTCCATCTCCCATGACTCGGAGGTGGAAGCTTTTGCCTTCCCTTTCCTCTTTCTAGAGGTTTCTCCGGCCTTGGATGCCATAAATGGTTATGGAAAAACAAAAAGCAATGCTTTTACCACACCAAACTTAAAAGGTTTGCTCGTCCTCGAGCAAAAGAAGAAAAAAGAGAGTAGAAGAAGAAGAAATAGAGGAGATTGAGATGGCTTTGTGGTTCGGCCAAAGGGGGAGAAGTAGTGTTTAGGTTGTGTGAAAATGAAGGAGTGAAGATGGGTTTATATAGGGGTGGAGAGAGTAGTGAAGAGAAAGATGGGATTTGATAGGTGAGGGGTTTTTGGGAAAGAGTGGTTGAGGTGATTGGTGAATGGGTAAAGAAGAAGAGAGAAGGTGGTGGGGTAGGTGGGGATCCTGTGGGGTCCACAGATCCTGAGGTGTCAAGGAAAAGTCATCCCTGCACCAAGTGGCGAGCAGAAATGCTCTCTATGCCAATTCTGGCGTTAAATGCCGGGCTGGTGCCCATTTCTAGCGTTTAACGCCAGCTTCTTGCCCTTTCTTGGCGTTTAACGCCAGTCTGGTGCCCCTTTCTGGCGTTAAACGCCCAGAATGGTGCCAGACTGGGTGTTAAACACCCATTTGCTGCCCTTACTGGCGTTTAAACGCCAGCAAGGTCTTCCTCCAAGGTGTGCTATTTTTCTTTCTGTTTTTCATTCTGTTTTTGCTTTTTCAATTGATTTTGTGACTTCCCATGATCATCAACCTACAGAAAACATAAAATAACAAAGGAAAATTAGACAAATATAACATTGGGTTGCCTCCCAACAAGTGCTTCTTTAATGTCAGTAGCTTGACAGTGGGCTCTCATGGAACCTCACAGATACTCAGAGCAATGTTGGAACCTCCCAACACCAAACTTAGAGTTTGACTGTGGGGGCTCTATTTGACTCTGTTTTGAGAGAAGCTCTTCATGCTTCCTCTCCATGGTGACAGAGGGATATCCTTGAACCTTAAACACATAGGATTCTTCATTCACTTTAATGATCAATTCTCCTCTGTCCACATCAATCACAGCCTTTGCTATGGCTAGGAAGGGTCTGCCAAGGATGATGGATTCATCCATGCACTTCCCAGTTTCTAGGACTATGAAATCAGCAGGGATGTAATGGTCTTTAATCTTTACCAGAACATCCTCTGCAAGCCCATAAGCTTGTTTTCTTGAATTGTCTGCCATCTCTAGTGAGATTCTTGCAGCTTGTACCTCAAAGATCCCTAGCTTCTCCATTATAGAGAGAGGCATGAGGTTTATACTTGACCCTAGGTCACACAAGGCCTTCTTGAAGGTCATGGTGCCTATGGCACAAGGTATTGAGAACTTCCCAGGATCTTGTCTCTTTTGAGGTAATCTCTGCCTAGTCAAGTCATCCAATTCTTTGGTGAGCAAAGGGGGTTCATCCTCCCAAGTCTCATTACCAAATAACTTGTCATTTAGCTTCATGATTGCTCCAAGGTATTTAGCAACTTTCTCTTTAGTGACATACTCATCCTCTTTAGAGGAAGAATACTCATCAGAGCTCATGAATGGTAGAAGTAAATCCAATGGAATCTCTATGGTCTCTGTGTGAGCCTCAGATTCCCATTGTTCCTCATTAGAGAACTCATTGGAGGCCAGTGGACGTCCATTGAAGTCTTCCTCAGTGGCGATCTTTGCCTCTTCCTCCTCTCCAAGTTCGGCCATGTGGGTCATGGCCTTGCATTCTCCTTTTGGATTCTCTTCTGTATTGCTTGGAGGAATACTAGGAGGGAGTTCAGTAATTTTCTTGCTCAGCTGTCCCACTTGTGCCTCCAAGTTTCTAATGGAGGACCTTGTTTCAGTCATGAAACTTTGAGTGGTTTTGATTAGATCAGAGACCATGGTTGCTAAGTCAGAGTGGCTCTGCTTAGAATTCTCTGTCTGTTGCTGAGAAGATGATGGAAAAGGCTTGCCATTGCTAAACCTGTTTCTTCCACCATTATTGTTGTTGAAACCTTGTTGAGGTCTCTGTTGATCCTTCCATGAGATATTTGGATGATTCCTCCATGAAGGATTATAGGTGTTTCCATAGGATTCTCCCATGTAATTCACCTCTTCTATTGAAGGATTCTCAGGATCATAAGCTTCTTCTTCAGATGAAGCGTCCTTAGTACTGCCTGGTGCAGCTTGCATTCCAGACAGACTTTGAGAAATCATATTGACTTGTTGAGTCAATATTTTGTTCTAGGCCAATATGGCATTCAGAGTATCAATCTCAAGAACTCCTTTCTTCTGATTTGTCCCATTGTTCACATGATTCCTTTCAGAAGTGTACATGAATTGGTTATTTGCAACCATTTCAATTAGTTCTTGAGCTTCTGCAGGTGTCTTCTTCAGATGAAGAGATCCTCCACCAGAGCTATCCAAAGACATCTTGGACAGTTCAGACAGACCATCATAAAAGATACCTATGATGCTCCATTCAGAAAGCATGTCAGAAGGGCACTTTTTGATCAATTATTTGTATCTTTCCCAAGCTTCATAGAGGGATTCACCTTCCTTCTGTCTGAAGGTTTGGACTTCCACTATAAGCTTACTCAATTTTTGAGGTGGAAAGAACTTTGCCAAGAAGGCATTGACTAGCTTTTCCCAAGAGTTCAGGCTTTCTTTAGGTTGTGAGTCTAACCAAATCCTAGCTCTGTCTCTTACAGCAAAAGGGAATAGCATAAGTCTATAGACCTCAGGGTCAACCCCATTAGTCTTGACAGTGTCACAGATTTACAAGAATTCAGCTAAAAACTGATGAGGATCTTCCAATGGAAGTCCATGGAACTTGCAATTCTGTTGCATCAGAGAAACTGATTGAGGCTTAAGCTCAAAGTTGTTTGCTCCAATGGCAGGGATAGAGATGCTTCTCCCATAGAAGTCGGGAGTAGGTGCAATAAAGTCACCCAGCACTTTCCTTGCATTGTTGGTATTGTCGTTGTTTTCGGCTGCCATGTCTTCTTCTTTGAAGATTTCTGTTAGATCCTCTATAGAAAGTTGTGCCTTAGCTTCTCTTAGCCTTCGCTTCAAGGTCCTTTCAGGTTCAGGGTCAGCCTCAACAAGAATGCTTTTGTCTTTGCTCCTGCTCATATGAAAGAGAAGAGAACAAGAAAATATGGAATCCTCTATGTCACAGTATAGAGATTCCTTGAGGTGTCAGAGGAAAAGAAAAATAGAAGGAAGAGGTAGAAAATTCGAACTTATCAAGGAAAGATGGAGTTCGAATTGTGCATTAAGGAGGAGTGTTAGTCCATAAATAGAAGGATGTGAGAAGAGGGGAAGAAATTTTCGAAAATTAAGTAAAAGATTTTAAAAACTTTTTGAAAAAATACTAATTGATTTTCAAAAACTTAAGAGTAGAAAAATAAATCAAGTGATTTTTGAAAAAGGTTTTGAAATTAGACAGTAAAAAGATATGATTGAAAACTATTTTGAAAAAGATGTGATTAAAAAGATATGATTTAAAAGTTATGGTTTTTTTAAAAAGATGTGATTGAGAAGATATGATTTGAAAAACAATTTAAAAAGATTTGATTTTGAAAATTAATGACTTGGCTAACAAGAAAAGATATGATTCAAACATTAAACCTTTCTCAACAGAAAAGGCAACATACTTGAAATGTTGAATCAAATCATTAATTAATAGCAAGTATTTTTGAAAATGGAAAGAAATTGATTTTGAAAACATATGATTGAAAAGATATGATTTGAAAAAGATTTGATTTTGAAAAATTTTGAAAACCTGAAAAAAAATTGAATTAAAAACAAAATCTTCCCTCTTGTGCCATCCTGGCGTTAAACGCCCAGAATGGTGCACATTCTGGCGTTTAACGCCCAAAACACTACCCTTTTGGGCGTTAAACGCCCAGCCAGGCACCCTGGCTAGCGTTTAAATGCCAGTTTTCCTTCTTCACTGGGCGTTTTGAACGCCCAGCCTTTTTCTGTGTAATTCCTCTGTTGTATGTTCTGAATCTTCAATTCTCTGTATTATTGACTTGAAAATACACAAATTAAAATTTTTTTTGGATTTTTAATAATCAAAATGTAACTAAAATCAAATAACAATGCATGCAAGACACCAAACTTAGCAGTTTGTATACCATTGACACTAACAAAATGAGAATGCATATGAAAAACAACAAAACACTCAAGACAAGAAAATTTAAAGATCAGGACAAGGAAATCATCAAGAACAACTTGAAGATTAATGAAGACACATGCATGAATGCAAGAAAAATAGAAACATGCAATTGACACCAAACTTAAAATGAGACACTAGACTCAACAAGAAACATAAAATATTTTTTTATTTTTATGATTTTGTAATTTTTTTAAATTTTTCAAAAATTAAGTGGAAAAGAAAATAAAGATATCAAAATTCTTAATGAGAATTCCAGGAATCATGCAATGTTAGTCTAAAGCTTCAGTCTAAAGGAATTAGACATGGCTCGCCAAGCTTCAGCAGGACATTGCATTCAAGAGCTAAATTGATAAGAATCAATCAGCTTTGGTGATGATAAGAACATCACCTTGAAACACTAGAATTCATTCTTAAGAACTCTGAAGAAAAATACCTAATCTAAGCAACAAGATGAACCGTCAGTTGTCCAAACTCAACAATCCCCGGCAACGACGCCAAAAACTTGGTGCACGAAATTGTGATCATCAATGGCGCCATCAACATGGTACGCTCAATTGCAATCTCAACTCTTTATCACAACTTCGCACAACTAACCAGCAAGTGCACTGGGTCGTCCAAGTAATAAACCTTACGCGAGTAAGGGTCGATCCCACGGAGATTGTTGGTATGAAGCAAGCTATGGTCACCTTGTAAATCTTAGTCAGGCAAATTCAAATGGTTATGGATGATATACGAATAAGGCATAAAGATAGAGATACTTATGTAATTCATTGGTGAGAACTTCAGATAAGCGTATGGAGATGCTTTGTCCCTTCCGTCTCTCTGCTTTCCTACTGTCTTCATCCAATCCTTCTTACTCCTTTCCATGGCAAGCTGTATGTTGGGCATCACCGTTGTTAGTGGCTACAATCCCATCCTCTCAGTGAAAATATTCAACGCACCATGTCACGGCACGGCTAATCATATGTCGGTTCTCAATCAGGTTGGAATAGAATCCATTGATTTTTTTGCGTCTGTCACTAACGCCCAGCCTTCAGGAGTTTGAAACTCGTCACAGTCATTCAATCATTGAATCCTACTCAGAATACCACAGACAAGGTTTAGACCTTCCGGATTCTCTTGAATGCCGCCATCAATTCTAGCTTATACCACGAAGATTCCGATTAAGGGATCCAAGAGATAAACATTCAAGCCTTGTTTGCTTGTAGAACAGAAGTGGTTGTCAGGCACTCGTTCATAAGTGAGAATGATGATGAGTGTCACATAATCATCACATTCATCATGTTCTTGGGTGCAAATGAATATCTTAGAACAAGAATAAGCTGAATTAAATAGAAGAACAATAGTAATTGCATTAATACTCGAGGTATAGCAGAGCTCCACACCTTAATCTATGGTGTGTAGAAACTCCACCGTTGAAAATACATAAGTGATAATAGTGATCATTGGCTTCGGCCCCAGAGAGGGAACCAGAAGAACCAAGATCTGATCTAAGATAGCATAGTACTGATCAAAGATGATCAAAGGATCTAAAGTGATCCAAAGATGAAAAATACAATAGCAAAAGATCCTATTTGTAGAGAACTAGTAGCCTAGGGTTTACAGAAATGAGTAAATGACATAAAAATCCACTTCCAGGCCCACTTGGTGTGTGCTTGGGCTGAACATTGAAGCTTTCATGTGTAGAGACTTTTCTTGGAGTTAAACGCCAGCTTTTGTGCCAGTTTGGGCATTTAACTCCCATTCTTGTGCCAGTTCCGGCATTTAACGCCGGGCAGTTTTGAGCTGATTTGGAACGCCAGTTTGGGCCATCAAATCTCGGGCAAAGTATGGATTATTATACATTGCTGGAAAGCCCAGGATGTCTATTTTCCAGCGCCGTTGAGAGCGCGCCAATTGGGTTTTTGTAGCTCCAGAAAATCTACTTTGCGTGCAGGGAGGTTAGAATCCAACAGCATCTACAGTCCTTTTCAGCCTCTGAATAAGATTTTTGCTCAGGTCCCTCAATTTCAGCCAGAAAATACCTGAAATCACAGAAAACCACACAAACTCATAGTAAAGTCCAGAAAAGTGAATTTTAACTAAAAACTAATAAAAATATAATAAAAACTAACTAAAACATACTAAAAACAATGCCAAAAAGCGTATAAATTATCCGCTCATCAAGGAGCATCCATCATCTCCCAAACTAAAGGTTGTTGAGTCCTAATCTTAATCTTAACTCTGTGATAACTCTTATCATTAGGAATATATTTTGAGTTACATAACTATTAGTAATTAGTATCTTTTTTTTTTTATATTTTATCTCCAAATAAGCTATAATTTATTTTTCTCATCATCATTGAACATGAATAAAATAGTAGAGATTTTTAGAATAAAGGAGGCAATTTATTTCGAATTCTTAATATGGAAAATTCAAATTATCTATATGTGGTGGCAATACTTTTTTTCTTCTGAATAAATGCTTGAATAGTGCATAATTTTGATAGTGGAGTTTATGAATGTTAAATTTGTTGGCTCTTGAAGGAATGATGAACAAGAGAAATATTATTGATGATCTGAAAAATCATGAAATTGATTCTTGAAGCAAGAAAAAGTAGTGAAAAATAAAGCTTGCGAAAAAAAATAAAAGAAAAAGAAAAAGCAAGCAGAAAAAGCCAATAGCCCTTAAACCAAAAGGCAAGGACAAAAAGGATCCAAGGCTTTGAGCATCAATGGAAAGGAGGGCCTAAAGGAATAAAATCCAGGCCTAAGCGGCTAAATCAAGCTGTCCCTAACCATGTGCTTATGTCATGAAGGTCTAGGTGAAGAGTTTGAGACTGAGTGGTTAAAGTCGTGATCCAAAGAAAAAGAGTGTGCCTAAGAACTCTGGACACCTCTAACTGAAGACTTTAGCAAAGCTGAGTCACAATATGAAAAGGTTCACCCAGTTATGTGTCTGTGGTATTTATGTATCTGGTGGTAATACTGGATAACAAAATGCTTAGGGTCACAGCCAAGACTCATAAGTAACTGTGTTCAAGAATCAACATACTGAAATAGGAGAACCAATAACATTATCTGAATTCTAAGTTTCTATGGATGCCAGTCATTCTGAATTTCAAAGGATAAAGTGAGATGCCAAAACTGTTCTGAAGCAAAAAGCTATTAGTCCCGCTCATCTAATTAGAATCTGAGCTTCACTTAAAACTCTGAGATATTATTGCTATTGATTTCTTTTTATTCTATTTTATTTATCTAGTTGCTTGGGACAAGCAACAGTTTAAGTTTGGTGTTGTGATGAGCGGATATTTTATACGCTTTTTGGGGGTAATTTCATGTAGTTTTTAGTATATTTTTATTAGTTTTTAGGCAAAATTCATATTTCTAAACTTTACTATGAGTTTGTGTATTTTTCTGTGATTTCAGGTATTTTCTGGCTGAAATTGAGGGATCTGAGCAAAAATCTGATTCAAGCTAAAAAAGGACTGCTGATGCTGTTGGATTTTGACCTCCCTGCACTTGGTATGGATTTTTTGGAGGTACAGAAGTCCACTTGGCGCGCTCTCAATTGGGCTGGAAAGTAGACATCCAGGGCTTTCCAAAAATATATAATAGTTCATACTTTTCTCGAAGATAAATGATGTAAACTGGCGTTTAATGCCAGTTCAATGTTTCATTCTGGCGTTAAACGCCAAAAACAGGTTGCAAATTGGAGTTAAACGCCCAAAACAGGTTACAACCTGGCATTTAACTCCAGAAACAGCCCAGGCACATGAAAAGCTCAAGTCTCAGCCCCAGCACACACCAAGTGGACCCCAGAAGTGGATTTCTGCACTATCTATCTCAGTTTACTCATTTTCTGTAAACCTAGGTTACTAGTTTAGTATTTAAACAACTTTTAGAGATTTTATTTTGTACCTCATGACATTTTAGATCTGAACTTTTTATCTTTGACGGCATGAGTCTCTAAACTCCATTGTTGGGGGTGAGGAGCTCTGCTGTATCTCGATGAATTAATGCAATTATTTCTGTTTTCTATTCAAACACACTTGTTTCTATCTAAGATATTCATTCGCACTTCAATATGAAGAAGGTGATGATCCGTGACACTCATCACCATTCTCAATCTATGAACGCGTGCCTGACAACCACCTCCGTTCTACCTTCGATTGAATGAGTATCTCTTAGATTCCTTAATCAGAATCTTCGTGGTATAAGCTAGAATCCATTGGCAGCATTCTTGAGAATGCGGAAAGTCTAAACCTTGTCTGTGGTATTTCGAGTAGGATTCAGGGATTGAATGACTGTGATGAGCTTCAAACTCACAAAGGTTGGGCGTAGTGACAGACGCAAAAGGATCAATAGATCCTATTCCAACATGAGTGAGAACTGACAGATGATTAGCCGTGCGGTGACAGTGCACCTGGACCATTTTCACTGAGAGGACGGATGGTAGCCATTGACAATGGTGATCCACCAACACACAACTTGCCAAAGAAGGAATCTTGCGTGCATGAAGAAGATGACAATAGGAAAGCAGAGATTCAGAAGACAAAGCATCTCCAAAACTCCAACATATTCTCCATTACTGCATAACAAGTATTATTTAATCCATGCTTTTTATTTACTACCAATCAAAACTGAGATTTATTATTATCCTGACTAAGAGTTACAAGATAACCATAGCTTGCTTCAAGCCAACAATCTCCGTGAGATTCGACCCTTACTCACGTAAGGTATTACTTGGACGACCCAGTGCACTTGCTGGTTAGTGGTATGAGTTGTGAAAAGTGTGATTTACAATTTCGTGCATCAACAGGCTCAGGTGGTGGAATAGCAAATACAAGCCCTCTCAGAGGCCGGGTTCATCAGGGAGGTTAAGTATCCGGCATGGCTGGCAAATGTAGTGCTGGTCAAAAAGTAAAATGGCAAGTGGAGAATGTATGTCGGTTACACCGACCTGAACAAGGCGTGCCCCCAAAGACCCATAACCACTTCCCAGTATTGATACTCTAGTAGATTCTAGCTTGGGGTACCAATACTTGTCATTTATGAATGCCTACTCGGGATACAACCAGATCCCGATGCACAAGCCGGACAAAGCAAAAACATCATTCATCACGCCTAGAGCAAACTACTGCTATGTGGTCATGCCTTTTGGATTAAAAAATGCTGGGGCTACATACAAAAGGTTGATGAATAAGGTGTTTGCTCCCCACCTTGGGAACTTAATGGAAGTCTACGTGGACGACATGCTGGTAAAAACCAAGGAGGAGACCGACCTCTTGACAGACTTTTTGCAAGTCTTCAACACCATAAGGTTACATGGGATGAGGCTAAATCCTGCAAAATGCACCTTCGCGGTGGAGGTTGGAAAATTTATGGGATTTATGTTGACACAAAGAGGGATCGAAGCATTAAGATCCCTTCCACTGTTTTCTCTACTAAGAAAAAGATGCCAGTTCGAATGGACTTCAGAGTGCGAAGAAGCATTCCAGGAGTTCAAAAGGTTTTTTAGCCAACCTCCAATTCTGACCCGACTAATAGTTGGGGAAGAACTCATCTTGTATTTGTCCGTAGTAGATAAAGCTGTAGCATCGGCTCTAATACGAGAAGATGAGATTGGGTAGTATCCTATATACTTCACCAGTAAAGTTCTACAAGGCCCTGAACTAAGGTATCAAAAACTGGAGAAGTTCACGTACCCCTTAGTAGTAGCCTCATGAAGGCTATAACCTTATTGCCAAGTTCGCACAATAAAAGTTCGAACGAACCAACCCATGAAGCAAATCCTTCAAAAGACGGATATCACGGGCAGAATGGTTTTATGGGCAATAGAGCTCTCCGAGTGTGACCTAAAGTACGAAGCCCGGACGACAATTAAAGCCCAATGCCTCACCACTTCCTAGCAGAATATGCAGGAGATCAAGAGGAAGAATCCACTACATGGGAACTATACGTAGATGGATCCTCAAACAAGATGAAAAGCGGTGCAGGCATAATACTGGTCAATGAAGGGGGAATACAGATAGAAGTTTCCCTCAAATTTGAATTCCCAGCTTCCAACAATCAGGCAGAATATGAAGCCTTGATAACAGGATTAAAGCTGGCGGAAGAGGTCGGTGCAACAAGAGTAACGATATTCAGCGACTCTCAAGTGGTGACCTCCCAAATAAATGGAGAGTATCAGGCCAAAGACCCTAATATGAGTAGGTACTTGGAAAAGACCTTGGAACATCTTAGGCGCTTTGCAGAAACCGAGATTAAGCATATAACTCTAGAACTCAACAGCAGAGCAGACGTCCTCTCCAAGTTAGCAAGTACCAAGCCAGGGGAAATAATAAAAGCTTGATCTAGGAAACTCTCCAAGAGCCCTTTGTAGTTAAAACAGAAGCCAAGCAAGATGTCCTTGAAATCTCTAGATTACACCTCGGATGGATGAACCCCTTAGTTGGATACCTAAAATTCGACATCCTGCCCAAAGAAGAAAAAGAGGCTAAAAAGATCTGGAGGAAAGCACAAAACTACACTCTGGTGAAAAATATTGTCTATAAAAGAGGAATATCAACACCATTATTAAAGTGCGTCCCGACCTCAAGGACAACTGAAGTCTTAGAAGAGGTCCACAATGGTATCTGCGGAAACCACCTCAGAGCCAGGTCGCTAGCCAGGAAAGTCATCCGAGCTGGGTTCTACTAGCGGACCTTGCAAAAGGATGCCACAGAATTCGTGAAGAAGTGCCAGCCATGCCAAATGCATGCAAACTTCCACGTTTCTCCTCTTGAGGAGCTCATTAGTATAACTTCTCCATGGCCATTCGCAAAATGGGGATTGGACTTGTTAGGAACATTTTCCCAAGCGCCTGGGCAAGTAAAATACCTAATAGTGGGAGTAGACTATTTTACGAAGTGGATAGAAGTAGAACCATTGGCCACCATCACCGCTTAGAGAAGTTGAAAGTTTCTTTACAAGAACATTATCACCGGATATGGAGTACCTCACTCCATCACCGCTGATAATGGCACTCAGTTCATCGACCTGACCTTTAGAAGCCTGGTAGCCAGCATGAAGATCAAGCATCAATTCACCTCAGTAGAACATCTACAGGCAAATGGACAAGTCGAAGCAGCCAATAAAGTCATACTGGCGGGACTAAAGAAAAGGTTGCAAGATGCAAAGGGAGCCTGGACCGAAGAGCTCCCACAAGTACTATGGGCTTATCAGACTACACCTCAGTCTACCATAGGAGAAAAACCCTTCCAACTTGCTTATGGCGTAGAAGCCATGATACCAGTTGAAATCAACGAGCAAAGTCCAAGGGTGAGCTTCTATGACGAGGTCGGAAATGTACAGGGGCACAAAGAAGAACTTGAGCTCCTCCCCAAAGTCTGAGAGCAAGCCTAGATAAGAGAAGCTGCGTTGAAACAAAGGATGGCGAATAGGTACAATAAAAGGTTCATTTAAAAAAGCTTCATCCCAGATGACTTGGTTTTGATTAGAAACGACATATGAGTCAACAAATCTGGGGATGGCAAGCTCGCGGCAAATTGGAAAGGACCATACAAAATCAGAGAGGTCTTAGGAAAAGGCTACTATAAGGTGACTGACTTAAACGACACTGAGCTACCTAGGTCATGACATGCTTGTAATATGAAAAGGTACTATAGTTAAGAGCGAACCCCACTCCCTGGTGTACTCTTTTCCCCAACTTCGTGGTTTTTCCCAAAGAAAGGGTTTTCCTAAAGAGGGGTTTTTAACGAGGCATCAAAGTGGGGACTAAGGGGCAACAAACTGTCAAAAACCTTTAGTAGCCAAAGAAGTACCTTTACAAATAAATAAAGATCTTTTCCTTTCAAATATCTCTTTATAAAATTCCTCCTAACATTATCATTCTACAAAACACGCCGACTTAAGCTCGACAAAATGTGAAAATCCCATGAACCGACTAGATGGTCGTCAAGATAAAACGACGAGGTACAAGTTGGTGTAAAGAGGTTATAAAAGTAGATCATAAAATAACTCAGAGATTAATTGACTGACAAGTCGGAAATCCCGAGGAGGAATAAAATGCATCACAAAAATAACCTAAGTTATAGAAACTCAATAGAGAAAAATTGAGTACCAGGAATACCAAAAAAAAAAGAGAGATAAGAAAACCTATCAAAAATGCAAAGGCAGAGGCTGTCCCAAGTCTTTAAGAAAAATTTAAAAGTAACTTAGATAAAGGACATCCAGCCAAGAAAAAAAGTTTTCAGAAAAGCAAAAAGATCAAAAAGGTTTTTTCGAAGCCTAAGCAGAAAAACCATACGCACAACACACAAGAAAGATATCTTAAACCCTTATCGAAAAAAAGGGTATTTCTAATATTTTGTTTATGGCCATAAAAGGCCAAAAATTTTTTAGTAAATACCACCACAAGAACATAAAAAAAATTGTTTAAAAAAAACGGGGGACCCTCAGGCCGGGCCCCCATATAGCCATCATAATTTAGCTGGAAGAAGGAAGGTCATCACTGCCAAGAGAAGGGCCATCACCACCAGAGATAGGGAGAGTAATCGAAGCACCATCAGGATCAGGGAGAGAAGTCGAAGCAGCACCAAGGGAAGATGGAGCAAGTTGATCAGGACCCTTCTCAGGAGCCTTTGAAGAACTTAGGGCATCTTCTGATCGGGGGGGGGGGGGGATTCCCCTATCCTCTGTCCATAAGTCTTCAGCTCAGATTCAGAAATAGGTCGGGGAGGAGAAACAATGGCCCCATCCACCATGATATTGTCAGGATCCAGAGGAGAAAGATCCAGGTCTGGAGCAATAACCCCGACCTGTTCCTTGAAGATCCTCCATGCCTCCTCGGCTCCTTCAGCAATGGAGTCCTCCAGATCCAAATAGGCTGCCCGATATCCTGCTAACTCCTTCTTCAGGTCCACGTGATCCCCAAACAAACTCATATAACTCTGCTCCGCCTTCTCCTTCAGGCCCTCCGCCATGGCACACTGGCCCAGCAACTTCTTCTCCCTCTCCCGGAGACGATCCCTCTTCTCCTTCAACTCGTCGACCTCCATCTTCAACCGCTTCTCCTCTTCCTGATATAAGAAAATCCTCCCCTCTAACTCCTCAAACTTCAGGGATGAACCCAAAGAGCTGAGAGGAGTCTTTTTAAAAATATCCAGAAGTTTCGTACATACCCCCGCTGCCCTAACACTCCCCTGAACCAAAACATTAAGGTAGTTTCGGACGGAAGCATTATCCATACTTATGCGAGTATGAGGATAGATATAATTCCAAACGAACTGAGGCGCATTAGACTTGGCCTCACCCTCAAAAGTAGAGCCAGACTCTAAAGTCTTGCGCTTTTTCTTCTCTGGCTCAGGGGAAGATCGGGGCGGAGGGGATAGAAGAGAAGAGGCTGAAGAAGATAGGAGGAGGATGAGGACGAAAAGGGCCAGCAGCCCTGGTGGCACCTACCCTGGTTTGGGACCTCGATTTGGCCTCCTAAACCCGCTGATAGGAGGAGCTGGAATTCTTCTTTGTCATTTTTGTAAAAGCCATTAGAAGAATCATCATACAAGTCGGAGAAAACAACTCAGATGACTATCAGGTCAGAAAATAGCATAAACAAATATAAACGCTACCTAATTGAGCCTGTACAAAGGTCAGAGACCCTTGGAGGAACTTTTTTATGTCAAGGTAAGGAGCTCTCCTCTATACTTCTCGAAAGAACCCCATAATGGCCGCATATACCTCATCCAAGTCATCCAAAATATATTTTTCCACGGGGGAGGCCTCTAACCAGTATAGGAGAAAGCGAGGAGAAAACTTTTGGTCCAGGAAAAAGGGGTGGTGACCCTCTACAGCTTGCACTTTAAAAAAGAAGTTTTTGAAATCATGGAAGGATTCATCAAAAAGAGTAAAAACTATATGGCCTTGTATAGCTGAGAAAGACACCCACTGCTATTTGTTATTTTGCCCACTGAAGGGCTTGGTCATGTGAAAAAGAAAAAAGAAAATCTTTAAAGAGGTCAGAAAATCTAATGCATGGCTGATGAATTGATAAATCTTCAAGAAACCCCAAGAGTTAGGGTGAAGTTGAGTAGGAGCAACGCGACAATGAGATAAAACGGCTATCTCAAAATCAGAAAAAGGAAGAAAAACACCCAAACGGGTGAAAAAACTTTCATACATAAAGAAAAAATGAGGGTCCGCATCAGATGCTCTCCCAAAACAAACATGGTCTTCTGGACCCGGGGCAACCAATTCATACTTTGGCTCGTCCTCATCAAGAACACAGATTCTATGATGAGCACGCAGATCGATAAGGTAGTCAGTATCTACTAAGGGGTCCTCCCTAAGAACGGTGTCATCCACCCACAGTGAAAGAGATTCTAAAGAAGATATTTTTTCCTAAAAAGGTGAACGAAGCCTACAAAAGAAAAAGTGGAAAGAATCAAAAATAGGGTCTCTAAAGGGCCCGAAGTAAATCACTCAATAAAAAAACCGAGTCGCTAGGCCTACGGTTAACCCTCCTCTAAACAAGAACATGCAAATAAAAGCATTTGTAAAAGAGGAGAAGGGAAAAGAACTGACCTTTACTTTTGAAGGATCAGGGGTGCAACAGAAGTTGATCGAAGAAAAAGGAAGCTTTCTTTCAGAACAGAGTGTGTAAGTGAGAAAGTTTTCAGAAACAAAACAAGAGAAGGGAGGGAAAAGTATTTATAAACACGTTAGAGGCATAAAGGTAAAATGACGTAACCATTTAAGAGATGCACCGTTACCAATGTAACCACTCCCCAAGTGTAAATGCTCAAACTTCTGAAGAGACGCGACGTTTGATTAGACACAACGGTTGAGAAATTTAAATCACGTCGATTCCTGAAAATCATGTCGGTTCCTCACCACGTCGGCTGGAATCCCAAGCTACGTACTTGAGCCCAACTTGCAAAAGAACTTGGACTCAAGTAGGGGCACTGTTCATACCCTGGCCCAATGCCAAGGCCCAGATCCAAATAATATAAAAAGGTCCAATTCATAAGATTGGTCTTCCCCCACAACCGACCTCCTCACAAGAGGCCGAGTTCGACATAGGCTCCATCACAAGGAAGTCAAAAAGAAGGTTAGCTGGCAGATAACACTCATTCAAATAAGTAACTGCCCCTAAAATCTCTCAATCCACTTCTAGGAGTCAAATCTCAACCTCCCTAAGATAAAGGGACAGTTATCCTCCTTAAAAGGTGGAACCACTCCAACGGTGGTTATGGGTTCACCACTATAAGTACACTGACACCCATCAGGTATCTCTAAGTTCCCATACTCTCTAAACTTGCTTAGACCCTTGCTTACTTAGGCATCGGAGTGTCTTTGTAGGTACTACCCCCCCATTCCTTCATACACACAAGTCGGACGAAGGCCCCCAAACGGGAACCAGGACAAAGGGCCTCCCTCTTCAAACAATCGGGCCAACCTTACAAGTCCAGCCCACCAATCTTTGGTTACCTGACGTAACAAATATCTATTTATTTTACCCGTTTGTTTATTCTATAATATATGTCAGTTATCTTTTTTAATATAATTTATTATTAAATTATCAAATATATTCTTAATTTATATAAGTATTAAAAATTATTGTATTATTTTATCTTGTTATTAGTTAAGGTTGACTAAATTTTGTTATATTATTTTTAATGTATTACTCTTGATTATAAATTTTTATCAATAATATAATGTGCATTCGAAGAAAGTGACAGATAAAATAAATGGATTAGAGGGAATATTCTACAAAATTACTAAGTAAATTTAAATAGCGAGTGTGGCTAAAAAATGTATCCTAACATCCTAATACATTGAAAAAAAGTTTTGGGTTTATAGAATGTATTTATTTTTATTCAAAAGAGATCCCCTAATTAATGGAAAGAGGGAAGAATTAATTACATTGTAGAATTATATTTAGTAAAATCTGTAAAAGAAGATATGATTAGTATTGAGTTATATGATGATAATAATTAATGGTATGTTGTGTGTAAAATAATTGTGTCTGCATGGATAAACCATAGTGTCCATGCAGCACCTTCCTCTTCGTTCATTTCTTGTCACTCACACCTGACACTTATACATAGATAACAATAACTCTAAATTTCCTTCCCTCTTTCTTCTTCTCTCTGGCAATTGGTGTTATTGTATAAAGCATCATTCCTGCACGATTCGTTCTCTCTCTTCCTCGCGTTCTTCATTGCATTCTTCAGGCTCCCAATTCTCTTTCTCTATGCTCTCCAAACCTACATCCACCCTGATACCCAACCCTCTACCTCCAATGGCCTTCGTGCTACCATTCGCCGCCCTAGCACCTCTGAAGGCCCTACTCCCGACCTCAGAAACCGCCTCAAGAATAAAGACAAGTTCGATTTCGACGAGAAGAATGCCCAGATCTTCAGGCCCAGGCTCGACCATACTGGATTTTGGGTTCGGATCACACCTCTTTGTTGCTTTAAGACCTCCATTTTGCTGGTCTTGATGGGTTCTGGAAGGTTTTCCTTGTTGCATTCATGGGATTTCTTTCATTGGTGTTGTTCATTCCTGCTGCTAAAATTGGACGTTCCTTTTGGCTTGGAACTAATCAAATTCGTTGCAATTTGTCCATAATCACTTGTGGATGGTTTGGTTGCACCATCCTTTATGTAAACCAATGATTTGTTGTATTTACTGCTTTGATTTGGATTAAACTTTAGCAGAGATTTTCGTGAACAACTCAAACTTGAACAAAAACAATAGTAAGGGTGGCAGTGAAGTTGGCAATGCAGAAAAACTGTTGGGAAACATGGGATTTTCACCTTCTGATGTCAGGAACTTTAGGTGGTGGTACTTGTTTGGGTCTAGTTTGTTGTAGATTATGGCATTAAGGCCAAGCCTTCAGATGTATCTGAATGAAGCTCTTTTTTTCTTGGTACCAAAGGCTCCATGCTAGCAAGGTTCCTGACTTGGATTATAGCAGGGCAAAGATGTTCTGCATAATCACTACTTGTGCCTTGTGGTTTTGCAGTTCCTTAGCCCACCTGTGCTGGTACTTCTCTTTCTTGGATTATCTCAGATTGATGTTCCTTCTATTGCAAACCTCCTATTATTGAGTGTTGAATTTATTCAGTGGAGTGTTGAATTTATAGCTGAAATTTTGTAGCTTATTTAATGGATTATGATTGATTCTTTAGGTAACTACAAAATTTCAAATATAACTAAGTTATTTGTAGCTGTTTATCAAAATTTGGGGATTTAGGGTTAAAAATAGTGGGAGGGACCAATGTGGGTATAAATTGGAAATGAGCCAGCTCAGCTAGCTGTTGGAGCCACGTAAGCGCTTCGATGATGACTCATCACTAGAAATATGCTCAGGAACCATTATGAGTACTCAGAGCTCTATTTGGAGGACTACAATAGAGAAATCGAAATCTTGAGGACTACATTAAGTAATCATGCGAATCTCGGGGACTACTATGGGATTTACTCGACCAGTGGGCATGCGATCCTCTCCATTTGGTGTTCACCAAAATAATCTCCTCTATAGAGAAACTTTTTCGACATCTTATACAGACTTGGATAATACACTTAGAACTATTCAATATTAAGTTAATAATCACTAACTGACCCACTTTGTTCAGGATCGTTGTATTCCACATCTTCAGCTTATTTTCCACCTTGGCAATGATGGGTTACCACATTTGCACTATGCGTGGAAACTGATAAACCACTATTTTATGGTTTATCTTGTGTTGAATTGAGTGGTTTTTATCACCTTTCTCCTACGCCTGTTCATGTAATTAGCATGTTATACATTTGCTTTCCTGATTTAAAACAATGATTAAAAACTTGCTTTCAAAGCCTTTAATTTGTAGATTTTTATCCATCTCTATATCATTTGATGCCGTGATC
The DNA here is from genome assembly GCF_003086295.3 of Arachis hypogaea. NCBI lineage: Eukaryota > Viridiplantae > Streptophyta > Magnoliopsida > Fabales > Fabaceae > Arachis > Arachis hypogaea. Next base: position 25,541,857 of record NC_092044.1, on the reverse strand, counting down.
TGTGTGTTCAGGCTTTATAGGATAGGAGTAGCTTGAAGAACGGAAAGGAAGCTTACAAAATGGAAAGAACACAAGAAACGATGGAGGTGACCAGCGAGACACGACGCGCATGCTGATGAGCGGATAATTTATACGCTTTTTGGCATTGTTTTTAGTATGTTTTTGGTATGATCTAGTTAGTTTTTAGTATATTTTTATTAGTTTTTAGTTAAAATTCACTTTTCTGGACTTTACTATGAGTTTGTGTGTTTTTCTGTGATTTCAGGTATTTTCTGGCTGAAATTGAGGGTCCTGAGCAAAAATCTAATTCAGAGACGGAAAAGGACTGCAGATGCTGTTGGATTCTGACCTCCCTGCACTTGAAGTGGATTTTCTGGAGCTACAGAAGCCCAATTGGCGCGCTCTCAACGGCTTTGGAAAGTAGACATCCTGGGCTTTCCAGCAATATATAATAGTCCATACTTTGCCCAAGATTTGATGGCCCAAACCGGCGTGGCAAATCAGCCTCAGAATTTCCAGCGTTTAACGATGGAACTGGCATAAAACTTGGAGTTAAACGCCCAAACTGGCATAAAAGCTGGCGTTTAATTCCAGAAAAGGTCTCTACACGAAAATGCTTCATTGCTCAGCCCAAGCACACACTAAGTGGACCCAGAAGTGGATTTTTACGTCATTTACTCATTTCTGTATACCCTAGGCTACTAGTTCACTATTAATAGGATCTTTTGACATTGTATCTGTACCTCATGACACTTTACACGTTTCTTTGTGTACTTTCCACGGCATGAGTCTCTAAACCCCATGGTTGGGGGTGAGGAGCTCTGCTGTGTCTTGATGGATTAATGCAATTACTACTGTTTCTTATTCAATCATGCTTGCTTCCATTCTAAGATATTACTTGTTCTTAAACCGGATGAATGTGATGATCCGTGACAATCATCATCATTCTCAACTATGAACGTGTGCCTGACAACCACCTTCGTTCTACCTTAGATTAAGTAGATATCTCTTGGATTCTTTAATCAGAATCTTCGTGGTATAAGCTAGAACTGATGGCGGCATTCAAGAGAATCCGGAAGGTCTAAACCTTGTCTGTGGTATTCTGAGTAGGATTCAATGATTGAATGACTGTGACGAGCTTCAAACTCCTGAAGGCGGGGCATTAGTGACAGACGCAAAAGAATCACTGGATTCTATTCCGGCCTGATCGAGAACCGACAGATGGATAGCCGTGCCGTGACAGGGTGCGTTGAACATTTCCACTGAGAGGATGGGAGGTAGCCACTGACAACGGTGAAACCCTTGCATACAGCTTGCCATGGAAGGAGCCTTGCATGTTTGAAGAAGAAGACAGTAGGAAAGCAGAGGTTCAGAAGACAGAGCATCTCCAAAACCTCAACCTATTCTCCATCACTGCAATTCAAGTACCTGTTTTATGTTCTTTTGCTTTTTACAATCAATCCTGTTAATCTTTGATATCCTGACTAAGAGTTACAAGATAACCATAGCTTGCTTCAAGCCGACAATCTCCGTGGGATCGACCCTTACTCACGTAAGGTATTACTTGGACGACCCAGTGCACTTGCTGGTTAGTTGTGCGGGATTGCAAAGTGTGATTGCAATTTCGTGCACCAAGTTTTTGGCGCCGTTGCCGGGGATTGTTTGAGTTTGGACAACTGACGGCTTATCTTGTTGCTTAGATTAGGACTGTTTATTTTTGTTGGTTTAGAGTCTTTTAGTTGAGTCTAGTTTCATATTTTAAGTTTGGTGTCAATTGCATGCTTTTGTTTTTCTTTTAATTTTCGAATTTGCATGTCCTTAGTCTCTTTTTGATCTTTAAAAATTCTAAGTTTGGTGTCCTCTTTGTGTTTTTCCCTTAAAAATTTTCGAAAAATTAGTGTTTGATTTTCTAAAAATTTTAAGTTTGGTGTCATTTTGTTGTTTTTCTCTTTCCTCTTTTCAAAAATCAAATCTTTTTCATAAAAATTTTTCAATCATATCTTTCTAATTGCTAATCTCAAAATCTTTTTAATTAACTAACTGATTCAGTTCTCAATTTGCTTTGATCTTATTTTCTTTTTGATTTTCGAATTTTTTATTTTAATTTCCTTTTGTTTTATTTTATTTTTTCGGTTAATTCAAAAAAAAAGAAAAAAAAACAAAATTTATCTATTTGCAATCCATATCATTTCCCTTTATCCATTATGGACTTAAGTGGGATTGATCAGTCCAAAAGGACTCTGGGGTCATATGCTAACCCCATTACAGCTGCATATGGGAGTAGCATCTGTACACCTCCCATCAAAGCAAGCAGCTTTGAGCTAAATCCTCAACTCATTATCATAATGCAGCAAAATTGCCAGTATTTCGGTCTTCCACAAGAAGAGCCTACTGAGTTTCTGGCACAGTTCTTACAAATTGCTGACACAGTACATGATAAAGAGGTGGATCAGGATGTCTATAGACTATTACTGTTTCCATTTGCTGTAAAAGATCAAGCTAAAAGGTGGTTGAATAACCAACCTACAGCAAGCATAAAGACATGGAAACAGTTATCAGACAAATTCCTGAATCACTTTTACCCTCCAAAGAGGATGACACAGCTAAGGCTGGACATTCAAGGCTTAAAACAAGAGGGTAATGAATCCCTTTATAATGCCTGGGAGAGGTATAGAGGTATGCTAAGAAAATGCCCCTCTGAAATGTTTTCAGAGTGGGTACAGTTAGACATCTTCTACTATGGGCTTACAGAAAAAGCTCAGATGTCTTTAGACCACTCAGCTGGTGGATCTATTCACATGAGGAAGACAATTGAAGAAGCTCAAGAGCTTATAGACACTGTTGCTAGAAATCAATATTTGTACTCTAGCAATGAGTTCTCTCCAAAAGAGGAAGTCATGACAGTAGTCACTGATCCTAATCCTCAAGAATAGATGATTGAGCTTAATCAACAATTGCTCCTGATGACAGAACAGTTAGCAGAATTTAAAGAAATGCTCCATGAAACTAAAGTTGCTAACAAGAACATAGAACTGCAGTTGAATCAAGCAAAACAGCAAATATCTAAACAGATAACAGAGGAATGTCAAGCAGTTCAACTGAGGAGTGGGAAGACACTGAATAACACTGCTCAAAGTAGCAAAAAGCCAAACAAGGAACAATTGACAGGGGATAACCAAACCACTGTTCAAAATCCCTCTGAGGACAGTAAGAGCCCAGAGAGGAATGTTATTGGCGTTCAAACGCCAGAAAGGGAGGGAAAGCTGGCGTTAAACGCCCATTCCCTGCCCAGTTCTGGCGTTCAAACGCCAGAAAAGGGGGAAAATTTGGTGTTAAACGCCCATTTTCCACCCAATCCTGGCGTTCAGACGCCAAGGGAGGATCAGACACCTGAGAGTGCTGACAGTAATCCCTCTAACAAGGCTTCTTCAACCACTTCTGTAAGGAATAAACCTGCAGCATCTAAGGTTGAAGAATATAAAGCCAAGATGCCTTATCCTCAAAAACTCCGCCAAGCGGAACAGGATAAGCAATTTGCCCGCTTTGCAGATTATCTAAGGACTCTTGAAATAAAGATTCCGTTTGCAGAGGCACTTGAGCAAATACCTTCTTATGCTAAATTCATGAAAGAAATCTTAAGTCATAAGAAGGATTGGAGAGAAACTGAAAAAGTGTTTCTCACTGAAGAATGCAGTGCAGTCATTCTAAAAAGCTTACCAGAAAAGCTTCAAGATCCAGGAAGCTTTATGATACCATGCACATTAGAAGGTTCTTGCACCAAGACAGCCCTATGTGATCTTGGAGCAAGCATCAATCTAATACCAGCATCCACTATCAGAAAGCTTGGGTTGACTGGAGAAGTCAAACCAACCCGGATATGCCTCCAACTTGCTGATGGATCCATTAAATATCCATCAGGCATAATAGAGGACATGATTGTCAAGGTTGGGCCATTTGCCTTTCCAACTGACTTTCTGGTGCTGGAAATGGAGGAGCACAAGAGTGCAACTCTCATTCTAGGAAGACCTTTCCTAGCAACTGGACGAACTCTCATTGATGTACAAAAAGGGGAAGTAACCCTAAGAGTCAATGAGGATGAGTTCAAGTTGAATGCTGTAAAAGCTATGCAGCATCCGGACACACCAAATGACTGCCTGGGCACTGACATTATTGACTTTCTGGTAGAAGAGGTCAATATGACTGAAAGCCTAGAATCAGAGCTTGAGGACATCTTCAAGGATGCTCAACCTGATCAAGAAGAATCAGTGGAAACAAAGGTATTTTCGAAAATTCCTCAGGAGGAGGATAAGCCTCCTGATGAGCGGATAATTTATACGCTTTTTGGCATTGTTTTCATATAGTTTTTAGTAAGTTTAAGCTACTTTTAGGGATGTTTTCACTAGTTTTTATGTTAAATTCACATTTCTGGACTTTACTATGAGTTTGTGTGTTTTTCTGTGATTTCAGGTAAATTCTGACTGAAATTGAGGGATTTGAGCAAAACTCTGAAGAAGGCTGACAAAAGGACTGCTGATGCTGTTGGAATCTGACCTCCCTGCACTCGAAACGGATTTTCTCGAGCTACAGAACTCCAATTGGCGCGCTCTCAACGGCGTTGGAAAGTAGACATTCAGGGCTTTCCAGCAATATATAATAGTCTATACTTTATTCGAAGAATGACGACGTAACATGGCGTTGAACGCCAAGTACACGCTGCTGTCTGGAGTTAAACGCCAGAAAAACATCATTATCCGGAGTTGAACGCCCAAAACACGTCATAACCTGAAGTTTGACGCCAAGAAATGCCTTAACTCGTGAAATGATCAAGCTCAGCCCAAGCATACACCAAGTGGGCCCCGGAAGTGGATTTATGCATCAATTACTTACTCATGTAAACCCTAGAAGCTAGTCTAGTATATATAGGACATTTATCTATTGTATTAGACATCTTTTGACCATTTTTAGTCTTTTTCATTCGGTCACTTGATCATGGAGAGAGCTGGCCATTCGGCCATGCCTGAACCTTTTGCTTATGTGTTTTCAACAGTGGAGTTTCTGCACACCATAGATTAAGGGTGTGGAGCTCTGCTGTACCTCAAGTATTAATGAAATTCTATTATCTTTTATTCAAATCTCTCTTATTCTTATTCCAAGATATTCATTCGTACCCAAGAACATGATGAATGTGATGAGTTAGATTACCCTCATTATTATTCTCACTTATGAATGTACGTGATTGACAACCACTTCCATTCTACATGCAACAGAGCTTGAATGCGTATCTCTTAGATTCTCCAACAGAATCTTCGTGGTATAAGCTAGATAGATGGCGGCATTTATGAGGATCCGGAAAGTCTCACCTTGTCTGTGGTATTCCGAGTAGGATCCTGGGAATCCGGAAAGTCTCACCTTGTCTGTGGTATTCCGAGTAGGATTCCGTTAATGAATGACTGTGACGTGCTTCAAACCTGTAACCTGCTGGGCGTTAGTGACAGACGCAAAAGAGGGATTCTATTCCAGTAGGGGAGGGAACCAACCGGTGATTAGCCGTACTGTGACAGAGTGCGTGAGCATTAGTTTTCACTGCGAGGATGGGATGTAGCCATCAGCCATGGGTGATGCCTCCAGACTGGTTAGCTGTGCGAGTGACAGCCGCATAGGATATTTCCCCGAGAGGATTGAAAGTAGCCACAGTTGATAGTGAACCCCTAAACAAAGCTTGCCATGGAAAGGAGTAAGAAGGATTGAGTAGAAGCAGTAGGAGAGCAGGCGTCCTTGAGCTCTACAGCATCTCCATCCGCTTATCTGAAATTCCCACCAATGAATCTGCATAAGTATTCTATCCCTTTTTTTTTCCTTTTTATTATTTATTCCAATAATCACAATTCCCCTTTAATCTGCCTAACTGAGATTTACAAGATGACCATAGCTTGCTTCATACCAACAATCTCTGTGGGATCGACCCTTACTCGCGTAAGGTTTATTACTTGGACGACCCAGTACACTTGCTGGTTAGTTGAACGGAGTTGTGTCCACTCGTGCCAAAAATCCTAAGTTCCACAATTCTACAGTAAATGCAAATCAAAGAATAGTGATCACAATTTCGTCCACCAAGTTTTTGGCGCCGTTGCCGGGGATTGTTCGAGTATGGACAACTGACGGTTCATCTTGTTGCTCAGATTAGGTAATTTTCTTTTCAAAAATCTTTTTCAAAAATTTTATTTTATTTTTCGTTTTTACAAACTTTATTTTCGAAAAAATTAATAAAAATACAAAAAAATTAGAAAATCATAAAAATAAAAAATATTTTGTGTTTCTTGTTTGAGTCTCGTGTTAATTTTTAAGTTTGGTGTCAATTGCATGCTTTTAAAATTTTTCTTGCATTTTTCGAAAATCTCATGCATTCATAGTGTTCTTCATGATCTTCAAGTTGTTCTTGACAAGTCTTCTTGTTTGATCTTGATGATTTCTTGTTTTGTGTCTTTCCTTGTTTTTCATGTGCATCTTTGCATTCATATTTTCCATGCATTAAAGATTTCTAAGTTTGGTGTCTTGCATGTTTTCTTTGCATAAAAAATTTTTCAAAATTGTGTTCTTGATGTTCATCATGATCTTCAAAGTGTTCTTGGTGTTCATCTTGACATTCATAGCATTCTTGCATGCATTCATTGTTTTGATCTAAAAATTTCATGCATTGAATATTTTTGTTGTTTTTCTCTTTCATAATTAAAAATTCAAAAAAATCAAAAAAAAATATCTTTTCCTTATTTTTCTCCAAATTTTCGAAAATTTTGGGTTGACTTGGTCAAAAATTTTTAAAATTAGTTGTTTCTTACAAGTCAAGTCAAAATTTCAATTTTAAAAATCTTATCTTTTCAAAATCTTTTTCAAAAATCATATCTTTTTCATTTTTTTTAAATTTCGAAAATTTCAAAAATCTTTTTCAAAATATTTTCAAAATCTTTTTCTTATCTTTCTATCAAATTTTCGAAAATTAGCTAACAATTAATGTGATTGGTTCAAAAATTTGAAGTTTGTTACTTTCTTGTTAAGAAAGGTTCAATCTTTAAGTTCTAGAATCTTATCTTGTAGTTTCTTGTTAGTTAAGTAATTTTAAAAATTAAATCTTTTTCAAAATATCTTTTTCTTAAAAATCTTTTTATCTTTTTATCTTAACTTTTTCAAAAACTTTATCTTTTTCAAAATTTGATTTCAAAATATCTTATCTAACCTCTTATCTTCTTATCTTTTCAAAAGTTGATTTCAAATCTTTTTCAATCAACTAACTAACTTTTTGTTTGTTTCTTATCTTTTTCAAAACCACCTAACTACTTTTCCCTCTCTAATTTTCGAAAATTCTCCCTCTCTTTTTCAAAAATTCTTTTTGTTTTAAATTTTAATTTTAATTATATTTTGTCTTTAATTTTCGAAAATCACTAACCTGTTTTCAAAAATTATTTTCGAAAATTCTCTTCTCTTTTCTTATTCTATTTAATTAATTAATTACTAACACTTCTCTTCACCTCACTTCATCTAAATCCGAATTCTTCTTCATCCTTCTTCATTCTTCTACCCCCTTCTTCTTCTACTAACACAAAGGAATCTCTATACTGTGACATAGAGGATTCCTCTTTCTTTTCTTGTTCTCTTCTCTTTCATATGAGCAGGAACAGGGAAAAAGGCACTCTTGTTGAAGTTGATCCAGAACCTGAAAGGACTCTGAAGAGAAAATTAAGAGAAGCTAAATTACAACAATCCAGAAACAACCTTTCAGAAATTTTCGAACAAGAGAAGGACATGGCAGCCGAAAATAATAATAATAATAATGCAAGGAGAATGCTTGGTGACTTCACAAAGCCAACGTCCAAGTTTGATGGAAGAAGCATCTCCATTCCTGCCATTGGAGCCAATAACTTTGAGCTTAAGCCTCAACTAGTTGCCTTGATGCAACAAAACTGCAAGTTTTATGGACTTCCATCTGAAGATCCTTATCAGTTTTTAACTGAGTTCTTGCAGGTCTGTGATACTGTAAAGACAAATGGAGTTAATCCTGAAGTCTACAGACTCATGCTTTTCCCTTTTGCTGTAAGAGACAGAGCTAGAATATGGTTGGATTCACAACCTAAGGATAGCCTGGACTCCTGGGATAAGCTGGTCACTGCATTCTTGGATAAATTCTTTCCTCCTCAAAAGTTGAGCAAGCTAAGAGTGGATGTTCAAACCTTCAAACAAAAAGATGGTGAATCCCTCTATGAAGCTTGGGAAAGATACAAGCAGTTGACCAAAAGATGTCCATCTGACATGTTTTCAGAATGGACCCTATTAGATATATTCTATTATGGTCTCTCTGAATTTTCGAAAATGTCACTGGACCACTCTGCAGGTGGATCTATTCACCTGAAGAAAACGCCTGAAGAGGCTCAAGAACTCATTGATATGGTTGCAAACAACCAGTTCATGTACACCTCTGAGAGGAATTCCGTGAATAATGGGGTACCTCAGAAGAAAGGAGTTCTTGAAATTAATGCTCTGAATGCCATATTGGCTCAGAACAAAGTGTTGACTCAACAGGTCAACATGATCTCTCAAAATCTGAATGGATTGCAACATGCATCCAACAGTACTAGAGAGGTAGCTTCTGAAGAAGCTTATGATCCTGAGAACCCTGCCATGGCAGAGGTTAATTACATGGGTGAACCTTATGGAAACACCTATAACCCATCATGGAGAAATCACCCAAATTTCTCCTGGAAGGATCAACAAAAGCCTCAACAAGGCTTTAACAATGGTGGACGCAATAGGCTGAGTAATAGTAAGCCATATCCATCATCTTCTCAGCAACAGACAGAGAATTCAGAACAAAACACTTCTAATTTAGCCAATATAGTCTCTGATCTGTCAAAGGCCACTTTCAGTTTCATGAATGAAACAAGATCCTCCATTAGAAATTTGGAGGCACAAGTGGGCCAGCTGAGTAAGAAAGTCATTGAAACTCCTCCCAGTACTCTCTCAAGCAATACAGAAGAGAATCCAAAAGGAGAGTGCAAGGCCATTGATTTGATCAAAGTGGCCAAATGCACTAGGGAGGAGGAGGACGAAAATCCCAGTGAGGAAGACCTCCTGGGACGTCCTTCAAGCAATAAGGAGTTTCCTATTAAGGATCCTGAGGAATCTGAGGCTCATACAGAGACCATAGAGATTCCATTAAATCTCCTCTTGCCATTCATGAGCTCTGAAGAATATTCATCCTCTGAAGAGGATGAAGATGTGACTGGAGAGCAAGTTGCTCAATACTTAGGAGCTATCATGAAGCTGAATGCCAAGCTGTTTGGTAATGAGACTTGGGAAAGTGAACCTCCCTTGCTCATTAGTGAACTGGATACTTGGATTCAGAAAACTCTACCTCAAAAGAAACAAGATCCTGGCAAGTTCTTAATACCTTGCACCATTGGCACTATGAGCTTTGAAAAAGCTCTATGTGATCTTGGGTCAGGGATAAATCTGATGCCACTCTCTGTAATGGAGAAGCTGGAAATCATTGAGGTACAACCTGCCTTGTTCTCATTACAATTGGCAGATAAGTCAATGAGACAAGCTTATGGAATAGTAGAGGACGTGCTAGTAAAGGTTGAAGGCCTTTACATCCCTGCTGATTTCATAATCCTAGACACTAGGAAGGAAGATGATGAATCCATCATCCTAGGAAGACCTTTCCTAGCCACAGCAGAAGCTGTGATAGATGTCAACAGAGGAGAGTTAGTCCTTCAATTGAATGGGGAATACCTTGTGTTTCAAGCACATGGCCATCCCTCTGTGACAAAAGAGAGTAAGCATGAAGAGCTTCTCTCAGTTCAAGGTCAAGAAGAGCCCACACAGTCAAGCTCTAAGTTTGGTGTTGTGAGGCCACAACCAAACTCTAAGTTTGGTGTTCAAACTCCATGTCCAAACTCTAAGTTTGGTGTGGAGACAACACACTCAAATTGACTTGATCATCTTGTGGCTCCATGAGAGGCACTGTCAAGCTATTGACATTAAAGAAGCGCTTGTTGGGAGGCAACCCAATTTTATCTAATTTTATTTTATTTTGTTTTAGTGTTATTTTTGTGTTGAATTAGGTACATGATCATGAGGAGTCACGAAAAAATAAAAAAAATTAAAAACAGAGTCAAAAAAACAGAAGAAAAAAATTTTCACCCTGGAGGCAGCGCAGACTGGCGTTCAACGCCAGTAAGATGCATCTGGCTGGCGTTCAACGCCAGAACAGAGCATCTTTCTGGCGCTGAACGCCCAAAACAAGCAACAACCTGGCGTTTAACGCCAGGATGTGCACACAGAGGACAATCTGGCGCTGAACGCCAGAAACAAGCATGAAACTGGCGTTCAACGCCAGAAACATGCATTACATGGGCGTTTAACGCCCAGAACATGCACCAATGGGCGTTTGAATGCCAGAATGGTGCATGAAGGCAATTTACATGCCTATATGGTGAAGGAATGGTATTTCTTTTCACCTCAGGATCTGTGGACCCCACAGGATCCTCACCTCAGGATCTGTGGACCCCACAGGATCCCCACCTACCACATTCCCACCTTCTCTTTAATCCTAATCACACTCTCCTAATCCAAATCTCATTTTCAATGTCACACTTCCCAAAAAACCTTCACCAATCACCTCAATTCCTCTTCCCAATTACCCCATTCACCATTCACATCAACCCACTCTTCCCCATAAACCCCACCTACCCTCATAAAATTCAAATTCAATTTCCCACCCTTCCCACCCAAAATGGCCGAAACCTAACCCTCCCCCCTCCCTATAAATACCTCTCCTTTCTTCTTCATTTTCACACAACACAACCCCTTCTTCTCTCATATAGCCGAACCCCCTCCTCTCCTTCTCTACCATAATTCTCTTCTTCTTCTTCTACTCCTCTTTTCTTTTTTGCTCGAGGACGAACAAATTTTAAGTTTGGTGTGGTAAAAAGCCTAAGCTTTTTATTTTTCATTCACCATCAATGGCACCCAAAACCGGAGTTTCCTCAAGAAAAGGAAAAGGGAAGGCAAAAGCTTCCACTTCCGAGTCATGGGAGAAGGAGAGATTCATCTCCAAGAGCCACCAAGACCACTTCTATGATGTTGTGGCAAAGAAGAAGGTGATCCCCGAAGTCCCTTTCAAGCTCAAAAGGAATGAGTATCCGGAAATCCGACATGAAATTCAAAGAAGAGGGTGGGAAGTCATAACCAACCCTATGCAACAAGTTGGAATATTGATGGTTCAAGAGTTCTATGCTAATGTTTTCATATAGTTTATACGCTTTTTGGCATTGTTTTCATATAGTTTTTAGTAAGTTTAAGCTACTTTTAGGGATGTTTTCACTAGTTTTTATGTTAAATTCACATTTCTGGACTTTACTATGAGTTTGTGTGTTTTTCTGTGATTTCAGGTAAATTCTGACTGAAATTGAGGGATTTGAGCAAAACTCTGAAGAAGGCTGACAAAAGGACTGCTGATGCTGTTGGAATCTGACCTCCCTGCACTCGAAACGGATTTTCTGGAGCTACAGAGCTCCAATTGGCGCGCTCTCAACGGCGTTGGAAAGTAGACATCCAGGGCTTTCCAGCAATATATAATAGTCCATACTTTATTCGAAGAATGACGACGTAACTTGGCGTTGAACGCCAAGTACACGCTGCTGTCTGGAGTTAAACGCCAGAAAAACGTCATTATCCGGAGTTGAACGCCCAAAACACGTCATAACCTGAAGTTTGACGCCAAGAAATGCCTTAACTCGTGAAATGATCAAGCTCAGCCCAAGCATACACCAAGTGGGCCCCGGAAGTGGATTTATGCATCAATTACTTACTCATGTAAACCCTAGAAGCTAGTCTAGTATATATAGGACATTTATCTATTGTATTAGACATCTTTTGACCATTTTTAGTCTTTTTCATTCGGTCACTTGATCATGGAGAGGGCTGGCCATTCGGCCATGCCTGAACCTTTTGCTTATGTGTTTTCAACAGTGGAGTTTCTGCACACCATAGATTAAGGGTGTGGAGCTCTGCTGTACCTCAAGTATTAATGAAATTCTATTATCTTTTATTCAAATCTCTCTTATTCTTATTCCAAGATATTCATTCGTACCCAAGAACATGATGAATGTGATGAGTTAGATTACCCTCATTATTATTCTCACTTATGAATGTACGTGATTGACAACCACTTCCGTTCTACATGCAACAGAGCTTGAATGCGTATCTCTTAGATTCCCCAACAGAATCTTCGTGGTATAAGCTAGATAGATGGCGGCATTTATGAGGATCCGGAAAGTCTCACCTTGTCTGTGGTATTCCGAGTAGGATCCTGGGAATCCGGAAAGTCTCACCTTGTCTGTGGTATTCCGAGTAGGATTCCGTTAATGAATGACTGTGACGTGCTTCAAACCTGTAACCTGCTGGGCGTTAGTGACAGACGCAAAAGAGGGATTCTATTCCAGTAGGGGAGGGAACCAACCGGTGATTAGCCGTACTGTGACAGAGTGCGTGAGCATTAGTTTTCACTGCGAGGATGGGATGTAGCCATCAGCCATGGGTGATGCCTCCAGACTGGTTAGCTGTGCGAGTGACAGCCGCATAGGATATTTCCTCGAGAGGATTGAAAGTAGCCACAGTTGATGGTGAACCCCTAAACAAAGCTTGCCATGGAAAGGAGTAAGAAGGATTGAGTAGAAGCAGTAGGAGAGCAGGCGTCCTTGAGCTCTACAGCATCTCCATCCGCTTATCTGAAATTCCCACCAATGAATCTGCATAAGTATTCTATCCCTTTTTTTTCCTTTTTATTATTTATTCCAATAATCACAATTCCCCTTTAATCTGCCTAACTGAGATTTACAAGGTGACCATAGCTTGCTTCATACCAACAATCTCTGTGGGATCGACCCTTACTCACGTAAGGTTTATTACTTGGACGACCCAGTACACTTGCTGGTTAGTTGAACGGAGTTGTGTCCACTCGTGCCAAAAATCCTAAGTTCCACAATTCTACAGTAAATGCAAATCAAAGAATAGTGATCACAATTTCGTCCACCACCTCCCAAACCTGAACTCAAACCACTACCACCATCCCTGAAGTATGCATTTCTGGGAGAAAGTGACACTTTTCCAGTGATTATAAGCTCTGCTTTAAATCCACAGGAAGAGGAAGCACTGATTCAAGTGCTAAGGACACACAAGACAGCTATTGGATGGTCCATAAGTGATCTTAAGGGCATTAGCCAAGCTAGATGCATGCACAAAATCCTGTTGGAGGATAATGCCAAACCAGTGGTCCAACCACAGAGGAGGCTAAATCCTGCCATGAAGGAGGTGGTGCAGAAAGAGGTCACTAAATTACTAGAGGCTGGGATTATTTATCCTATTTCTGATAGCCCCTGGGTGAGCCCTGTCCAAGTTGTCCCCAAAAAGGGAGGCATGACAGTGGTTCATAATGAAAAAAATGAACTGGTTCCTACAAGAACAGTCACAGGGTGGCGTATGTGTATTGACTACAGAAGGCTCAATACAGCCACCAGAAAGGATCATTTTCCTTTACCATTCATAGACCAAATGCTAGAAAGACTAACTGGTCATGATTATTACTGCTTTTTGGATGGCTATTCAGGTTACAACCAAATTGCAGTAGATCCTCAGGACCAAGAGAAAACAGCATTTACTTGCCCTTCTGGCGTGTTTGCCTACAGAAGGATGCCTTTTGGTCTGTGTAATGCTCCTGCAACCTTTCAGAGATGCATGCTATCCATCTTCTCTGATATGGTGGAGAAATTTCTTGAAGTCTTCATGGATGACTTCTCAGTATATGGAGACTCGTTCAGCTCCTGTCTTAACCACCTATCACTTGTCCTGAAAAGGTGCCAAGAGACTAACCTGGTTTTAAACTGGGAAAAATGTCACTTTATGGTGACTGAAGGAATTGTCCTTGGGCACAAAATTTCAAGCAGGGGAATAGAGGTGGATAAGGCAAAGGTAGAGGTAATTGAAAAATTACCACCACCTGCCAATGTTAAGGCAATCAGAAGCTTTCTGGGGCATGCAGGATTCTACAGAAGGTTTATAAAGGATTTTTCAAAAATTGCAAAACCTTTGAGTAACCTGCTAGCTGCTGACATACCATTTGTGTTTGACACACAGTGTCTGCAGGCATTTGAGACCCTGAAAGCTAAGCTGGTCACAACACCAGTCATCTCTGCACCAGATTGGACATTACCATTTGAACTAATGTGTGATGCCAGTGACCATGCCATTGGTGCAGTGTTGGGACAGAGGCATAACAAGCTTCTGCACGTCATTTATTATGCCAGCCGTGTTCTAAATGACGCACAGAAGAATTACACAACCACAGAAAAAGAGTTACTTGCAGTGGTCTATGCCATTGACAAGTTTAGATCCTATCTAGTGGGGTCCAAAGTGGTTGTGTACACTGACCATGCTGCTCTTAAATACTTACTCACAAAGCAGGATTCAAAACCCAGGCTTATCAGATGGGTGTTGCTTCTGCAAGAGTTTGATATAGAAATAAGAGACAGAAAAGGGACAGAGAACCAAGTAGCTGATCATCTGTCCCGAATAGAACCAGTAGCTGGGGCGTCCCTCCCTTCTACTGAGATCTCTGAGACCTTCCCAGATGAGCAACTCTTTGCCATTCAGGAAGCTCCATGGTTTGCAGATATTGCAAATTATAAAGCTGTGAGGTTCATACCCCAGGAGTACAGCAGAATGCAAAGAAAGAAATTAATTTCAAATGCTAAGTACTACCTATGGGATGAACCATATCTCTTTAAGAGATGTGCAGACGGAATGATCCGCAGATGTGTACCCAGAGAAGAAGCACAAAGGATCCTATGGCATTGCCATGGATCACAGTATGGAGGACATTTTGGAAGTGAGCGAACAGCCACTAAAGTCCTCCAATGTGGCTTCTACTGGCCTACTCTCTATAAAGATGCCCGAGAGTTTGTGCGTAACTGTGACAGTTGCCAAAGAGCTGGTAACTTACCTCACGGATATGCCATGCCTCAACAAGGGATATTAGAGATAGAATTGTTTGATGTTTGGGGAATTGACTTCATGGGTCCATTCCCACCATCATAGTCAAACACTTACATTCTGGTGGCAGTGGACTATGTATCTAAGTGGGTAGAAGCAATTGCTACACCCACTAATGATACCAAGACCGTGCTGAAATTCCTCCAGAAACACATCTTCAGCAGATTTGGTGTTCCCAGAGTACTAATCAGTGACGGGGGCACTCATTTCTGCAATAGACAGCTATACTCTGCTATGGTTAGATATGGAATTAGCCACAAAGTGGCAACTCCGTATCATCCACAGACAAATGGGCAAGCTGAAGTCTCTAACAGAGAACTAAAAAGAATCCTGGAACGGACTGTGATAGCCCGAAGAAAGGATTGGGCAAAGAGCTTGGATGGTGCTCTGTGGGCGTACAGAACAGCATTCAAGACTCCTATAGGAACCTCTCCATACCAACTGGTGTATCGGAAGGCCTGTCATCTGCCCGTGGAACTGGAACATAAAGCCTACTGGGCAACCAGATTCCTAAACATGGATGCTCAGTTAGCTGGTGAAAAAAGATTGCTCCAGCTAAATGAGCTAGAGGAGTTCAGACTCAATGCCTTTGAAAATGCAAAAATTTATAAGGAAAAGGCAAAGAAGTGGCATGACAAGAAGTTGTCAACCAGAGTCTTTGAGCCAGGACAAAAAGTTCTGCTCTTCAACTCTAGGCTCCGATTGTTTCCAGGAAAACTTAAATCCCGGTGGAGGGGTCCGTATGTGATTACAGGAGTGTCACCATATGGATATGTTGAGCTTCAGGATACTGATTCTGACAAAAAGTTCATTGTTAATGGACAGAGAATCAAGCATTATCTTGAAGGCAATTTTGAGCAGGAATGCTCAAAACTGAGACTTGAGTGATTCTCAGTAAAAGTCCAGCTAAAGACAGTAAAGAAACGCTTGCTGGGAGGCAACCCAGTCATTAGCAGGTTATATGTTTTGTTTTTACAAAGGCAAGTATCAAAAATGAAGGAATTCACAGAGTTATAGAAGGATTCAGCTCAAAAAGCAGAGAAAAAGAGCTTACTGGCGAAAAAACGCCAGTAAGGGGCATTTTGGGCGTTAAACGCCAGAATGGGCACCATTCTGGGCGTTTAA
Source organism: Arachis hypogaea (assembly GCF_003086295.3). Classification (NCBI taxonomy): domain Eukaryota; kingdom Viridiplantae; phylum Streptophyta; class Magnoliopsida; order Fabales; family Fabaceae; genus Arachis; species Arachis hypogaea. Next base: position 25,525,630 of record NC_092044.1, on the reverse strand, counting down.
CGCCAGTAAAGGTGCCATTTTGGGCGTTAAACGCCAGAATGGGCACCATTCTGGGCGTTTAACGCCAGGTGTGCAGCATCCTGGGCGTTTTAGAAAAACGCCCAGTGATAAAGGAATTCTGGCGTTTAACGCCAGCCAGGGCACCTGGCTGGGCGTTAAACGCCCACAATGGGCAACAAATGGGCGTTAAACGCCAGAATGGGTGCCATTCTGGGCGTTTAACGCCAGAAAGGTGGGGAACCAAGATTTTGATTTCCAATCAATTTTTTTTTCAAATTTTCCTTTTCTTACCCATACTTTTCTACATAAATACATCTCAACCTTTCATCATTCACTTTCAAATCTTCAAAAATCTAAAATCACTCTTCAAATCTCTCAAATCAATCCCAAATCTTGTTCAAAAACTCACCCTTCTCTCAAATTCTTTCCATATCTTCTCAAATCTCCTTTCAAATTTTTCTTTTTTTCGAAATCTCTCCTCCCCACTTTATAAACACACGTTCAGCCCCCTCATTGCCCCACACCATTCGAATTTGCTCCTCCTCTATCTCTCTTCTTTCCTTTCTTTTGCTTGAGGACAAGCAAACCTCTAAGTTTGGTGTGCTTTTCCGTGATCACTAAGCCAAGATTCATCAAGATCATGGCTCCTAAGGGAAAACAAACCAATTAAGAGGAAAGAAAGAGAATAATCCAAAGAATCTTTGGAATCAAGAGAAGTTCTTAACCAAAGAACATGAAGACCATTATCACAAAATAATGGGTCTGAGGTCAGTGATCCCGGAAGTTAAATTTGATCTGAAAGAAGATGAATATCCGGGGATCCAAGAGCAAATTCGAAACAGAGGATGGGAAGTTCTAACCAATCCTGAGATAAAGGTTGGAAGGAATATGGTTCAGGAATTCTACTCAAATCTGTGGCTAACAGATAAGCAGAGAATGACTGGAACTGCTTACCATACCTACAGAACCATGGTCAGAGGGAAAGTTATGTACTTCCATCTGGACAAAATAAGAGAAATCTTCAAATTGCCTCAACTGCAGGATGATCCTGAATCCTTTAATAGGAGAATGGTGAGAGCAGATAAAGGGTTGGATCAAGTTCTAGAGGACATATGCCTCCCTGGAACTAAGTGGATAACCAATTCAAAGGGTGTCCCAAACCAACTCAAGAGGGGAGACCTCAAACCAATTGCAAGAGGTTGGCTAGACTTTATTGGGCGTTCCATATTGCCCACTAGCAACCGTTCTGAGGTCACTATCAAGAGAGCAGTGATGATTCATTGCATTATGCTTGGAAAAGAAGTGGAGGTTCATCATGTGATTGCTTGTGAGATCTACACAATTGCAAATAAAAATTCCACTGAAGCCAAATTGGCTTACCCAAGCTTGATCTCCTTACTCTGTAAAGAGGCTGGGGTAAAGATGGGAGTAGATGAATTCATACCCATTGAACATCCAATCACCAAGAAGTCAATGGAAGGACAAATGCAAGACAACTCTATCAAAAGGAGGGCGCAAGAAGTTCCTCCCTGAATTTCCTAAAATTGACTACTGGACCAGCCTAGAAGCATCTATCATCAAGTTACAAGAAACTATGGAGCAACTGAAGGAAGAACAGCAGAATCAGAACTGCATGCTCTGCAAATTGCTGAAGGAACAAGAGAAGCAGGGGCGTGAACTCCAAGAGTTGAAACGCCAAAAGCTCTCATCTCAAGTTGAGGGAGCATCCACTTCTCAAAATCAAGGTTGTTGAGTCCTAACTCTGTGAAAACCTCTATCATTAGGAGCCTATTTAAAATTTTTTGTTTTCTATTTTTATTTTCTAGTCTAATCTTATATCTATTTTTGAGTCTTGTTCTTATTTCATAATTAATAAAATTTAAAATTCATGTCCTAAAGCTATGAATGTCCTATGAATCCATCACCTCTCTTAAATGAAAAATGCTTTAATCACAAAAGAACAAGAAGTACAGGATTTCAAAATTTATCCTTGAAACTAGTTGAATTAGTTTGATGTGGTGACAATACTTTTTGTTTTCTGAATGAATGCCTGAACAGTGCATATGTCTCTTGAATTTGTTGTTTTGAGAATGTTAAAAATTGTTGGCTCTTGAAAGGATGAGGAAAAAGAGAACTGTTATTGAGGATCTAAAAAATCATTTAATTGATTCTTGAAGCAAGAAAAAGCAATGGATACAAAAAAAAATTTTCGAAAAAAAAAAGAGAGAAGAAAGAAAGAGAAAGAAAAAGAAAGAAATAAAGTTGTGATCCAAGGCAAAAAGAGTGTGCTTAAGAACCCTGGACACCTCTAATTGGGGACTCTAGCAAAGCTGGGTCACAATCTGAAAAGGTTCACCCAATTATGTGTCTGTGGCATGTATGTATCCGGTGGTAATACTGGAAAACAGAGTGCTTTGGGCCACAGCCAAGACTCATACACTAGCTATGTTCAAGAATCATTATACTTAACTAGGAGAATCAATAACACTATCTGAGTTCTGAGTTCCTATAGATGCTAATCATTCTGAACTTCAAAGGATAGAGTGAGATGCCAAAACTGTTCGGAGGCAAAAAGCTACTAGTCCCGCTCATCTAATTGGAGCTAAGTTTCCTTGATATTTTGGAGTCTATAGTATATTCTCTTCTTTTTATCCTATTTTGATTTTCAGTTGCTTGGGGACAAGCAACAATTTAAGTTTGGTGTTGTGATGAGCGGATAATTTATACGCTTTTTGGCATTGTTTTTAGTATGTTTTTGGTATGATCTAGTTAGTTTTTAGTATATTTTTATTAGTTTTTAGTTAAAATTCACTTTTCTGGACTTTACTATGAGTTTGTGTGTTTTTCTGTGATTTCAGGTATTTTCTGGCTGAAATTGAGGGTCCTGAGCAAAAATCTGATTCAGAGACTGAAAAGGACTGCAGATGCTGTTGGATTCTGACCTCCCTACACTCGAAGTGGATTTTCTGGAGCTACAGAAGCCCAATTGGCGCGCTCTCAACGGCGTTGGAAAGTAGACATCCTGGGCTTTCCAGCAATGTATAATAGTCCATACTTTGCCCAAGATTTGATGGCCCAAACCGGCGTGGCAAATCAGCCTCAGAATTTCCAGCGTTTAACGATGGAACTGGCATAAAACTTGGAGTTAAACGCCCAAACTGGCATAAAAGCTGGCGTTTAATTCTAGAAAAGGTCTCTACACGAAAATGCTTCATTGCTCAGCCCAAGCACACACTAAGTGGACTCAGAAGTGGATTTTTACGTCATTTACTCATTTCTGTATACCCTAGGCTACTAGTTCACTATTAATAGGATCTTTTGACATTGTATCTGTACCTCATGACACTTTACACGTTTCTTTGTGTACTTTCCATGGCATGAGTCTCTAGACCCCATGGTTGGGGGTGAGGAGCTCTGCTGTGTCTTGATGGATTAATGCAATTACTACTGTTTCTTATTCAATCATGCTTGCTTCCATTCTAAGATATTACTTGTTCTTAAACCGGATGAATGTGATGATCCGTGACAATCATCATCATTCTCAACTATGAACGTGTGCCTGACAACCACCTCCGTTCTACCTTAGATTAAGTAGATATCTCTTGGATTCTTTAATCAGAATCTTCGTGGTATAAGCTAGAACTGATGGCGGCATTCAAGAGAATCCGGAAGGTCTAAACCTTGTCTGTGGTATTCTGAGTAGGATTCAATGATTGAATGACTGTGACGAGCTTCAAACTCCTGAAGGCGGGGTGTTAGTGACAGACGCAAAAGAATCACTGGATTCTATTCCGGCCTGATCGAGAACCGACAGATGGATAGCCGTGCCGTGACAGGGTGTGTTGAACATTTCCACTGAGAGGATGGGAGGTAGCCACTGACAACGGTGAAACCCTTGCATACAGCTTGCCATGGAAGGAGCCTTGCGTGTTTGAAGAAGAAGACAGTAGGAAAGCAGAGGTTCAGAAGACAGAGCATCTCCAAAACCTCAACCTATTCTCCATCACTGCAATTCAAGTACCTGTTTTATGTTCTTTTGCTTTTTACAATCAATCCTGATAATCTTTGATATCCTGACTAAGAGTTACAAGATAACCATAGCTTGCTTCAAGCCGACAATCTCCGTGGGATCGACCCTTACTCACGTAAGGTATTACTTGGACGACCCAGTGCACTTGCTGGTTAGTTGTGCGGGATTGCAAAGTGTGACTGCAATTTCGTGCACCACATGCATGGCCGATGCGTGCACGTGATTTGGAGCATTCCATAGCGACGTGCACGCACACTTGACGCGCACGCGTGATTAGCTCAGAGGACGAGCGTCGCGTATGCGTAACTGACGCGTACGCGTGACAAGGAGTTTTTGCAAATGACGCGTACGCATGACTGATGCGTACGCGTGACATACACGATGTGCAGCAGTTGCAGAAAAATGCTGGGGGCGATTTTGGGCCAGTTTTAGATCCAGTTTTCGGCCCAGAAATATAGACTAGAGCCAGAAAATAGTAGAAACTCAAGACACATTCTCATTCTGCATAGTTTTAGTTTTAGTTCTAAATCTAGAGAGAGATTTCCACTTCTTCCTCTAGGTTTTCTTCACATTCATAGATTTCTAGTTTTAATGCTTTTGATGTTTTGTGATTGGGATATTGAGAAGAGTTGCTACCTCCGTTGAAGCTTCATTATTCTAGTTTGTTCCCTTTGTCGCTTGCTCTTTCATATCCTTAATCCTTGTTCAGAGTTACAATTGGATTATTTTTAGAATTTATTAATACAAATAACCATTTTTACTTTTAATTAATTTTTAGTTATTATTTATTATGTCTCACTTTTATTCCTCTCTTAATTCTGTGAAAGTTATTTTTATATTAATGGAGTAGTTTCCTACTTGATTGGGAGTTGATTAAGAGGAGAACCTTGAGTTGGGATACTCAAGTGTTAATCCTAATTGGGAGTTGTTGGCTGACTCTCCTGTCTCCGACTCTAATCCTTTCTTAGGAAAGGATTAGGACGCAAGCGATAGGATTAGTTGGAGAATTACTTGACTTTCCCTTATTATATAAGGGATAACTAAGTAGAACAACAACCCTTTTATTATTACACTTGGGAAAATTCAACAAGGATAGAACTTCTAATTAATCTTCACCCGGTCAAGACTTTTATTTGAATTACATAAATTCTCAATCATTTATTTCTCTATTTCTCTAACTCAAAAAATTTCTTGGAAAACCTCTGATCAGTAAATAGCACTCTCTCTGCAACTCGTTAGGAGACGACATGGGATTCATACTCCCAGTATTTTATTTCTAAAATTTGTGACAACTATTTTAAAATTGATACGCAGAATCTTCATTGGTTAAGAGCTATACTTGCAATGCTGTTTTCTCTATAAACTCTTCATCGGTGATTTTCTGCCACGTCAATTTTTGGCGCCATTGCCGGGGAGTTACAACAGTGTGCTAATTTATTGGTCAGAATTTATTTATTTGCATTTTATTTTCTTTTATTTTATTACCATGAGCTGTATGTTTCTTTCACTAAATGATGCGTTCACTGCCTGATCCAAGCCTACCCGCATTTGATCCTGAAATTGAAAGAACTATTTCACGTATAAGGCAGGCTCGGTGTCGGTTAGTGCTATCTGAGGACGAATTTGAAACGTTATTTAAGGAAGAAACAAGCTCCCTTTCTACTGATTTGGTTGATTTAAGCACAGAGAACATGGCAGCTCTCAGGAGGATTACTCTCCAGTAAGCAGGAGCTCCAGACTTTACACTGCCACCTTTCCAAGCGCGTCATCCAAATATGGGTACAGATATTGAACTGAAAACTGCACTAATCAATCTACTGCCGAAGTTTCATGGCTTACCTACTTAAGAGCCTCTCAAGCACCTCAGGGATTTTTAGACAGCCTATTCAACTGTTAAGCGTAATGGTACAGCTGAGACTTCTATTCTGCTAGCCGCCTTCCCGTTTTCTCTTGAGGGAAAAGCGAGGGAGTGTTACTACACTTAACCTGAAGCAGTTGTTACTAAATGGGATACGCTTAGAAGAGAATTCTTAGAAAAATACTTTCCAACTGAAGTTACTGATAGACTGAGGAAAGAAATTTTAATGATTATTCAAGGTGAATCTAAGACTCTTACAAATATTGGGAGTGCTTCAATAATCTCCTAGACGCATGCCCCCACCACATGATTAACAAGGTGGTGTTGATAAGCTACTTCACACAGGGCATGAAGCCTCAGGACAAGACTACATTAGATGGTGCGAGCAATGGTTCTCTGAAAAAGTATAAGACCATAGACGAAGCATGGCAACAGATCGCCGACCTGGCTGAGTCTGCTCAGAATCACAAGCACAGAAACAACCATCCCAAAGCTGTGGCAGAGATTTTCTCTAGCAGTGAGAATACTGCTCTCACACAGAGCCTATGTGAGATGACCAACCTACTGAAGCAGATATATCTGGGTTAGCAACTGTCTCAACCTCCCTCACCACAACATAGTCAACAACTGGTTCCTTAGAGAGTATGCGGGATATGCGTTGATTATAGTCATTACACTGATGAGTGTCCACAGCTCCAACATAAGGACAACACCTTGACAGCTACTCACAATTTCTATGACCGCCCGAATCAAGGATATTATCAACAAGGCGGCAACTATAACCAAGGTGGGAACTTTAACCAGGGTTGGCAAGACAACTCCAACCAGGGGTGGAGAGATAATTCCAACCAAGACTGGAGGGACAACCATAACAGAGGAGGCAGAGACAACCACGAAAATCAGAGGTGGAATAATAATAACAACCAGCAAAATTGGTATCAGCAGAATCCTCTATATCAACAGCAGAACCAGAGCCAACCTTACAGAGCACCTCACCTAAGGCAGCTCCAAGCGTCTCAGCAAACCCCTTAGATTACTTATCCCCCTTCCTCTTCTAATGACGAGTTGCTACACTCTATTGATCAAAGACAGAAGACCATGGAGAACAACCTTACCTTTACCTTAAACGGTATGAACTCTACTTTACAAGCTCTCCTCTCACAGATTGGATTACTGAATACCTCTAACAATTAGCAGCCAGCTCAAATACACTTCCCTCTCAACCTTTACCCAACCCAAAGGAGGAATCAATGCCATTACTTTGAGGTCTGGGACTACACTGCAAGAGAGGAATCAGGAGGACCTAAGCCCACAAGAACACGCCCCAGTTGAGGACATGGTTGAAGTGGAGGATGTTGAAGTGGAAGAGGAAGTACAAGACATGGTTGAAGAAGAAGCAGCTCAACCAGAGAATAGCGCATCTAAGACAGTTGAAGCTACTAGAGACACCATCTCTATTCCATTTCCACACCTTGCATGGAAGCCCAAAAAGCAGATGGAACTTGACCCAAAAATGGTAGAAATCTTCAAAAAGGTTGAGGTAACTGTTCCCCTTTTTCATGTTATTCAGCAAGTACCTAAATATGCAAAGTTTTTGAAAGATTTATGTATACATGGTGCACGAAATTGCAATCACACTTTTGCAATTCCGCACAACTAACCAGCAAGTGCACTGGGTCGTCCAAGTAATACCTTACGTGAGTAAGGGTCGATCCCACGGAGATTGTCGGCTTGAAGCAAGCTATGGTTATCTTGTAACTCTTAGTCAGGATATCAATAATTATCAGGGTTGATTATGAAAAGTAAAAGAACATGAAATAAGTACTTGTTTTGCAGTAATGGAGAACAGGTTGAGGTTTTGGAGATGCTCTATCTTCTGAATCTCTGCTTTCCTAATGTCTTCTTCTTCAAGCACGCAAGGCTCCTTCCATGGCAAGCTGTATGTAGGGTTTCACCGTTGTCAATGGCTACCTCCCATCCTCTCAGTGAAAATGTTCAACACGCTCTGTCACAGCACCGCTAATCATCTGTCGGTTCTCAATCGGGTTGGAATAGAATCCAGTGATTCTTTTGCGTCTGTCACTAACGCCCAGCCCTCAGGAGTTTGAAGCTCATCACAGTCATTCAATCCTTGAATCCTACTCAGAATACCACAGACAAGGTTTAGACCTTCCGGATTCTCTTGAATGCCGCCATCAATTCTAGCTTATACCACGAAGATTCTGATTAAAGAATCCAAGAGATATCTACTCAATCTAAGGTAGAACGGAGGTGGTTGTCAGGCACGCGTTCATAGTTGAGAATGATGATGAGTGTCACGGACCATCACATTCATCAGGTTTAGGAACAAGTGATATCTTAGAATGGAAGCAAGCATGATTGAATGAAAAACAGTAGTAATTGCATTAATCCATCAAGACACAGCAGAGCTCCTCACCCCCGACCATGGGGTTTAGATACTCATGCCATAGAAGATACAATGAGAAACGTGTAAAGTGTCATGAGGTGTAGATACAATGTCAAAAGATCCTATTAATAGTGAACTAGTAACCTAGGGTATACAGAAATGAGTAAATGACGTAAAAATCCACTTCTGGATCCACTTAGTGTGTGCTTGGACTGAGCATTGAAGCTTTCATGTGTAGAGACTTTTTCTGGAGTTAAACGTCAGCTTTTATGCCAGTTTGGGCGTTTAACTCTAATTTTTATGCCAGTTCCAGCGTTAAACGCTGGGAATTCTGAAGCTGATTTGCAACGCCGGTTTGGGCCATCAAATCTCGGACAAAGTATGGACTATGATACATTGCTGGAAAGCCCAGGATGTCTACTTTTCAACGCCGTTGAGAGCGCGCCAATTGGGTATCTGTAGCTCCAGAAAATTTACTTCGAGTGCAGGGAGGTCAGAATCCAACAGCATCTGTAGTCCTTTTCAGCCTCTGAATCAGATTTTTGCTCAGGACCCTCAATTTCAGCCAGAAAATACCTGAAATCACAGAAAAACACACAAACTCATAGTAAAGTCCAGAAAAGTTAATTTTAACTAAAAACTAATAAAAGTATACTAAAAACTAACTAGAACATACTAAAAACATACTAAAAACAATGCCAAAAAGCGTATAAATTATCCGCTCATCACAACACCAAACTTAAATTGTCGCTTGTCCCCAAGCAACTGAAAATCAAAATAGAATAAAAAGAAGAGAATATACTATAGACTCCAAAATATCAAAGAAACTTAGCTCCAATTAGATGAGCGGGACTAGTAGCTTTTTGCTTCTGAACAGTTTCGGCATCTCACTTTATCCTTTGAAGTTTAGAATGATTGGCATCCATAGGAACTCAGAACTCAGATAGTGTTATTGATTCTCCTAGTTAAGAATTATGATTCTTGAACACAGCTACTTTATGAGTCTTGGCTGTGGCCCAAAGCACTCTGTCTTCCAGTATTACCACCGGATACATACATGCCACAGACAGATAATTGGGTGAACCTTTTCAGATTGTGACTCAGCTTTGCTAGAGTCCCCAATTAGAGGTGTCCAGGGTTCTTAAGCACACTCTTTTTGCCTTGGATCATATCTTTTTCTTCTATTTTTTTTTGCATTACTGCTTTTTCTTGCTTCAAGAATCAATTTGATGATTTTTCAGATCCTCAATAACAATTTTCTTTTTCCTCATTCTTTCAAGAGCCAACAATTTTAACATTCTTAAAACAACAAATTCAAAAGACATATGCACTGTTCAAGCATTCATTCAGAAAACAAAAAGTATTGTCACCACATCAAACTAATTCAACTAGTTTCAAAGATGAATTCAAAATCCTGTACTTCTTGTTCTTTTGTGATTAAAGCATTTTTCATTTAAGAGAGGTGATGGATTCATAGGACATTCATAGCTTTAAGGCATAGACACTAAGATACTAATGATCATGTAATAAGACACAAACATAGATAAACATAAGCAAAAAAAATTTGAAAAATAGAAAATAAAGAACAAGGAGTTTAAAGAACGGGTCCACCTTAGTGATGGCGGCTTGTTCTTCCTCTTGAAGATCTTATGGAGTGCTTGAGCTCCTCAATGTCTCTTCCTGGCCTTTGTTGCTCCTCTCTCATGATTCTATGATCTTCTTTAATTTCATGGAGGAGGATGGAATGTTCTTGGTGCTCCACCCTTAGTTGTCCCATGTTGGAACTCAATTCTCCTAGGGAGGTGTTGATTTGCTCCCAATAGTTTTGTGGAGGAAAGTGCATCCCTCGAGATGAATATCTCCATCTCCCATGGCTCAGAGGTGGAAGCTTTTGCCTTTCCTTTCCTCTTTCTAGAGGTTTCTCCGGCCTTAGGTGCCATAAATGATTATAGAGAAACAAAAAGCAACGCTTTTACCACACCAAACTTAGAAGGTTTGCTCGTCCTCGAGCAAAAGAAGAAAGAAGAGAGAGAGTGGTGGGATAGGTGGGGATCCTGTGGGGTCCACAGATCCTGAGGTGTCAAGGATAATTCATCCTTGTACCAAGTGGCGAGCAGAAATGCTCCTTCTGCCAATCCTGGCGTTAAACGCCGGGCTGGTGCACATTTCTGGCGTTTAACGCCAACTTGGTGCCCATTCTTGGCGTTTAACGCCAGTCTGGTGCCCCTTTCTGGCGTTAAACGCCCAGATTGGTGCCAGACTGGGCGTTAAACGCCCATTTGCTGCCCTTACTGGCGTTTAAACGCCAGCAAGGTTTTCCTCCAGGGTGTGCTGTTTTTCTTTCTGTTTTTGCTTTTTTAATTGATTTTGTGACTTTTCATGATCATCAACCTACAAAAAACATAAAATAACAAAGGAAAATAGATAAATATAACATTGGGTTGCCTCCTAACAAGCGCTTCTTTAATGTCAGTAGCTTGACAGTGGGCTCTCATGGAGCCTCACAGATGTTCAGAGCAATGTTGGAACCTCTCCAACACCAAACTTAGAGTTTGGGTGTGACTTCCCAACACCAAACTTAGAGTTTGATTGTGGGGGCTCTGTTTGACTCTGTTTTGAGAGAAGCTCTTCATGCTTCCTCTCCATGGTTACAGAAGGAGAACCTTGAGTCTTATAGTTTGCACTGTCTGCAAGCCACGGAGCTTCCTGAATAGCAAACAATTGCTCATCCGGAAAAGTTTCAGAGATCTCAGTAGGAGGGAGGGATGCTCCTGCTACTGGTTCTATCCGGGACAGGTGATCAGCTACTTGATTCTCTGTCCCTTTTCTGTCTCTTATTTCTATATCAAACTCTTGCAGAAGTAACACCCATCTTATGAGCCTGGGTTTTGAATCCTGCTTTGTGAGTAGATATTTAAGAGCAGCATGGTCAGTGTACACAATCACTTTTGATCCTACTAAATAAGATCTGAACTTGTCAATGGCATAAACCACTGCAAGTAACTCCTTTTCTGTGGTTGTGTAGTTCTTCTGTGCATCATTTAGAATACGGCTACCATAATAAATGACGTGCAGAAGCTTACCATGCCTTTGTCCCAATACTGCACCAATGGCATGGTCACTGGCATCACACATTAGTTCAAATGGTAATGTCCAGTCTGGTGCAGAGATGACTGGTGCTGTGACCAGCTTAGCTTTCAGAGTCTCAAACGCCTGTAGACACTCATTATCAAAAATAAATGGAGTGTCAGCAGCTAGCAGATTACTCAGAGGTTTGGCAATTTTTGAAAAATCCTTTATAAACCTTCTGTAGAATCCTGTATGCCCCAAAAAGCTTCTGATTGCCTTAACATTGGTAGGTGGTGGTAATTTTTCAATTACTTCAACTTTAGCTTGATCCACCTCTATTCCTTTGTTTGAAATTTTATGCCCAAGGACAACTCCTTCAGTCACCATAAAGTGACATTTTTCCCAGTTTAAAACTAGGTTGGTCTCTTGGCATCTTTTCAGAACAAGTGCTAGATGGTTAAGGCAGGAGCTGAATGAGTCTCCAAATACTGAAAAGTCATTGATGAGCGGATAATTTATACGCTTTTTGGCATTGTTTTTATATAGTTTTTAGTAAGTTTAAGCTACTTTTAGGGATGTTTTCACTAGGTTTTATGATAAATTCACATTTCTGGACTTTACTATGAGTTTGTGTGTTTTTCTGTGATTTCAGGTAAATTCTGACTGAAATTGAGGGATTTGAGCAAAACTCTGAAGAAGGCTGACAAAAGGACTGCTGATGCTGTTGGAATCTGACCTCCCTTCACTAGAAATGGATTTTCTGGAGCTACAGAACTCCAATTGGCGCGCTTTCAACGGCGTTGGAAAGTAGACATCCAGGGCTTTCCAGCAATATATAATAGTCCATACTTTATTCGAAGAATGACGACGTAACTTGGCGTTGAACGCCAAGTACACGCTGCTGTCTGGAGTTAAACGCCAGAAAAACGTCATTATCCGGAGTTGAACGCCCAAAACACGTCATAACTCAGAGTTCAACTCCAAGAGATGCCTCAGCTCGTGAATTAATCAAGCTCAGCCCAAGCATACACCAAGTGGGCCCCGGAAGTGGATTTATGCATCGATTACTTACTCATGTAAACCCTAGTAGCTAGTCTAGTATATATAGGACATTTATCTATTGTATTAGACATCTTTGGTCTCAGTTTTGTTTTATTCTTCATCTTAGGAGATCATTGATCATGTTAGGGGGGCTGGCCATTCGGCCATGCCTGAACCTTTTGCTTATGTGTTTTCAACAGTGGAGTTTCTGCACTCCATAGATTAAGGGTGTGGAGCTCTGCTGTACCTCAAGTATTAATGAAATTCTATTGTCTTTTATTCAAAATCTCTCTTATTCTTATTCCAAGATATTCATTCGTACCTAAGAACATGATGAATGTTATGAGTCAGATTACCCTCATTATCATTCTCACTTATGAACGTGCGTGATTGACAACCACTTCCGTTCTACATGCAACCGAGCTTGAATGCGTATCTCTTAGATTCCCCAACAGAATCTTCGTGGTATAAGCTAGATAGATGGCGGCATTTATGAGGATCCGGAAAGTCTAACCTTGTCTGTGGTATTCCGAGTAGGATCCTGGGAATCCGGAAAGTCTAACCTTGTCTGTGGTATTCCGAGTAGGATTCCGGTAATGAATGACTGTGACGTGCTTCAAACTTGCAACCTGCTGGGCGTTAGTGACAGACGCAAAAGAATCAAGGGATTCTATTCCAGTAGGAGCGGGAACCAACCAGTGATTAGCCGTACTGTGACAGAGTGCGTGAGCATTAGTTTTCACTGCGAGGATGGGATGTAGCCATCAGCCATGGGTGATGCCTCCAGACGATTAGCCGTGCGACTGACAACCGCATAGGATCATTTTCCCGAGAGGATGAAAGTAGCCACAGTTGATGGTGAACCCCTATACAAAGCTTGCCATGGAAAGGAGTAAGAAGGATTGAGTAGAAGCAGTAGGAGAGCAGGCGTCCTTGGGCTCTACAGCATCTCCATCCGCTTATCTGAAATTCCCACCAATGAATCTGCATAAGTATTCTATCCCTTTTATTATTCCTTTTTATTATTTATTCCAATAATCACAATTACCCTTTAATCTGCCTAACTGAGATTTACAAGGTGACCATAGCTTGCTTCATACCAACAATCTCTGTGGGATCGACCCTTACTCACGTAAGGTTTATTACTTGGACGACCCAGTACACTTGCTGGTTAGTTGAACGGAGTTGTGAATCCAACCAGTGCCATAATAAAGTTTTCATTCAAAATCCAAAGAACGTAGATCACAATTTCGTCCACCAAGTTTTTGGCGCCGTTGCCGGGGATTGTTCGAGTATGGACAACTGACGGTTCATCTTGTTGCTCAGATTAGGTAATTTTCTTTTCAAAAATCTTTTTCAAAAAAATTTTTCTTTTTATTTTTCGTTTTTCCAAACTATATTTTCGAAAAAAAATTAATAAAAATACAAAAAAATTAGAAAATCATAAAAATCAAAAATATTTTGTGTTTCTTGTTTGAGTCTTGTGTTAATTTTTAAGTTTGGTGTCAATTGCATGCTTTTAAAATTTTTCTTGCAATTTTCGAAAATCTCATGCATTCATAGTGTTCTTCATGATCTTCAAGTTGTTCTTGACAAGTCTTCTTGTTTGATCTTGATGATTTCTTGTTTTGTGTCTTTTCTTGTTTTTCATGTGCATCTTTGCATTCATATTTTTTATGCATTAAAAATTTCTAAGTTTGGTGTCTTGCATGTTTTCTTTGCATCAAAAATTTTTCAAAAATATGTTCTTGATGTTCATCATGATCTTCAAAGTGTTCTTGGTGTTCATCTTGACATTCATAGCATTCTTGCATGCATTCATTGTTTTGATCTAAAAATTTCATGCATTGAATATTTTTGTTGTTTTTCTCTTTCATAATTCAAAATTCAAAAATCAAAAAATATCTTTCCCTTATTTTCCTCCAAAATTTCGAAATTTTGGGTTGACTTGGTCAAAAATTTTTAAAATTAGTTGTTTCTTACAAGTCAAGTCAAAATTTCAATTTTAAAAATCTTATCTTTTCAAAATCTTTTTCAAAAATCATATCTTTTTCATTTTTTTTATACATTTCGAAAATTTCAAAATTATTTTTCAAAATATTTTTCAAAAATCTTTTTATTATCTTTATATGAAATTTTCGAAAATATGCTAACAATTAATGTGATTGGTTCAAAAATTTGAAGTTTGTTACTTTCTTTTTAAGAAAGGTTCAATCTTTAAGTTCTAGAATCTTATCTTGTAGTTTCTTGTTAGTTAAGTCAATTTTAAAATTAAATCTTTTATCTTTTATCTTATCTCTTTCAAAAATTTTATCTTTTTTTCCAAAATTTGACTTCAAAATATCTTATCTAACTCCTTATCTTCTTATCTTTTTCAAAATTTGATTTCAAATCTTTTTCAATCAACCAACTAACTTTTTGTTTGTTTCTTATCTTTTTCAAAACCACCTAACTACTTATCCCTCTCTAATTTTCGAAAATTCCCCCTCTCTTTTTCAAAAATTCTTTTTGTTTTAAATTTTAATTTTAATTATATTTTGTCTTTAATTTTCGAAAATCACTAACCTGTTTTCAAAAATTATTTTCGAAAATCCTCTCCCTCTCTTTTCTTCTTCTATTTAATTATTTAATTACTAACACTTCTCTTCACCTCTCTTCATCTACAGATCCATCCTTCTTCTTTCTTATACCCCTATCTTCTTCTACTAACAGAAAGGAATCTCTATATTGTGACATAGAGGATTCCTCTTCCTTTTCTTGTTTTCTTCTCTTTCATATGAGCAGGAACAGGAAAAAAGGCACTCTTGTTGAAGTTGATCCAGAACCTGAAAGGACTCTGAAGAGAAAATTAAGAGAAGCTAAATTACAACAATCCAGAAACAACCTTTCAGAAATTTTCGAACAAGAGAAGGAGATGGCAGCCGAAAATAATAATAATAATGCAAGGAGAATGCTTGGTGACTTCACAAAGCCAACGTCCAAGTTTGATGGAAGAAGCATCTCCATTCCTGCCATTGGAGCCAATAACTTTGAGCTTAAGCCTCAACTAGTTGCTTTAATGCAACAAAACTGCAAGTTTTATGGACTTCCATCTGAAGATCCCTATCAGTTCTTAACTGAGTTCTTGCAGATCTGTGAGACTGTAAAGACGAATGGAGTTGATCCTGGAGTCTACAGACTCGTGCTTTTCCCTTTTGCTGTAAGAGACAGAGCTAGAATATGGTTGGATTCACAACCTAAGGATAGCCTGGACTCCTGGGATAAGCTGGTCACTGCCTTCTTGGATAAATTCTTTCCTCCTCAAAAGCTGAGCAAGCTGAGAGTGGATGTTCAAACCTTCAAACAAAAAGATGGTGAATCCCTCTATGAAGCTTGGGAAAGATATAAGCAGTTGACCAAAAGATGTCCATCTGACATGTTTTCAGAATGGACCATATTAGATATATTCTATTATGGTCTCTCTGAATTTTCGAAAATGTCATTGGACCATTCTGTAGGTGGATCTATTCACCTGAAGAAAACGCCTGAAGAGGCTCAAGAACTCATTGACATGGTTGCAAACAACCAGTTCATGTATACCTCTGAGAGAAATTCCGTGAATAATGGGGTCCCTCAGAAGAAAGAGTTCTTGAAATAGATGCTC